>NC_052146.1:46575192-46922896 GCF_902713615.1 Scyliorhinus canicula | reverse complement strand
TCACATGCTAACATTGTGATCTTATCAGCAAATAAAAGCCACTGAGGCTCCACTCACAATGCATTCAAATAAAGAGTGAAGTTCTGAGTGTTTTTTTTACCTTTCTATCATCGTGTAAATTCTGAAGTCTATAAAGCACAACTCAACTGGAATCATAGGGCACATGAGGTCTATTCACCGACGGTATTATGCTGCCAGAATCAAGTTGCAATCCTCTTGTGCCTTTTACAATGCAGTTACTAGTCTTTAGGAATGAATATGGAGGCATGCGGATGAAGCTGAGGAGGATAATTGATTTAGATTCATATCTTGCTGCACCTGAACCACAGTCCTCCTCATCACAGTTGCTAATAAGGCACATTGGTGTAATCAGGATGGCAGTTCAAAGGTTATCATTGTTTCATAAATATCATGACAACTGTGTTCCATCATGTCATATTGTAAAATCCTCAAGCTGGTTGATGTTTAGAAGCACATGTATCCAATCTGTTACAGAACTGAATAACCGTTTGCCCTTTCGTACAATCAAGATTTGGACAGATTTGGAATATGCAATTCCATATCATTCCAGCATTAAAAAGCTCTGGACAAGCTGTTGTCAGCTTTCAGCATTTAAATGTGTTTCCTCATGCATCAATGTCTCTTTTTATCAACGACAATAATAATAATACGATCATTTATACATGCCTTATCATGTTGAAAGGACTCCAATGTTTTAAAGCCCACACCGAGAATTTGAAGGGCTTCACAGTTTTCCTAATTTGGGTGAAGTTTTTTCAGTAACTAACCAGATAAATTTGGCCGTATCATTTTGTTTCACTTTCCTCCTCGAGTCCATTTAGCATGTAGCTTGATGTTAAATTGGTTTGAGTTCAGTTGCTTTTAATTTTCACTTCACACTGCCCTGAGGGAAATTAGCTGCAATCAGGCCAGGTCTTATAGGCAGATGCAGCTGCACTCCAATCAAACGACGTCTTGCTGTCCCATTAACTGTGACTGTTCAGAGATGGAAAAAAGCCCCGATGATCAAATTTCCCACCATTCAAACTCACAAAATGAAGCCATTTTGTTGCAAGTTCTCAAATGTCAATTTTCTGTGTTGGTTGCATGACTATTTATGTTTCATGGCGATTGACAGTGGTAAAAATAAGAACATGCATTTTTTTGGAAGAAAGGCAATTGCTATTGCAATGATGGAACATTCGGATTTTTTTATGCCAGACATCTGAGCTCGCATTTTACTTTAGTTTTTAATTTTGTTGCTTGACCAGGCATTGTGCATTAAAAGTAAGATATTGATTTCAGGAGCTTTGGCCTACTCCACAAATTGATCTACATTTTTTTCAGAGAAAAAAAATTATTAAATGCATTGCACTATTGATAGAATATTTCAGCTTCACCTTTAATTGGTCACAAAGCGAATTCCAATCTCAGTTAGCCTTTTGAGAGAATGAAAACAGTAAACACTTTGGATTAGATTTTTCCAGTCCTTCCCGATGGGCTGAATGGCCTCCTTCTGCACTGTATGTTCTATGTTTCCGTCATAGAATCCCTACTGTGCAGGAAGAGGCCATTCGGTCCATCGATTCTGTACCGACCCTCTGAAAGAGCACCCTACCTAGGCCCACAGCCCTTCATTACCCTTGTAATCCCATCTAACACACACATCTTTGGACACTAAGAGGCAATTTAGCATGGCCAATCCCCCTAACCTGCACATACTTGGACTGTGGGAGGAAAAGGGAGCACCGGAGGAAACCCACGCAGACATGGGGAGAACATGCAAACTCCACACAGACACCCAAGGCGGGAATTGAACCCGGGTCCCTAATCTGTGAGGCAGCAGTGCTATCCACTGTGCCAATGGGACCTTCCAGACTAGTTGAAAACAGGCATATACCAAGTTGTGGGCAGGGGTTTCTGATTTGTGGTGCAATGAATTACCCCTTTGAAGTAAAGTTGCAGCAGCCCATCAAAGATCGTGAGAAGAGTCAGCAATAAGAATCTTGCTAGTTCAGGGCACTGTCACCCTCTGTGCGTTGTGTGGACTTTGGAGCAATGGGCAAGGCTGCTTGGACTCTGCCTGAACGCCAAGATGTTTGCAGTTGGAAATGGATGCTGCATCTTCGGATATCAAGGACATTGGAGATGAGGAGCAGCAGCCGGCACAGGAAAGGCACATCACTGGGAATCTGGATGTTAGAGGAGAGAGATGAGGGATACAACTAAGTTGGAGATAATACCAAGAGTGCAGGATCTACAGGCAGAAGTAAAACTATGGCTTAGAACCAGTACTGAAGGAGACTTTGACTCTCTAGGCAAGCGGTCAGGCACATCTGTGCCCTCATCAGTGCAGACCTCATGCCTCTCAGCACTGATCACCAGACCCTGCCAATAGCAGTCAAGGTCACTGTGGCCTTGGGCCTCTGTGGCATCCCAGAAACAGCTGCACACCAGTGTGTCACCCAGGTAACAAATGCTGTCTTTTCCAAAGTTGGACAGCACATCACGTTGTAAGATCAGAGCGCACTGAATTTGGTCCATAGACCGGTTGGGTGATGCCTTCTAACACACTTCTGCAATGATCTGCTGTGCTCATCATAACATAGCCCTCCAGAAACGTGTAGACCTTGAAGAGGGTGAGGCTCTGGAAAAGGACAACCATCAGGGGAGGTGCAGCAGATAAGAGAGGCAGAACAATTGAGGCAAAGGGTGATTAGGCTGACCTGAGACGGGTTCCCGCTGTATGATGAGGTGGCATCTTCCTGCCACCCACTCGGAAGAGGACCTTCTTCCTCTCCCTCATGGACGCCAGGCCTCTGGCTCCCCTCTGACATCCCACTGTAGTACAGTGCAAGGTTTTGGCACAAACCGCAAATCAATCCGTCTGGACAACAGGCTGTATCAGTGATGGCAGCTGTGGGCATAGTATCTAAATCAGGTTTAAATTTCATCTGACCCTCATCCATTCCTGCTCTCACTGGGCAGCAATGCGACAGGAAACCTGTCTCCATATCAGGTAAGGGATCACTCTGCAAAAATCTGTACTTCAGACAGATTCCTGACACAGAAACAGGCCCGTCTACCTCCTGCCCTCTGCCTTTGTGCTAGAAATTCAGCCCCTGTGACCCACACATTCACAACTAAACATGGAAATCTGGAAGTTGCTGTCAGTGATACTACGTTTTCTCCAGAAGACGTGCTGTCAAGGCACCTCCAAACTGCAAAATATTAGAAATAGTTGAACAGACAAGAACTTCCATTTCACACTGTTAATCTCACAATTAAAAACATCTTGAAATAGTAATTCCTTGTTGAATGAGATGTAAATGGATTTTCCTGGCTCACTAAGTTCATAATTACTCATAAACAACGTCACTGGCACTGAAAGTGCCATTTTATTTTTGTCAACAGCCGAATTTCTCCTTGATAAGAAATTCCACATGTTCAAATGTTTTCAATAGTTTGTTTATGATATTTTAGTTTCTACTTCAATCCCGTGTGGATGTCCCAAACATTTTTTTCACTCGCTTTTAAAATTCAAAAGTGCAGGGTTTCACATCCCACAAAGAAAGAGCATTGCAATCATCTTTTCCTTCGCAAAGTTGATCGAGGTATAAATATTGGACAAGGCACTGGGGAGAACTCCTCTGCTATCCTTCGAAGTATTACCATGGATTCTTTTATCTCCATCCGAAAGAGCAGATGGGGCCTCAGTTTAACACCTCATCTGAAAGACAGCACCTCAAGAGTGTAACATTCCCTCAGTGCTGATAAAGGCACAATTTGTAACCGTAGTGAATGGTGCTGACTCTGCTGGATCTAGTAACCCACTGCTAAAATGGAGTCCAATGCACAAGAAAATATTTCATCCTAAACTTTCACGCCATTTTTGTTTTAGGATTGGATACGGAGTTGAGTTATTTCTTCTTGGAGCTTTTAGTATTTTTGCCTGAGTCTCCTAAAGGTCATTTATAATGGAGATAATAAACTACCCGTGATATACAACAAATGCTGTGAAACAAAGTGTGGGTGACAGATGCAGAGCTGTACACGTACAGGAGACAGATTTATTCTTGAACTCAATGTATTTTATTTGCTAAGGTATTGATATTTAAGATTTCTGCTGCCCAGGCATAAAACCCATTGTAGTTCCTGAACCTGTTGTAGAAACCATCTGATTTTATTTTATTTTGATGTCAATGTTAATGGATAAGTGATCCACAACAATAACTTGGATTTACATAGCGTCTTTAATGTAATAAACGATCCCTGGGTTTTTTTTACCTGTTTCTGACAAATCTACCTCCATATCTCCATGCACGTTTTAAGAACACCGGCTTATAGTTTCCTGGTGCATGCTGAACAGTGATGCAGCTGCAATTGTTTATTGTGTTAGAATCCATTCAGCAAACATCTGTAATGCTTACATAAAAACAGAAGTCTGCGAAGAAGGAAACAGAGTTAACGTTCCGGGTGCAGTATGACTTCTTCAGAACTGGTTTTGTTTCAGACCTTCTGCACTGGCAGTATTTTTTTAAAATTTAGAGTACCCAATTCATTAATTCCAATTAAGGGGCAATTTAGCATTTCCAATCCACCTACCATGCACATCTTTGGGTTGTGGGGTCGAAACCTATGCAAACACGGGGAGAATGTGCAAACTACACACGGACAGTGATCCAGAGCCGGGAGCGAACCTGGGACCTCGGCACCGTGAGGCAGCACGGCTAAGCCACTGCGCCATCGTGCTGCCCCCACACTTGCAGTATTTTGATTTACATCAGTACTACTAGGCTTGATTGTGAGAATCAAATTTCAAATTCTGGTTATCAGTTAAAATACTGCAATCGGAGAAGTAACTGTTTGATCAATCCATTAGTGAAAGCTATTCAGTTCTGAATTATGCTCTGGTCTTATTTAGTTAGATGGCATTAATATGGGGCAGCTTTATGATTTATGCAGTCACCACCATTTCCATTTCTTCTTGTTTGTTTGATATAACAAATAATAAAATCACCTTTTACTAGTTCGCTTTATATAGCCCTAAGTTTTGTTTTGCATCCTCCATGTCCTATATTTTAGTTGTGGAATATTGCTCTGGTGTTTAGTAGTTGCATTGTATTTGAAGATTGGGATCTTCTGTGATACAGAAGCAGAAAATAGCATTAAATGTCCCTGAGAATATTTCTGATTTGTTTAAGGGCATAAATCATTGTTAGAATAAAGGACAAAATGCATCACTGATGGTTCACACTACTTAATGTAAGATAATTTACCATTATTGTTGTAAGAGCATATGTCATTGGTGCAGACACATGCAGCATTGATGGCAGGGCGCACATTACTATAAAGGCACATGTCAGAATTAATTTTAAAACATCACTGATGGGCAGCACGGTAGCATAGTGGTTAGCACAGTTGTTTCACAGCTCCAGGGTCCCAGGTTCGATTCCCGGCTTGGGTCACTGTCTGTGTGGAGTCTGCACATTCACCCCGTGTCTGTGTGAGTTTCCTCTGGGTGTTCTGCTTTCCTCCCACAGTCCAAAGATGCGCAGGTTAGGTGGGATTACGGGGATAAATGGCTCTTAGTGACCAAAAGGTTAGGTGGGATTACGGGGATAAAGGGGAATAGGGTGGACGCGTGGGGTTTAAGTTAGGGTGCTCTTTCCAAGGGCCGGTGCAGACTTGATTGTCTGAATGGCTTCCTTTTGCACTGTAAATTCTATGGTTCTATGACACTACTTAATGTAAAATAATTTATCATTATTGTTGTGAGAGCACATGTCATTGGTGCAGACGCATGTAGCATTGATGGCAGGGCGCACATTACTATAAAGGCACATATCAGAATTAATTTTAAAACATCTATTAGGTGCGAGGGCACACATTAAAGTTGAGTGCATGCATAATTGTTAGTGTAAGCACATGTTATGTGTAACGACATGGATCATTAGCTTGGGGATATTGGAAGGGTACACAGCATCATTACTGGAAGGGCAGGGCGGTAATCAGTACCTTGTATAATTGGACCTTAAGGAGTATAATTTAAATGCAGAGACAATAGTAGACACAGCAGAGCTTCGAGGTCAATTGTAATAAGAGTAATTAACTAAAATAAATAAATAAAGTTGTTTTGAAAATCGTAGAATCCCTACATGCAGAAGCAGGTCATTCGGCCCATTGAGTATGCCCCAACCCGCTGAAGGAGCACTCTGCCAGGGTCCCGGACCCCCCCACCCCCCACCCAATCCCTGTAACCTAACCTGCACAATTCTGGTCGCTAAGGAGCAATTTAGCATGGCCAACCACCTAACCTGCACATCTTTGGACTGTGGGAGGAAACCGGAGCACCTGGAGGAAACCTCTGCAGACACGGGAAGAACATACAAACTCCACACAGACAGTCATCCAAGGTTGGAATTGAACCCATGTCCTGGCACTGTGAAGCAGCAGTGCTAACCACTGCACCACCATGCATAAAGATATTACCCAAGTATTATTCATGTTTATAAGCAAAAATCCTTTAAGTTTATTTTACAGCACCTAGGTCCTTTAAATTGTTTGCCTGGATGTGTACACATGGCAATTTAAAGGGGCCAAATTGTGCATGGCTCGCACGGGAACTTCTGAGTAGCTGTGCAGTTGCACAACTTAGAGAGAATGTTGTTTATAATCCTTGAAATGTTTTCTTTTCGTTTGACTGCAGTGATTAATAAGCAAAGGTTTCTACCCTGCCCCTGCTCTAATATCTCCAAGGATCTATTTTAGATCTCCTTTTCTTACCTACTATTCCTTTGCAATGTAATTCACAGGCTTGGAACATAGGATATAGGAGCAAGAATAGACCATATGGCCCGTTGAGCCTACTCTGACCATCAACTGAACAGCTACCTCTAACACCATTTTTTCAACTATCCCATATCCTTTGATGCCATTAGTATCAAGAAATTTATCAATTTCTATCTTCAACGTACTCAATGATTGAGCTTCCACATCCTTTGGGACTGAGAATTCCAAAGATTCGTCACCCTCTGAGTGAAACAATTCCTCCTCATCTCAGTCTTAATTGGCCTACCCATATTTCATAAGCACAGGAGTTTTAGGCTTTTGAACTAAGTGATGGGCTGTTTCCACAAGCCCTCTGTGTTTAAGTGACACTCTTTAGGGTTATATCAAAAGTATAGTTTATTCATACAATCAAACCCGGGAAATGGGCAGCATAGTAGCACAGTGGTTAGCACATGGGCTTCACAGCTCCAGGGTCCCAGGTTCGATTCCCGGTTTGGGTCACTGTCTGTGACTTTCTCCCTGTGTCTGCGTGGGTTTCCTCCGGTTTCCTCCCACAGTCCAAAGATGTGCAGGTTAAGTGGATCGGCTATGTTAAATTGCCGTTAGCGTCCAAAAAGGTTAGTTGGTGTTACTGGGTTACGGGGATAGGTTGGAGGCGTGGGCTTAAGTAGGATGCTCTTTCCAAGAGATGGTGTAGACTCGATGGGCCAAATAGCCTCCTTCTGCACTGTAAATTCAATGATTCTAACAGTGGAATGTCTCTTCATTTTTGACTAAGAATTGAAATGCTGTGGAAATTCAGGCCATGACTTTCCCTTAACTTAATTATCTTGTTGTATGGGCTACAGTCTGCTTTTCCTAACTGCTTTTCGTTTAGACTGAGACTTTATGCCGAGGGCAATCCTGACATCAAGAAAGCCTGGTGCTGTGGCATTTCTTATTCGCAGCTTCAAAAAGATATCAGCAAATGTTACAGTTCCAAGTCCTCTTTGTAGATAGTTTGTGTGTGTTTTACAATGTACATAGTTATATTAAATTTGTCTGATATAATTTTCTTTAAAAACAGAATAAGGGTGCGATCCAATGGCCTCCTGCACCCGAAATGCAGCTCCCCACAGCACAGTGTGGCCAATAAAAGCCAGAAGACCCCGCTCCCAGGATCTACCCGGCTTGCAACGCCTCGCAAAATCTAACATGATCTCGCGAGATATTGCGAGGTAAATCCTGCCCATTCTAGGTGGGTTCACTTTTAGAAAATCTGCAGCAGTCTCACTCTAATGTGCAGTTTCCTGAGGTATGTGAGGCTTTGGCATTCAACCCCTTCGCCTCAGAGACCTCGGGCGGAGCGCCATTCAGCAAATGGGGACCAGATGGAACGGCACTCTTGGGGGTCTCCCAGGATTTTCATAGATTTCACAAAATGTACAGTGCAAAAAGGGGGACAATCGTCCATCGAGTCTACACTGGACCCCTGAAAGATCACTTTACCTCAGCCCACACCTCCACCCTACTTCGATAATCCAGCAACCCCACCTAACTTTCTGGACACTACAGAGCAATTTAGTGTGAACAATCCACCTAATCCGCATATCTTTGGAGATCGAAGACCCCCAGTGCATATCCTTTAAGCAGGATGGTACCCTGGCATGGTCAGCCTGGCGCCCTGGCAGTGCCACCTGCATGCCAGTCTGCCAGCACTGAGGTTCCCAGGTGGCACTGCCAGCTGGCAGGGGCACTGCCAGAGTGCCAGGTGACACTACCAAGGTGCCCAGCTAGCATTTTGCTGTGTGCTGGCGATCGGTCAGAGGTGCCTTGCACAGGTGTTCGGGGGGGTTTTGGCGAGGGGGTGTTGGAGGGAGTGTTGGCGGGGGGGGGGGGGGGGGGGGGGGGGGAGGGGGGGGGGGGGGGGGGGGAGGGGGGGAGGGGGGAGGGGGGGGGGGGGAGGGGACCTTCCCATAGTGCATTGGGACTCATGGGGTTGAGGGTCCTGATCTCTTGCTACATTGAGATTTCCGGCGAGTGTAGAAAATGGATCAATGTGCGGCCTCGACTGCGATTCCCCAGCAAGGCCCTTTATTTAATGCGCGTGGCATTGTGAGTGCTGGGAAACACACGGCTAAATGCACTCACTATGGAACGATCAAAAATGAAAGCAATATCATCATTAAGATTCTAATTGCTGTTGGGGCTTTCGACAAATTGAAAAATGTTACACTCTTGGTGTTTCAAACGTTTTAGATATAGCACCTAAAATTGCAGCAAGATTGTGGAATCCAAAATTTACAAAGCATTAAATACTATAGAATTGATGGAACATTACCAATGCAAAATTACTTAAGTGGTTTCGGAGTTACAAATCATCTGTGAATGCTACAAATTAACGACTGATTGATTCTCGTATTTCTTTTCCATATTGTGTAATTTCACTGGGACATGCTGTTGTGCTATACAGGTCTGGCTTATCACGTCTGTGGTACAGCACGAGCACCTTCTGACCTGTCTGAGTGCATTGTTTGTATGCAGCTTCACTGCCAAGAACATAAAAGCCACATAAAAAGGAAATTGATGCACAATGTGAACAGGAGTAAAAAAAGGATTTAAGCTTTGTAAATTTAAGGCTGATGAAAAGGCTAATTGATGAATCATGGTTTGAAAATGGTTGTCTGCTTTTTTTGGCATTCTATGTTGACAAGTCAACTCAAATAAAAAAACAAATTTTGTTTAAACTCTGGCTCAGCGATCATACTCTTGCCTCTTAAGTCAGAACTGGGTTATATGGATTCAAGCTCCACTCTAGAAACTCAGCCACATTAATCCGGACACTCCAGTTCGGTACTAATGGAGTGCTGCGCTGTCAGAGCTGCCGCTGTTCAAACCAAACTCAGATCCGGTCTCCGGTGGATTTAAGAGATCCGATGACACTATGTGTGAAGTGGAGCAGATGTGTTAGAAGACTCCATAGCAGGGGTGGGCAAACTACGGCCCGCGGCTGTAATGGGGGGCTGTTGGGTTACTTACTGGTATAGGGTGGATACGTTGACTTGAGTAGGGTGATCATTGCTCGGCACAACATCGAGGGTCGAAGAGCCTGTTCTGTGCTGTACTGTTCTATGTTCTATATGAGGCGCCCAGAATCATAACCGGGTGAAGTAATTATTTTACTTAATATACTATGCGGCCCTTTAAAATTGTGAATTTCTGAATGTGGCCCTTGCATGGAAAAGTTTGCCCACCCCTGCTCCATTGAATCCCTCCAGTGGAGAAGGAGGCCATTTGACCCATCGAACTGAGCTAACCCGCTGAATGAGCACCCTAGGTCCATTTCCCCACCCTAGCCCAGTAACCCCACCTAACCTGCACATCCTTGCAGACTAAGGGGAAATTTAAGGTGGCCAATCCACTAACCTGCATGTCTTTGGACAGCATTTCTTTCCACAGTCCAAAGATGTGCGAGTTAGGCAGATTGGCCATGTAACTTGCCCCTAAGTGTCTAAAGGTTCGGTGCGGTTGTCGGAATAAGGTGGGACGTGGGCCTAGGTAGGGTGCACTTTCAGAAGGTCAGTGTGGATTCGATGGGCCGAATGGCCTCCTTCTGCACTGTAAATTCTATGAAGTAGTTAGATATAGTATTTGGGGTGAAGGGGATCAAAGGAGATGGGGGGAACGCGGGATAAAGCTATTGAGTTGGATGATCAGCTGTGGTCATATGGTCATAATGAATAGCAGAGCAGGCTCGTAGGGCCGAATGTCCTATTCCTGCTCCTATTTTCTATGTTTCACTGTTTAACATCTCTTACTGCATTATTGGAGTGATCTTTCAGAAGGTCATTGTGGACACGATGGGCCGAATGGCCTCCTTCTGCACTGTAGGAATTCTATGATTCTATTCTATTCTACACTATTCTATGATTTCATAGATAGAACATAGAACATTACAGCGCAGTACAGGCCCTTCAGCCCTCGATGTTGCACCGACCTATGAAACCAATCTAAAGCCCATCTTGAACACACTTCCAGCTCTTGAACACACTTCTAACTATTCAGCTATGACAGTCACATCACCCAAACACATTGAACCACACTCACTGGAAAACTTTCCTCTTGCAGGGTGAGTTGGTGCATATCCAGAGGCAACAGCAGCTAATTGGCATATGCATGCTCCTTACTGTCCTCACCCCAGTGGAGGAGATGGTGCTCACCATAATTGGAGAGGCCATGATGGAGGGACGGAGCTGAAATGATTCAAGATGCTGGTATCTTCTGACCTAAAACCCCTTCTCAGCATCCCACTTTCCCTCATGCCACGTCCCTTATGACTTACAAACTCTGATGATCTCAGCCTGCACATCTCCGCCCCCACGTCCCACCCACCATTTTCCTCACTGCAACCTTGTGCCTTTCTCCATTCAGATATCCTAAAACTACAGCCTGACCATGGTGCAAGAGCAAGAAATGGAAGAGGAAGAACAGATTGATGAAAATGAAACCCACACTCACTCTCACAGTTTGCAGACATCCATACCGACATTGCATAGACTGAGGGAATGCAAAAGGGTGATTGGTTGACACTTAATCGAATGTTGGATGGTTTGATTGATGCAGTTGGTTTGGGATATTTATTTCAGTGTTCCAGCCAAGTGGACACTGTGGTGATCAGTAACAGAGGGAAGGTTAAGGTGTGGGACTGCTGTTGAATGAGGAGTTTGGGTCGGTTTCGCTGGTACCACAGTCAGATCATGAATTGCCTGGCTGGAAAGGGTTTGTGTTGGTTGCCTCCTCCTCTTCCTTTTCCTTCTCCTCAGTCACCTGCCATGCACCTGATGGCGAGAGTGGTGCCCTAATGATGGCAAGGCTGTGACTGGGTACAGCTGACCCTAATGTGTCGTGGCACATGCTCGAGAGTAGAGCAGGGACCCTCCGGAGTGGACCAGGCAGTGAAAATGCTGCTTAACAATCACATGGTCCACCTTTTGTGTATTTTGTGTAGCTGTGTGGCTCTTGTTATGCTGCCCATGTGTGGCTGAGTTATGCACTGATTAGCAATGTGATCAGCGAATAACCCTTGTTGCCCAACTGCCTCTCTCTAGTTTGTTATGGGGGCTCAGATACTGGTGGTATAGCAGACTGGTGAAGAATAAAGGCATCATAACTTCTGCCATTACATTGAACTGAATGATGCCTTAGGTATGGTTGCACACTGGACTTTGAGGGTATGTAAGCCTTGGAGGTTATGGTATATCTCTGACTTTACAGGCAGCACCTACATAGTGATGTGTGCGCAGTCAATGATATCCAGCACCATGGGGAGCTTGGAATAATCGTGAAGCCTTGTGCTCACTCACCTGCTTCCCTCTGGAAAGACAGAATGCAAAATATTCCCCTATTTTTGCAAGTCACCTCCATTTTCCAGCTGTGGATGACAAAGTATGAGATAATGGAGTTGTTGACTATCCTAGCCTGGAAGGATCCAGACCAGAAGAAGTTCATGGTGACAGCCGCCTTTGCAATCACTGACAATGCCATCTTCCCCCTGCTCTGAAAGTTCTGGCCGTATCAGATGAAAGATATCATTGAGCACTTCCTTATTGAAATGTAGATGTTGTGCACTCCACTTCTCACTTAGATTGAGAAAGGTGAATTGTTTGCTGAAGGCCCGGAGTGGATATGGCCTCCTGCTGGGCCTTCTCATCCCCCACTCCTCTTCCTTCTCCCATTTCCAACAGCTTGTCCTGTTCTGTGTCACCTCTTGCTCATCCTCCCTGTCAGGCTGAAGGCCAAGGGGGATTAGAAACCAGAGTGCCAATGGCTGGAAGCAAAGCATGTGGTCTGAGCAGAATCCTTGAATTGAAAGCCAAAGCCTTCACTACATGCCTAACACTTGCCTGCCGACTTCACCAACTTTAAGAAGCTGTGAAACATCCGCAAATGTCTACCACTCAGTAACAGCCAACAGAAAACAATTGGCAACTAGTGGGGAGTTCTTCCTCCTACTGAATAATTGTTCAACTGTGTAAGGTTTATGGAAGGCATTAGCTGAAGCTTGTAGGTTAAAAGTGGCACCGCTGGTGCTAAATCATGTTGCACGCTGATTGACGGGCATGATGTGCCTACCCTACATCCGGCACACACCTCCCATATTAGTGATTTACCGAAAATGACGTCCAGCATGGCCCAAACCAGAATCGTGCACGTAAGGTGCAGATGTAATTTTGGACCTGTAGCAGTGCCCAGAGCGGTGAAAATGATCTGGTCATTATCTCACTGCTGTTTGTGGAATCTTACTCAGTCCAAATTGCTGCTGTGTTTACTACTTTACAGCAGCGACTAGACTTCAGGTGCAATTGATTGACCGTGAATACTATGAAACATCTGAAGTTATGAAAATGCTGTGTATATTTTCAAGTCTTTTATAAGAACTAGGCGGCACTGTAACCAAAGATATCAAAGATTAACTGTGATTGTGTGAGTCGATTTTCATCTTGAAACAGAATATGCTCATTACACAATTATAATGCATATCTACAGACAAATGAAAATTGTCAGAGAGGTAAGACACTACTATCCACTCAGCTGTCCCCATATAGATGTGATGGGTTATGCATCATAATATACTCCTCAATCACCTTGGAGCCATGTAACCAGTAAGTGATTGAGCCAAAACATGTATGTTTTAGGAAGGAGTTCGATATAGCTCTCGGGACTTAAAAGATCATAGGATGTGGGTAGAAGGGGAAACCGGATTGCTGAGTTGGATGATCAGGCCATGATCAGAAGAAGGGTGGAGCAGGCTCGAAGCAGGCCGAATGATTCCTCCTGCTCCAATTTTCTATGTTTTAACCTCAGTACAGAACGAAAAGCTCAGAGCAGTAACGGAGAAACAAATCTGGAATATTCTTCTGCAGTCCCTTAGGCGATCTAATTTAGACCACCCTGGCCTCTGATTAACATTGTGAGGCACTCTAACTATCTACCTGTTTGTATGAAAGTAATCTCGGCTCCAATAATATCAACATAGTGCAACAAGCCATAGGGGGATGAGCTGACTTGCAAACATTTGAAGTTCATCCCTCTTATACATTTGAGTTCCCGTCCTGATATTCAATTGTACTTTGTATCACCCCAACATTTGAACTGTATTGAATGGCTTCAGAGCTGACCAAACTTTATTTCCTAAATTATGCCTTTTGACTCCAATTCTGTACCACTTAATATTTTGCTTACTCATGCACACTTGAATATGACATTTCTTAACCAGCTTTGTTCTACAGATTGCAAGGCTTCAGTTTCTCTCATTCATCTTCATAACTCTCCACTCTGAATCATTTGTTCTCTTTCATTCCCTTTCTAATCAAATGTATATCTGTTGGCACAAAGATCGAAACTGAGCACAGCATATTTTTCTCCAGAAACAATTGCTCCCTCTTAGCCTCTGTTAAAGGTGTTGATTTCTTGCTGCGCTACAATTCTACAGATGCCATCAGCTCTCCAGCACTACAGCTGAAGTGGCCCTAATTCACGCGTTTGCCTTGATAGCGTGTCAGCAGGTTATTGAAACATGGATTCTATCACAGCTGAGCCTCAACATTCCCACACACACAAACTTCCAGCACAGGTTGCTGGATAGTGATCAGGTTTAGGAACCCTTGGCAGTGTCTTTCTCTTTAATCTCGGAATTTGTAGGGTGAGATTAGCATCCTTGCTGTTGGTCCACTTGAGATCAAGTATCTCAGCGCATCCCAGTGATCGAGCCTGGGCCATCCCTGCCTGACTCAACTACCTCCTGGATAGATTTACTGGGCCATTGTAAAGACATTATTGTGTGTAGATTACTTCACCACATTTATTTAGACATGAAAGTGACATGTCTATAATCAAATTCAGAAACCCTTTCTGAATTCCCCTGGGCCAATTCAGTTCTTTCATTTTTTACCTTGTGACCACACATTGGAGCTATGTTCGGATATTTGACATTTAACAATGCTCCTTGAATCTATCATGTGCCTTCCCAATTGTACTTTTCTTCGTTATATCCGCTGAATTTACTGGTTTGTTGATCTTTGTGCCATGATGAATCTGGCCAGTTGGGGCCTCACGGTAGCATGGTGGTTAGCATCAATGCTTCACAGCTCCAGGGTCCCAGGTTCGATTCCCGGCTGGGTCACTGTCTGTGTGGAGTCCTGCACGTCCTCCCCGTGTGGGCGTGGGTTTCCTCCGGGTGCTCCGGTTTCCTCCCACAGTCCAAAAGATGTGCGGGTTTAGGTGGATTGGCCATGCTAAATTGCCCGTAGTGTCAGGTTAATGGGGGGATTGTTGGGTTATGGGTATACGGGTTACGTGGGTTTAAGTAGGGTGATCATTGTTCGGCACAACATCGAGGGCCGAAGGGCCTGTTCTGTGCTGTACTGTTCTATGTTCTATTAATGGCTTAATTAACCTGGTCATTTTGCATAAATAGGGGGTCAAACATCATTCTGTCCAGGGCTCAATTCAACACCCCTCCACTTCCTCCCAACTTAACATAACACTTTCAATAGTTTGATGGTTTAGTGCCTTCAGTGCGAGTCTCCTCTTTTAATTGTGGAGCCCATTTAAAACGTCTCAGATATCTACAAAGGATTTCATATTGAAAGTATTTTCTCGCCTTTGCCATTCTTAGCCAAACCGATGCAGCACGCCAACTTTGGAAGGAGACTGAGCCACCTTTCTGCTGCGCAGGTGATTGTCTGCCTTGTCCTCTTTCTTCCCCACATGAATATTCCTGGGTTTCAGTTGACTGTGCCGAATAAGCTGATCTGTCACATCCCCACTGCTCTGTGCTAGCTGTCCCTTGATAGTCTCTAAGCTGCAGTTATCACAAGGGTACTTTGCTGTGAAGACTGTACTTGAGAAGTACTCCGGCAAACATCTTTATTGGAAAATCCTACAGCCATCCAGCAAGACACCCACTGCAGTTGACAGGGCTCCTAACTGTGTCCGACCTATCTCCCATACCTCTGCTCTCACCCATTTCCCCCCACTCCCAGATCCAGGATAGGGCCCTCCTTGTCCTTACTTTTTACTCCACCAGTTCAACATTCAAAGAATCATCCTCCACCAGTTCTGCCAACTCCAGCGTGATGCTACCACGAGAAACATCTTCTCCTCATTCCTCCTGTCAGCACTTCGCAGGGACTGTTTACCGGGATACCCTGATCCATTCCTTCATCGCCCCCAACACCTCACCCTCTACCCATGGCAACTTCCTATACAATCGCAGAAGGTGTAACAACTGCCCATCTACTTGCTCTCTGCTACCATCCAAGGGCCCAAACACTCTTTTCAGATGAGGCAGTGTAGCACGGTAGCACAAGTGGATAGCACTGTGGCTTCACAGCGCCAGGGTACCAGGTTCGATTCCCCGCTGGGTCACTGTCTGTGCGGAGTCTGCACGTTCTCCCCGTGTCTGTCTGGGCTTCACCGGGTGCTCCGGTTTCCTCCCACAGTCCAAAGACGTGCAGGTTAGGTCGATTGGCCATGATAAATTTTCCTTAGTGATCAAAAAAAAGGTTAGGGGGGTTATTAGGTTACGGGGATAGGGTGGAAGTGAGGACTTCAGTGGGTTGGTGCAGACTCGATGGGCCGATTGGCGTCCTTCTGCACTGTATGGTCAATGTACAGTGTTTTGCGTGCATCTCCTTCAATCTGGTCCGTTGCATTTGCTGCTCCCAATGCGATCTACTCTACACTGGAGAGACTAAACGTAAACTGGGTGACTGCTTTGCAGAACATCTTTGCTCCGTCTGCAAGCAGGACCCAGACCTTCCTGTCGCTTGCCATTCTAACTCACCGTCCCGCTCTCATCACCTGATGCAATGTTCCAGTGAAGCCCAGCAAAAACTGGAGGAACTGCACCTCATCTTCCGATTAGGCACATTACAGCCTTCCAGCCTTAACATTGAGTTCAACAACTTCAGACTGTGAACTCTCTCATCTACCTTTACCCCATTTTTATTTCTTCCCTCATCATTGCCCTCCCTCTCCCCATCCCACCCCTCTTGGGCCATCTGTTCTGTGTTTCGACTTGTCCTTTGACAATCTCCTTACCTTTGTTCTGCTATTAACACATTCTAATCTCTTGATGTGCCACCATCAGCACCCTTCTTAGCCTTAATCACCTTCATTTACATTCCCTTTGTCTTGCTGTCCATGACATCTTTGTCAATCTCCACCTATCACTGGCCCTCTAGCCCGCTATCCAGTCCCACTGCTCCATGCCACGCCCTCAACAGTATAAATTTGTCCCTATGTCCAACTCTCTCTCGAGCTTTGACAAAGAGTCATCCAGACTTCAAACATTAGCTTCCTTCTCCCTCCACAGATGCTGTCAACCTACTGAGATTGTCCAGAATTTTCTGTTTTGGTTAAGCAAGAAAACTGTTGTTCTCAGACATGAACCTCTGTTATAAACCAGATATTTTTGTCAAATATACTGGTCAAGAATGCTCTGCAAAAAAAAATTGTTTTAATGTATGTATATCATATTTTAGCACCACGTATATTGTGCATTTGTTGCAACACTTCAACACAAGAGCAGCATATTAGAGTAAATGCCAAAGATCAATAATCAGAATCAGAATGACAGCTTTGTGAACACTTTCCACTAAAGGAGGAAGTGTATTTTCTATGGGGGTGGGATGGGGGTGGTGATAATGGCTCAGACATTTGTCAGCATGAGTACTCCTAATTAATGTGAATTGAATATCAATCCCGAATGCAATGTTCACCCAGAATCTAGGAATACCACTGGAATTCATAGAAGGTTGTTAGTTCAGAGAGTGCTTCGGTTTCTTCCCACAGGTCCCGAAAAATGTGCTGTTCGGTGAATTGGACATTCTGAATTCTCCCTCAGTGTACCCAAACAGGCGCCGGAGTGTGGCGACTCGGGGATTTTCACAGTAACTTCATTGCAATGTTAATGTAAACCTACTTGTGACACTAATAAATATTATTATTATTATTTAGCCTTGCTCAAATAACCATTCAAGCCTGATGGCAGAATATGATTTGCATCCACTCTTTGTTTATTGTATTGACCAAGTCCCGATGCAGACAAAGCAGTAGATGTACAGAAAAATAAAATAAAATAGAGGTGTAACCCTTGTTGCATTTCATTTCAAGCAACAACCACAACTTATTCTGAACAACAAAGCGCAAAGAGATAGGGAGGAAAGGGTGGCTAGGCAGAAGCTGGTCGACTCCATACTGGAGGTAGACCGTAAATACTCCGAGGCCCCGACCGTAGAGCTCCTGGCGAAGAGAAAAGAATTACAAAGGAACTTTGACCTGCTCTCCACCAGGAAAGCAGTGCACCAACTCCGCCAGGCATGCGGGGCCCTGTACGAACACGGAGACAAAGCCAGCCGCCTGTTGGCACACCAGCTGAGAAAGCAGGCAGCCAGCAGGGAAATTGTGCAAATCAGAGGTACCAGAGGCACGTGGGAAACAGAACCAGAGAGGATTAACGAAACCTTCAAGGCCTTCTACCAAGAGCTATACACCTCGGAGCCCCCAACGGGGAAGGCTGGGATGAACCGGTTTCTTGATGGACTGGACATACCAGTCGTGGGAGAGGGCAGAAAACGGGATCTGGAAGCACCACTAGCACTGGGAGAGATCATGGACAGCATTAGCTCCATGCAGGCGGGGAAGGCGCCGGGACCGGACGGATTCCCGGCGGACTTCTACAAAAAATTCGCGACAGCGCTGGCCCCGCACCTGCGGGAGATGTTCACAGACTCGCTAGCTAGGGGCACACTGCCACCCACGTTAGCACAGGCCTCAATCTCGCTGATACCTAAGAAAGACAAAGACCCAACGGAATGTGGGTCATACAGACCCATATCTCTGCTGAACGCAGACGCCAAAATACTGGCCAAAATCCTAGCCAAAAGGCTAGAAGACTGTGTACCTGAGGTGGTCACAGAGGACCAGACGGGCTTCGTCAAAGGTAGACAGCTTACCGCGAACATCAGGCGCCTGCTGAACGTGATAATGACCCCCTCCGGGGAGAGAACACAAAAGGTGATCGTCTCCCTGGACGCAGAAAAGGCCTTCGACAGAGTCGAATGGAAATACCTCATAGAGGTACTGGAGTGGTTCGGGCTTGGAACAGGGTTCACCGCTTGGGTAAAGCTCCTACACAACGCTCCCATGGCGAGTGTACGGACCAACAATACCAACTCCCAATACTTCCAGCTGCACAGGGGCACCAGACAAGGATGCCCACTGTCCCCGCTGCTGTTCGCACTAGCAATCGAACCGCTAGCAATCGCGCTCAGGGCAGCAAAAAATTGGAGGGGGATCCGAAGGGGAGGTAGAGAGCACAGAGTCTCACTCTATGCGGATGATCTGCTCCTCTATATCTCGGACCCACAAAGCAGCATGGACGGAATCATAGCGCTCCTGAAAGAGTTTGGAGCCTTCTCGGGCTACAAACTCAACATGAGCAAAAGTGAGATCTTCCCAGTACACCCGCAAGGGGGGGGGGGGGGGGGGGGGGGGGGCAGCGCTAAAGGGCCTGCCGTTCAAACAAGCCCGAAATAAATTCCGCTACCTGGGGATCCAAATAGCCCATGACTGGAAAGGGATCCACAAATGGAACCTTACCAGCCTGACGGAGGAAGTTAAAAAGGACCTGCAAAGATGGAACACACTCCCGCTCTCCCTCGCGGGGAGAGTCCAGACGATCAAAATGAACGTACTGCCCAGGTTCCTTTTCCTGTTAGATCCATTCCGATCTACATCCCCAAGGCCTTTTTCAAAGCGCTGGACAAACATATCATGGCGTTCGTATGGGGGGGTAAAAATGCGAGGATCCCAAAGAAGGTCATACAAAAAACAAAATCCAGGGGGGGGCTAGCCCTCCCGAATCTACAATTCTACCACTGGGCGGCAACAGCCGAGCGAGTAAGGGGATGGATCCAGGAGCCAGAAGCCGAGTGGGTGCGTGCGGAGGAGGCCTCCTGCATGGGAACCTCCCTCCGGGCCCTCGCCACGGCAGCACTCCCACCCAAAAAACACTCCACCAGCCCAGTGGTGACAGCCACCCTCCAATCCTGGAACCAACTGCGGCAGCAATTTGGCCTGTACAAAATGTCGGACAAGGCTCCCATCTGCAACAACCATAGGTTCAAACCAGCACTGACTGACGCCACCTTCAAAAGGTGGAGGCAGGACGGGGGGGACACTGACAGTCAGGGACCTATACACGGACGACAGGATCGCAACACTGGACGAACTGACAGAGAAATTCCAGCTAGCTGGGGGGAACGAGCTACGGTACCTGCAGCTCAAAACTTCCTACGAAAGGAGACAAGGACGTACCCACAACCGCCACGACAGACACTACTGGAAGACCTACTGGACGCAAGTATCCTAGAGAAAGGGAACTGTAGTGACATGTATGACCGACTGGTAGATAGGGACGACACCGTACTGGACGCAACAAGAAGGAAATGGGAGGACGACCTGGGGATGGAGATAGGGTGGGGACTCTGGAGCGAAGCACTGCATAGGGTCAACTCCACCTCCACGTGCACAAGGCTCAGCCTGACGCAACTAAAAGTGGTACATAGAGCCCACTTAACGAGAAACCGTATGAATAGGTTCTTCCCGGAGGTGGAGGACAAATGTGAGCGGTGCCAGAGAGGCCCGGCCAACCACGCCCACATGTTCTGGTCTTGCCCCAGACTTGTGGAGTACTGGACAGCCTTCTTCGAGGCTATGTCCAAAGTGGTGGGGGTGAGGGTGGAGCCATGCCCGATAGTGGCGGTCTTCGGGGTTTCAGGACCAGCCAGATCTATTCCTGGGGAGGAGGGCGGACGCCCTTGCCTTTGCCTCCCTGATTGCCCGCCGTAGAATCCTGTTTGGCTGGCGGTCAGCAGCACCACCCAGAGCTGCAGACTGGCTGTCCGACCTCTCGGAATCTCTCCAAATGGAGAAAATCAAATTCGCCATCCGAGGGTCGGACGACGGATTCCACAGAACGTGGGAGCCATTCATGCAACTGTTCCGGGACCTGTTTGTAGCCAACGTACATGAGGAAGAATAGTCGGGTGGCCAAGAACCAGGGGAAAATGGACGGGAATCGGGGGAAGGTAGCCGGGGGGGAGGGGGAGGGGGGGGGGGGGGGGGCTACGGGCTCGGTATGGGGGTTTGATGGCTAGCTAAGGCCCAAAACCAAACTATAAATAAATGCCTATAAACATGTGCCTCGGCCATATTGGGGAATGTAAAATATGTATGCTGGCTAAAGGGGGCGGCCACAATTATTGTTATGAAGATGCTTACCTGTAAATATTCATGTTAAATTTTTGTGTTTTCCTTTTTTTTTTCTCTCTCTCTAATAACTTGTAATTTGTCATATATAAAATATGAAAACTCAATAAAAAAACATTTATAAAAAAAAAAACTTATTCTGAACAAGACCATCTAAAGGAATGTATTTCCTTCAAAACAACAGATGCAAACTCTTTTCCAATTTGTCTCCTATAATTCCACTTCCAAATGGCTTTGCCTGACTGTCTCCCAATGTGGCCTTGTAAGCAATAGACATGAATCTTATACAGATTCTCCTGTTTCAACGAACATTAAACCGCATCAGCTAATGTTGCATTCTAAAGCAGTGTTTGTCAAACTTTTTTTCCGGGGACCCATTTTTACCAATCGGCCAACCTTCGGGATCCAACCCGGCCGACCTTCGGGATCCAACCCGGCCGACCTTCGCGACCCACGCCAGCCGACCTTCACGACCCACGCCGGCCGGCCTTCACGACCCATGCTGGCCGGCCTTCGCCACCCACGCCGGCCGTTCTTTGCGACCCACGCCGGCCGACCTTCACGACCCATGCTGGCCGGCCTTCGCCACCCACGCCGGCCGTTCTTTGCGACCCAAGTCAGCTGACCTTCGCGGCCTACGCTGGCTGACCTGTGTGACCCACCATTTTCTCTTACCTTGTTTGCTGCTGACAAAAATGGAGGAAATTTTGGCCCTTGTACACGCTCCTCCAATGGAACCTGTTGGATGAAGGTGAAGCCTTCCGGTATCGGAAAGTCCAATGTTCTGCATTTTTTTCCTGTAAAATGTTATCAAATAAACGTCCCCCGAACGTGTAAAAAAATAAATAAAATAAATTTAAAAAATAAAATAAAATGAATAAAATAAATGAATAAAATGAATAAAACCCCCCGAACTTGGAAAACAAAAATCTGCGACCGTTTAAAAAAACAGCGGCCGCACTGCACTGCGTGCCCGATCATCGGCGCGCATGCACATAGTTTTGCGCATGCCGCCGATGATCTGGCACAAATTCGCAGTGCGGCTGCATTTTGTTTAAACGATCGCAGCCATTTTGAAGGCCACTTGCAGCCGGCGTTATTAACAGCCGGCTTCTGCGGCTGCTTCGCGCAGATTTGCACGATCAGGAGTGCCGCAATGGATGGATCCGCGACCCTCCCGACACCCGTTGCGACCAACCCGCGGGTGCGCTCCCGAGTTTGACAATGCCTGTTCTAAAGCCCTTGGCATAAGCAACTTGTAAAATATTTCACTGAGTGAAAATAAATGAAAACAACTTTAATCACGTGAGATTAAATTGAATCCTAACCCTACCTGTATGTGTGTGAGCGAACTTAAATCACGTGGTAAGAAAGGTGACCCATCAGCAACATCCTCTCCCAAGTCAGTATGTCCAGGCACTAATTGAAGTGTGAATCACTCAAACCCTGCTCCTCTCGGAAGGGCATGTCATTCGTATGCCTGACACAGTGTCCCAAAGTAACTTGGAACTCACTTGCGACAGGAGACCAGCAATGGGCAGTGGAAACGCTTTGGGGATGTCCTCAAAGCATCTCCTGAAGAGCTCATACACCCTGTCTGACTCATATGAGTCTTTGGCTTGCGACGGACTACAATAGCAAAGGTTCATACGGGAAGACACCAAACACATTAAGAAACTTCTGTCGGTTACGCGCAGAGGCAAAGTTGAGACGTCACAGAGAGAACACAAACCTCCAGACAACTCATTTACCTGACCCTCCAAATATCAGCTGCCCCACATGTGGCAGAATCTGCAGAGTGAACATTGGACTTATCAGCCACCTCGGAACCAATTCAATCAGAGTGGAAGCAACATTTAAATGATTGATGTGATGCTGTCATTCTGAACCATATCTTGGGGGCAGGAGTCTCAGTCCTGCTGCATCCGTTTTCTAGTGCAGCGCGACACCGCCGGCAGTGGGATCCACCGTCCCGGCAGCTGGCCAATGTGCTTTCCCATTGTGGGCACCCCCACGCCATCGGGAAATCCGCGGGCGTGAGTGCACTGCCGGCGAAACAGAGGATCACGCCGACAGAGAATCTAGCCCTGGAAGAGTGGGGTATTTTGCAGAATATCCTACCCAAGCTAGGCTTTGCTCTTCAGCTGAAACGTTTTTGTGCCATAACCTCTTGGAAATGCGAGGTTTTAAAAAAAATTTAGAGTACCCAATTCATTTTTTCCAATTAAGGGGCAATTTAACGTTGCCAACCCATCTACCCTGCACATCTTTGGTTTGTGGGGGCAAAACCCACACAAACACAGGGAGAATATGCAAACTCCACATGGACAGTGATCCAGAACCTGGGACCTGGGTGCAAACCTGCTAACCACTGTGCCATTGTGCTGCCCTGGAAATGTGAGTTGATAACTGTGTGGCAAATGCAATGGGACATACATGACTTTAGGATTAAGGTTGGATGATGAGAAATAAAAAGAAAGGAAAAGAAAGTAGGCAAAAATTTTGCATTTCTTAAATCTTTAACAACTGTTTGCTACATGCTGGAATGAGATTGAACAGTTTAAATTGTTCGCTTTCTGGGTCAGAGTGGTTAATTGGCATTGTATTAACAATTGTCACATGGCAGCAAGTTCTTTAGAATAACAGAGAAACTAACACGAGATGTGGGACTGCATTTCCCAGCCGTGCATGCTGGTGGGATCTTCTAGACCCTGCCGACACTGCATCCCCACCGCGAGTTTCCTGGTGGCAAGAGCTGCATTCCGTTGGAAACCCCATTGACAACAGTGGGATCAGAAGATCCGGTTGCCGGCCAATCGCGGGCCGCTTCTGCCACTGTCAAACACGCAGCGGTTTGCGCGGGAAATCCCGCCCGTTATTTGTGAGAAACAAAGAGTAGAGAGGGGTAAATTGTTCGGCAATACTGGAGATTCACAACCCACAGCGTGGCCGCGATTCTCTGCAACCACGATGTGTGGGAGAATAGCGGGAGGTCCGCTCCCGCACCTCCCGCTATTCTCCCACCCCCCCAAAATGGCGTGTCCGGTTTTCCGAAACGCCACTTGGAGAAACGCGGCGTTTTTCACGGCGGCCCGCGATTCTCCGACTCCGAACCTCTCCAGGTTTCACGATGGCGTCGGGCCTTGCGGAGAATTCCGCCCCATATGTCTCAATCACTTGAACTTGCTGGCTGTAGTAATCCACGGGAGGTAGGAGTTCCGTCACCACACCAATATTTATTTACAATAACGATATTACAGGAGCAGCTACAAACAATGCTGCTAGCAGTCCAGTAAACTTAAGACTGGCTCACAAAGCCTACACAGGTGATTATATGGGGCCCCTCAATGAGCTATCATTGAGGGAGCTCATACTCCAATTGGCCAACCAATAAAGCCAATTGGAGTTCATTACACCCCTCCCCCCCCAAGGTCCGAGGAATTCCTGCCAGATGGCATTCCTCTGAGCTTCTTCCTGCTCCTCATGTCTGGGTCTGTCACCTCTGTGTCGTCCGCCGGATCGTTCTCCGAAGTGGGCGGGGTGTACCTTATAGGTGCCCGTCTTTCCTTGACGACCTCCTTGGAAGTTGTTCTTCCTCCTCCTCGGGGAGAGGTGTCGCGGCAGCCTCATCGAATGTGTCCATCTCCGACTCTGATGACTGGATGACGGGGTCTGGAGAAATTGCTCGGGGCTGGGGTGTGGGTATCCTTTCAGTCTGGGCTATCCCAGCTTGAGGCGGTCCTGCTTCGCCTGCCTCCAGGTGTGGTTCCGCTGCCCTTATTTGGTCTAGGTGTTTCTTCAGCAATTCCGTTACTTCTGGAAAGTTTTCATGTCCGGCGCATCGGGATAAGTCAGACTACGTATAATGGCGAAAGCAGAGGGTCCGCACGCCGACAGCAGGATAAGCCGTCTCCTTTCGTCCGTCAGTATATCATTTGCCTGGAAGAAGTAACACATTCTCTCCACATACTGGGACCAGTCCTCAATAGCCGGGTCGAATGCCTCTAACCTCCCAAAAAATGGCATTTTTAAAATGGCAAGGCTTACCCTCTGAGTGTGGCAGCTGGTCTCCGCAAAATTCGTAGTTTACCTCGTCGCCACTGTAGTAATCCACGGGAGGCAGGAGTTCCGTCACCACACCAATATTTATTTACAATAACGATGTTACAGGAGCAGCTACAAACAGTGCTGCTAGCAGTCCAGTCAACTTAAGACTGGCTCACAAAGCCTACACAGGTGATTATATGGGCCCCCTCAATGAGCTATCATTGAGGGAGCTCATACTCCAATTGGCCAACCAATAAAGCCAATTGGAGTTCATTACACTGGCCAATTTGCATATTGCTAACAATGTGCTTTATTAACACACCATTATTTTCTAGCAAGGTTTGGCAAACTATATTTAAACGTCAGTTCCCCAACCCCCACCCCTCCCTGATTTAAAACGGAAAAGGCTACATCATTTTCTTTAGGACATCAACATTGTGTGCTGTGTATCAGGTTCTAAATGACAAACTACCGAGAACTGACAAATGATCAGTTTGAACTCTATTTAGTTCTGATCGATTCAGATTAGTGTCATTATTGTGTTGGAAAATTGAGATAATGCTTTCAGCTACATTTCCTAATTCCTATCAGTTCATAATTTCTGTACTTAATTAGATCATGGGATGATCAAATTATACTGGTCCTTTTCAGTGCTTGTTTGACAGTTGTGTCGCTTTAAACGCGCCCCCCCTCGATTTTTTTCCACAGAGTAGATTAAATCAACTATCTCAACTAATACTGTTTTACTGGACTGACAAAATCGTAGGTGACCAGAATATTGCCTTTGTCCTGCGATCTGTTGTCTGGATTAGGAGCCCACTGGGAGTGATGTTGATCTTTGACAGAGACTCCAGGATCTTCTCTCTGATGCTGCTTTATACTGTCTGAGGATTTATATTTGTGAAATGGTTGTGAGACTACTCTGAATTGTGACAGCTGAAAGATCTTTATGAGAAAGTAATAGGAACAAACTGTGTAAAGCATAAAAAACTCAATTGCTTTTCATTTATCAGCTCACATGGGAACTCTAAACCTTATGTGACAGGCATTTTTAATAGGCAGCTCAATACCGATTACAGCGCTCGGTGCGATAAAAGACCCGACCATGTCATGGTCAGTTTTAGCTTGTCTGGTTGTATAATAGCGCAGCGATCAAAAACAAGATTCTGGCTTCTTTTACATTTCAACCAGGGTACCACTAGAGTTGACATTTAGTTGACATTACCACTATGGATGACATTTCTCTCTCTTTCTCCCTGCTGCTTTTGGACCTGCATGGCGTGGCCAACAATTGAACATTGGTCAGAAGGCCCAATACCAGAGATCCTTGTCCCAAAAATCTATCTTTGTAATTTTCCTCTCTATTGATGGGTGTGGCCAGAAATGACTGCCGTGTCCTCCCTTTGTCAGATATAAATGTTAAGTGGGTAAGCGGGGCTTACTGT
Source organism: Scyliorhinus canicula (assembly GCF_902713615.1). Classification (NCBI taxonomy): domain Eukaryota; kingdom Metazoa; phylum Chordata; class Chondrichthyes; order Carcharhiniformes; family Scyliorhinidae; genus Scyliorhinus; species Scyliorhinus canicula. The sequence continues at coordinate 46,896,296 of NC_052146.1, read as the reverse complement.
AGAACTCCATTTTTCTAGGAGGAAAATGCTATTAAGCAATTGGGTAGGAATTTTCCACCCCCACCCCACAGTGTGTTTGTTACAGCGGAGGCAGCTGCTGTTGACCGGGGGTAGAGTCTTCTGGCTCTGCCACTGTCCATGGGGTTTTCCATTATTCACACCCTCCGGCACCAGGGAACCCATGGCGGGGCGGGCACCATCAGTGAGACTGGAAAGATCCAGCTGGCAGGAGTGGCCAGAAAATCCCACCCGTTGATTTTGCTTGTCATGTTCTCAAGATGTCTCCAAATGCCTCGGAGCGAATAAATTATTTTTTGAAGTGTTGTCGCTATTACGATGTATGAAAATTAGTGGGCAATTGATTGTACACAGCAAGGTCCCACAGACAGCAGTGAGTTAAATGATGACCTGCTGACAATGAGGTCTCCCCAAAACCTATTGAAGATATCGCGATCTGGATCTTATCTTCACTGGGTTTGATCCAGATTTGCATATTCAAATGTGCAGTTAGGCTCACTTGAATATATCTACGCCTGAGTATCACAAGGAGCGGGATTGAATGCCCATGCCTCGGATACCTTGCCATGGCACCATTTAGCACTGGTTTCCACAAACGTGGATTAGGCGTGCACTTGGGGGGTCTCCAAGGTGACCAGAGGCCCCCAGGTATTCTGCTTCTTGGCAGGGTGATACCCTGGCACGCCTGATGCCACCTGGGAACCTTGGCCGTGCCACCCTGGAACCCTGACACTCTGGCATGCTGATAGTGCAAATCTGGCACTGCCCAATGCCAGGTTTGCACCAATGTGCCCAGGTGCCTGTTTGCCCATGCCGGGGATCGGACCCAGGGGTGCCTTGCCCTTATGAGTTGAGATGAGGTAACTTGGCACCCAGATTAGCTGTGCCTCAACCTTGAATCTTGAATGTAATCATACATGACAATAATGGGGATATTTTTCTCTGCACACAAGGGGCTGGATTCTCCCCTACCCGGCGTGACGGAGGGTGCCGGCATAGGGGAGTGGCGCCAACCACTCAGGGGGCGAAGGCGGGAAGCGGCGTTATTTCCGCTCCCGCAGGTTTTTGAATTCTCCCGCCGGTCATAAACCGGCGTTGTGCAAATCCCGCCGGCAGCCTGTGAAAACAGCTGGCGCCGGCGGGATTTCATTTTTTTTAAACTTACCTCAAATCTCCGGCCCGGATGGGCCGAAGTCCCGCCGCTGGGAGGCCTTCTCCCGCCGCCGAGGTTTAAACCACCTCTGGAACGGCGGGCTCAGCGGCGCGAGCAGGCCCCTGGGGTCCTGGGGGGGCGGGGGGCGATCGGACCGGGGGGGGGGTGCCCCCACGGAGGCCTGGCCCACGATCAGGGCCCCCCGCTCACTCCGCGGGGCAGTGCCGTGGGGGCACTCTTTCTCCTTCCGCGCCGCCACGGCCTCCGCCATGGCGGACGCGGAGGAGAACCCCGCATGCGCCGGCAGTGACAGCACCCTGGCACTTCTAATGCCAACTTGGCACCCTGGCAGTGCCCCTGCCAGTTGGCAGTGCCACTGGGTAACTTGGCTGTGCCAGGCTGGCACCCAGGTGGCACTACCAGGGTGCCAGGCTGGCATTAGAAGTGCCAGGGTGCTACCATGCCCAGGCGGCAAGCACCTGGGGCCTCCAATCCTCTGGGAGATCCCCTTGAGTGTCGTTCCATCTGGTCCCTGTTCATGAGACCAAAACTGAACGGTTCTCACAAAAGGTCTCGAAGACAAAGGGAGTGGTTCCCAATGCCTTGGTTACCTCAGGGAACTGCATATTCGAGTGACACTAGCTGGCTTCTCTAATATTCAGATTTGCCAAAAAATTATCCCGCCAACCACTTCCTCCCTAACAGCACGGTGCGTGTTCCTACAAGTGGACTGAAGCGGCTCAAGAAGGCTGCACACCACTCCCTTCTCAAGAGCAATTAGCGATGGGAAATAAATGTTGCTCTCGCCAGCAACATGCATATCCCATGAACATATAGAAAACAAATAGCACATTCATTAATGTTAGACAGCACTCCTTTAATTTAAAACAATAATTTTGTTCAAATTGATCAATTCTCCAAGGCAACTAAAATCTCACATTGGCTCTTAAGGAACTCCTGATGGACAATGGAACCTCATTTCAGAGATTTGGTGTGAGAGCCATTCATCAGAATCAGTGCGTGCATGGCACCTGCGAGATTTTGGGCTCTCTTGTAAGATCCATACCACACGGCAGCTCCCCCTTAAGTAAAGCTCTCTGCAAGCATTATCACAGATAAATGTTTAGAATTTGGGATGAAAAATAGTGAACTGCCACATTGTTCCAATAAAGTCTTGCACAGGAAGGTGGGAATCATTTTTTGGGTAGTGAATCAACATGTATGTCTAATTAGACAATAGATTAATAATGCTTAATAATGAATTAACCTTTCCATCAGGGGAGTCACATGTTTAATCTTACTTAGTATTCGATCTTTGTTGTCTGTTGCTTTCCTCACTGCGAAAGGCCCATATTGAAAGCTTCTCTAATGGAATAATGTTTTATTTACTGCAAGATGCTTATTGAGTTGAGTTGCATTTCACACCTATAGTAACATCTGACAGAAGAGCTGTCAACTGAAAGAGTTGAGTGTTAAATGATTGTGCAACAACACTGTCATGTATTCATGGGAGAAATCATTATAAGCAACCAAGATAACTTAATCATTGAAGTAAATATCTAATGTGTTCTATTTTTAAGGAAATCAAGGCACATTATTCATATTTCTTTATGTTTCTTGTTTATCCCCAGCTGTAGAAAGTCGTGCAATCATGGGAAATGTGGAGGGTGCACAAAAATTTTCTTCTCTCCCAGTCTATCTACCAGTGAACTATCGAATACATAAAGCTGGAAGTTCATTTTTGCTAAAAGAAGCCAATCAGGATATCATGCGGAATTCTAGTTTACAGTTCCGTGTGGAGCCTTTCTTCATCCATGAAACGAAGACAGCTCCTGTAGTCAATGCCAGTTATGGACCTTATGCTGTGGAACAAGTTGTCCCCAGGGCCCTCTTACAGCCTTCTAATGCGTTCAGCATGGTCGATAGATTCACTTTCAACTGGAAAATCAAAGCGAATATTATTGATGATAAAGTTTACTCCAATCGACCAATAGTACAGATTTTGTTTTACATCGCAGGTCGAGACTGGGATGATTACAGTGTTAATGATAACCTGCCATGTATCCGGGTGTACGCATTTCGGGAAACGAGGGAAGTCAGAAACAGTTGCCGCCTGAAAGGAGATCTTGGGTTGTGTATTGTGGAGCTGGAACTTCTACCATCTTGGTTCAATCCTCCCACTGTGGTGCCTGGCCGTAAAAAGATAGCTGATCAGTCTGAGGGAACTCCAGTGGAACTTTATTACATGGTGCAGGGTACCGATGAAGATGGGGACTGTGATTTGGAGGAGTCACGAAAGGGCAACGCTATCCGACCTGGCCGCAATGATGTTGATGAAACACTCCAGTCTCTGCAACGTATTGGAAGTGTCCGGCTTCGCCAAGGATCTGGGAACCCGCAGAGAACGGAAATGAGACTGGACAGCAACATTGTCGTCTCAGTTTTACGAAGACCTGTCAAGCAAGGCGAAGTTGTCACTTTTTATGTATCTCTGGCCAGCAGCTCAACAGTGGAACATTTCACACTAAGGTAGGTCGTACTTTGGTTAATGTTTGCACGATAGTTATTGATTAATAATTGTTGCATTAATTGTGTTAAAATGAGAGTATATCTGATAAATATGTTTTTATTGGCTTGGTATTGCGTGAAACTACTGAAATCTGAGCCAGAAATTTTCACATTAAATTCCGCATTTTGTCCTGAAATGTATTTGTTTTCGAGTCATAGAATTTACAGTGCAGAAGGAGGCCATGGAAAGAGCACCCTACTTAAACCCACACCTCCACCCTATCCCCGTAACCCAGTAACCCCACCTAACCTTCTTGGATACTAAGGGCAATTTAGCATCATCAATTCACCTAACCTGCACATCTTTGGACTATGGGAGGAAACCGGAGCATCCGGAGGAAACTCATGCAGACAATGGGAGAAAGTGCAGACTCCACACAGACAGCCGCCTGAGGTCGGAATTGAACCCGGGTCCCTGAAGTTGTGAGACAGCAGTACTAACCACTCTGTCACCATGCCGCCCCTGCAGGGCCCCAATTGGTGCCTCGACAAAAGCAGCACAATTCTTCTCATTAATTTTGTTGAGTCCTTTTTGCAGCGGCAAGTGAAGGTGGGTTGGGTGGTCTTTTGCCTTGCCTAAGTGATCTGCAGACAAAAAATTGAGAACCACTGTAGTCGGATATACTCAGCCTAATGTGGCCTAAATGTTTCAAATTAATATTTGAGTTGCATTTGGGGAAGAAATGTGACAGTCATGACATCCTTGAAAAATAATATTTCCAATGAAGTATACAACTATCCCTTTGGTCAAGGGAAATAGTCAATAGAAAATGTATGAATACGTAAAGTCAAGCTGATGTTTTAACCAAATGATGTAATATATTTATGATGTAACTACACAGTGGAGTGCACTGCACTATGCTGGCATCTGTGGAAGTTACATTGCACACAAAAGGTTTCACAATGACTGCCGATTTTGCTGTGTTGTTTGATGGAGGAAAGTTCACTGGTGCTGCACGTGGCTCAAAATATTGAATTTGGAATGTCCAACTAGTTCTGAGTCAATCTACATTGGAGGTGAATATTCCTCTCATTGTATGGAGTTTCCATTTTATTGCCACTACTCTTGATTTGAAACAAACCCTGATTTACAACTGTGAATATTATTGGGCTAGCACCTATAAATATTGAGCTAGCATCTATAAAATGTTGCATTTCCCAACCTAACATTCTTAGGCACCTGGGGACCTCTGCTAAGAATGCCTATATTTATTTCTGACTAAAATCCTGAGGGTTCCATTAACAGTAATGTTAAACTTTTCATAATTGTGGGTAGGTACCGGAGCAATAGGTCAGAAGGTGAAAGCATTGAGGGAGAACTAGGGAATAGGGCCAGTATGGCTCTGAGGAAGAGCAGACAGGGAGATGTTGCTGAAAACAGTGGGTCTGGTGGCCTGAAGTGCATATGTTTTAATGCATAAAGTATTACGGGTAAGGCAGATGAACTTAGAGCTTGGATTAGTTCTTGGAACTATGATGTTGTTGCCATTACAGAGACCTGGTTGAGGGAAGGACAGGATTGGCAGCTAAACGTTCCAGGATTTAGATGTTTCAGGAGGGATGAGGGGGATGTAAAAGGGGTGGAGGAGTTGCGCTACTGGTTAGGGAGAATATCACAGCTGTACTACGGGAGGGCACCTCAGAGGGCAGCGAGGCTATATGGGTAGAGATCGGGAATAAGAAGGGTGCAGTCACAATGTTGGGGGTTTATTACAGGCCTCCCAACAGCCAGCGGGAGATAGAGGAGCAGATAGGTCGACAGATTTTGGAAATGAGTAAAAACACCAGGGTTGTTGTGATGGGAGACTTCAACTTCCCCAATATTGACTGGGACTCACTTAGTGCTAGGGGCCTGGACTGGGCAGAGTTTGTAAGGAGCATCCAGGAGGGCTTCTTAAAACAATATGTAGACAGTCCAACTCGGGAAGGGGCTGTAGTGGACCTGGTATTGGGGAATGAGCCCGGCCAGGTGGTAGATGTTTCAGTAGGGGAGCATTTCGGAAACAGTGACCACAATTCAGTAAGTTTTAAAGTGCTGGTGGACAAGGATAAGTGTGGTCCAAGAGTGAATGTGCTAAATTAGGGGAAAGCTAATTATAACAATGTTAGGCGGGAACTGAAGAACCTAGATTGGGAGAAGATGTTTGAGGGTAAATCAACATCTGACATGTGGGAGGCTTTCGAATGTCAGTTGAAAGGAATTCAGGACCGGCATGTTCCTGTGCAGAAGAAGGATAAATGCGGCAAATTTCGGGAACCTTGGATAACGAGAGATATTGTAGGCCTCGTCAAAAAGAAAAAGGAGGCATTTGTCAGGGCTAGAAGGCTGGGAACAGACGAAGCCTGTGTAGAATATAAAGAAAGTAGGAAGGAACTTAAGCAAGGAGTCAGAAGGCCTAGAAGAGGTCATGAAAAGTCATTGGTAAATAGGGTTACGGAAAATCCCAAGGCTTTTTACACGTCCATAAAAGCAAGAAGGTAGCCAGGGAAAGGGTTGGCCCACTGAAGGATAGGCAAGGGAATCTATGTGTGGAGCCAGAGGAAATGGTACTAAATGAATACTTTGCATCAGTATTCACCAAAGAGAAGGAATTGGTGGATGTTGAGTCTGGAGAAGGGTGTGTAGATAGCCTGGGTCACATTGAGATCCAAAAAGACGAGGTGTTGGGCGTCTTGAAAAATATTAAGGTAGATACATCCCCAGGGCCGGATGGGATCTACCCCAGAATACTGAAGGAGGCTAGAGAGGAAATTGCTGAAGCCTTGACAGAAATCTTTGGATCCTCACTGTCTTCAGGTGATGTCCCGGAGGACTGGAGAATAGCCAATGTTGTTCCTTTGTTTAAGAAGTGGAGCAAGGATAATCCAGGGAACAATAGGCCGGTGAGCCTTACGTCAGTGGTAGGGAAATTACTGGAGAGAATTCTTCGAGACAGTATCTATTCCCATTTGGAAGCAAATGGACGTATTAGTGAGAGGCAGCATGGTTTTGTGAAGGGGAGGTTGTGTCTCACTAACTTGATAGAGTTTTTTGAAGAGGTCACAAAGATGATTGATGCAGGTAGGGCAGTGGATGTTGTCTATATGGACTTCAGTAAGGCGTTTTACAAGGTCCCTCTTGGTAGACTGGTACAAAACGTGAAGTCACACGGGATCAGGGGTGAGCTGGCAAGGTGGATACAGAACTGGCTAGGTCATAGAAGGCAGAGAGTAGCAATGGAAGGGTACTTTTCTAATGGGAGGGCTGTGACTAGTGGTGTTCCGCAGGGATCAGTGCTGGGACCTTTGCTGTTTGTAGTATTTATAAATGATTTGGAGAAAAATGTAACTGGTCTGATTAGTAAGTTTGCAGGCGACAGAAAGGTAGGTGGAATTGCGGATAGCGATGAGGACTGTCAGAAGATACAGCAAGATTTAAATCATTTGGAGACTTGGGGGGAGAGATGGCAGATGGAGTTTAATCTGGACAAATGTGAGGTAATGCATTTTGGAAGGTCTAATGCAGGTAGGGAATATACAGTGAATGGTAGAACCTTCAAGAGTACTGACAGTCAGCGACATCTTGATGTACAGGCCCACAGGTCACTGAAAAGGGCAACACAGGTGGAGAAGGTAGTCAAGAAGGCATACGGCATGCTTGCCTTCATTGGCCGGGGCATCAAGTATAAGAATTGGCAAGTCATGTTGCAGCTGTATAGAACCTTAGTTAGGCCACACTTGGAGTACAGTGTTCAATTCTGGTCACCATACTACCGGAAGGATGTGGAGGCTTTAGCAAGGGTGCAGAAGAGATTTACCAGGATGTTGCCTGGTATGGAGGGCATTAGCTATGAGGAGAGGTTGAATAAACTCGGTTTGTTCTCACTGGAACGATGGAAGTTGAGGGCCGACTTGATAGAGGTCTACAAAGGTATGAGAGGCATAGACAGAGTGGATAGTCAGAGGCTTTTTCCCCAGGGTAGAGGGGGTCAATTACTAGGGGGCATAGGTTTAAGGTGCGAGGGGCAAGGTTTAGAGGAGGTGTACGAGGCAAGTTTTTTACACAGAGGGTTGTGGGTGCCTGGAACTCGCTGCCGCAGGAGGTGGTAGAAGCAGGGACGATAGTGACATTTAAGGGGCATCTTGACAAATACATGAATAGGATGGGAATAGAGGGATACGGACCCAGGAACTGTAGAAGATTTTAGATTAGACGGGCAGCATGGTCGGCATGGGCTTGGAGGGCCGAAGGGCCTGTTCCTGTGCTGTATTTTTCTTTATCTCACATTGTAAATTCTAAATCTTACAGGTTTTTGTAAAGGATTTCAAATTTTATCATTCTGTGCGTCTTCACGATTACAATGCTTGATCTTTGAGAATAACATATGGCTAATTCACAAGTCTGCTGCAAACTAGCAGTGTCACAGGCAATTGCATTGGACTGTTGATCAGATAATTCTCTAATCTTGTCCTTCTAAGATTTTTTGATCATGTCCACAGACAGCTTAACCTTGAGAAGTGGACAAATGAGCCTCCAGTAGTTAAAGAAATGACACCCAGAATAGCACATGAGAAAACTGTAATCAGTAACTGGAAGCTTTGATGCCATGCTTTTAAGGTTTTGCAGAAGCTTTGAAACCTTCTTAGGCTAGGGTCAGTGGTGGGATAATCTGCTCGGCATCAGCTCAGTCTCAAAGACAAAGATGTAGCTAAAGCTGGCTATATAAGCAGCTGAGGAATTTCCTTTCCAAATAAGACCCAACCACTTGAATCAGCTAGTTCCAAATTATAACAGAGGGACATTGACGACATTGCTACTGCCTGATCCTTTCGATCATCATTACTTTTTTTTGGTTCTAACCTTTCCATCATGAAGTTTGTAACACAATCAGGGATAGTTTCCTCAATTCAATTGTGTTAGCAAATGAGCTAAAGTGAGTGAAACATTTGGTGTCTTTTTCAAACTCATGTTGACTTCCTCACTGACATTGGTCATTAGTATGTTAGCCACATAATATCACCTCAGAAGTACCCTCAGAAGTACTAAGGGGGCACGGTAGCATGGTGGTTAGCACAGTTGCTTCACAGCTCCAGGGTCCAGGTTCTATTCCCGGCTTGGGTCACTGTTTGTGCGGAGTCTGCATGTTCTCCCCGTGTCTGCGTGGGTTTCCTCCGGGTGCTCCGGTTTCCTCCCACAGTCCAAAGATGTGAGGTTAGGTGAGTTGGCCATGATAAATTGCCCGTAGTGTCCTAAAAGGTTGGATGGGGTTACTGGGTTATGGGGATAGGGTTGGGGTGTGTGCTTAGGTAGGGTACTCTAGGGCTGGTGCAGACTCAATGGGCCGAATGGCTTCCTTCTGCACTGTAAATTCTATGAATACTGACATTCCAACCCAGTCCTAGACACGCTGTTTAAGAGTTTCAATGATTTTTAATTGGAATTGGTTTGATGGGAAGCAGAATTAATCTGCATTTGAGATGCAGTATTTGCGACAAGTTCATTAAAAAAAATATGGAGCAGGATTCTTCATTCCCCACTGCTAAGATCGGGAATCCCGACTGGCCGGAGAATGGAACTTCGACAGAAAAACGGGACCTGATCAGCGCCTGGGTCCGACCCATCCCAATCTACCCACCACACACTGGCAAGAAAATACAAAATAGTGATCTGCGTGCATTAGCCTGCAATAAATGGGCTGGAGGCCCGATTCTGGGAGTCGAACACGTGGAAATGAATTTTGTAAGTCCAGGGTTAAAAGTTATGCCACTCTTGACCCACAAGGAATCCTTATATAATCCCTACAATACAGAAAGAGGCCATTCAGTCCATTGAGTCTGTACCGACCCACCAAAAGAGTATCCTACCTAGGCCCACTCCACCCTCCATCCCCATAATCCTACCCAACCTGCGCATCTTTTAACACTAAGAGGCAATTTAGCATGGCCAATCCACCGAACCTGCACACCTTTGGACTGTGGGAAGGAAACTAGAGTACCCGGAGAAAACCCACGCAGACATGGGGAGAAAGTGCAAACTCCAAAGAGTTGCCCATGGCCAGAATTGCACCCGGGTCCCTCGCCCTGTGAGGCAGCAGTGCTAGCCACCTTCCGAATGGGCAACTCACCAGGTACCATTCCCCTGCCTTCTGCCCGTAATACTGCACATTTTTCCTTTTCAAATAAACAACCCAGTCCCCGCTTGAGTGCTGCGATTGACCAGGCCTCCACCACATTCTCAGACAGTACATCCCAAACCCTAGCAACTCACTATCAAAAAAACGTTTCTCCCCATCTCACTTTTGCTTCTTTTACTAATTACGTTAAATCTGTCCCCTCTCATTCTTGATCCTTTCACAAATTGGAATAGCTTCTCCCTATCTACCCGGCCGAGTGTGCAACGAGCAGTGAGTGGAGTTGGCAGTTCGGTAAGTGTGAGAGTTTAAGGGTTTAATCGCTTCCCATGGAATCTAGTACTAATTGCTATTAGTTCTTTGATAACATCCACTGTTTAATAGGTTTCAAATTCAAAAGGGTAGACTGGAGTGAATAAAGGATTCAGTTCTTCTCATTCCCTCTGACTCACTGGGATTTCCAGCCACTAATTGTTTAAAAGACAAAAATAGGGTTAAAATGGAGACATTTGCCTCCTTAATAGATTTTAATGACTAACCTGTCTCCTTAGAATGGACTGGTTGCCTGCACCACCTCGCCGATCTCTGTTAAAATGAGAAGTGGGCAGATTGTGATTAGATTTGGGAAATTTTATATTTCTTTTCCTTGGGGTTAATTTTGTCAATGGATTCACGTGCAAGATAGGTTTAAAAGTAATCTTTAAAAGACAATGTTCATCTCGTCTGCTTACAGATATATTGTCAGATGTGGGTATTTGCTTCTTTTTGGCAGGTGACAGTTATGTGTCATAAGATAAAACCCTCATCTCCACTCTTTTGTATTCTACCCTCTCTGCCCCACGTTGTTCTGCTTCTCTTCCACACAACAATTCATCTTTATCGTTCTTACTAGAGAGGGGGAAACCTATAAAATTCTAAGAGGATTAGACAGGACAGAGGCAGGAGGTGAACCAATGGTGCGTGTGTCCATAATCAGGGGTCGCCGTCTGAGGATACGGGGGAGGCCATTTAGGACAGAGATGAGGAGAAATTTCTCCACCGAGAGAGTGGTGAGCCTGTGGAATCCGTTACCACAGGAAGCAGTTGAGGCCAAAATAGCCGGGTTCTTAATCCTGAGATTAACTGTTGATGCCAGGGCAGGATTAGTGGAGTTCTACGACAGCAAAACTGGTGCTGCACCTGGACCAATTCCCCGATCGTTGAGGGGCTAGCACCGGCGCAACATGGAACACAATTGATTCCAATGGAAAGTGATGTTGGATTCGCTGGTGGTCACGATTGGCACTCGAGAGGCTGACAAGCTGCAGCCGCTTATGGTCACTCCACAGCCCGCACTCACTCATTCCAGCCACAAGATGGCACTTGTCGCATTCGAAAGTGCCCATCTTGTTGATGGGTCAGCTGGGGCCAGAGGGTACCTAGGAGGTGAGGGGTGGGGGGTTACCCATAAGGCTCATGGCACTACGTTCACAGTGGTCAGTCAGCAGCATGCGCAGCTGCATGGCTGCCTTTCCGGCTGCAGAAATGGTGTTCCGCGGCTGTCCACTCCTCCCCCACAGCCCACCTCCTCGCCACGCCCTGCTACTCCCCCCCGCCCCCGGCCCTTGCAGAAGTCCCCCGGCCAATGGCACAACTGTCAGCACACTATGGCGATGTTGGATACTTTCCTTACCCCCCACTCCTCCCCCACAGCCCACCTCCTCGCCACGCCCTGCTACTCCCCCCCCCCCCCCCCACTCTCCCCCTCAGCAGCCACGACGCTTGTTTCCTGAATTTTGAAAGTGCAAGTCCCCCCCCGGTGGGGAATCGCCGAGTCCCAGAGAACACGGGTCAGGCCTGCTAATGATATGCCAACAGAGTTTGCTGTAAGTGCGACGAAGAACACATTGACGGTGCTGTCGAGGCGCCGGAGAATTGCAATTTGCGTGAACCTGGTGCCCGCCACAATTTCGGTGACAAAACCAATTCTCCACCTAATCGCCTTTCCCGATTCCGGCATTGGCCAACGGAGAATCCTTCCCTGAATGTTTTCAAGAAGCAGCACGGGCAACACGGTAGCATAGTGGTTAACACAGTTGCTTCACAGCTCCAGGGTCCCGGGTTCAATTCCCGGCTGGGTGACTGTGCGGAGTCCGCACGTTCTCCCCGTGTCTGCGTGTTTTTCCTCCGGGTGCTCTGGTTTCCTCTCACAGTCCAAAGATGCTGGTGGATTGGCCATGCTAAATTGCCCTTAGTGTCCAAAACATGTTAAGTGGGGTTTACTGGGATAGGGAAGATACGTGGGCTTCAGGAGGATGCTCTTTGTAAGAGCTGGTGCAGACTCGATGGGCCGAATGGCCTTCTTCTGCACTGTAAATTCTATGAAGTAGTTAGATATAGTATTTGGGATCAAAGGAGATGGGGGGGGGAACGCGGGATCAAGCTATTGAGTTGGATGATCAGCCATGGTGATAATGAACAGCGGAGCATCCTCCTATTTTCTATGTTTCATTGTTTAACATCTTTTACTGCGTTATTGGAGTGCGTGCACTGAGCATTTTGAAACTGGTCTTCTGGGTGACGAAATTGCATTAAAAAAATAACAGAGCACTTGTAACTTATTTCTTGAAATTCTACGTTTGTACTGGAATAGTTCCAGTAAATGCACTTTGGATATCCGGACAGAATACTCAGTATTTACACCCTGACAGCCCAGTCACATCACACACTTGCTCGGGAAAAACAGTGGCATTGACATTAGTTGCTACACCCTCTATTGCCTGGAGGCAGATCAAAGACTGAGATTAGGACGAAAACAAACGTCCGTTTACACCCCGCTGTTGTTGATACCGTATGCCAGCAACCCTCAACTCACATGGAGGTGTGGAGTTTAACTTTGCACGTCTCTCGTGTTTGGTACTGTTCTATAGACTGGTTCCTCGTGGACAATTTAAAAGCAAAAAACGTGTAGATTTCGGGGAACTGAAACAAATAAAGCCGAAATAATGATAAGGGGCATTAAGCGAGCGTAGCACTCTTGGAAAAAGAGGATAAATTAACATTTAAACTGTAACTCTTCCTCAGAACTGGAAGAAGGAAAAATCAACAGCATTTATATTGGAACAGACATTAGAGAGGACAGGTGGAATGAGCGGTGACACTCCAAAGAAACACAGGGGATGTTACAAGTCTGAAATAATATCAACACCAAATCTTGGGAAGAAACACAATAAAATAAATTGAAGACAAAAGAAGAACAAAGAACATGTGATTAGATGAGATGACGCAGGGGATAAGTGAGGTATAACAATAAAACAGGAGAAGCTGGTGAGGTAGAACATTGATCTAAGGTGAACGAACAAACCAGCCTCTCACCACATCAACCAGTTGCACGTTTGTTGCCTCTCATAGGAATTAGGAGCAGATGTTGGCAATTCAGCCCGTTGAGCCTCCTCCGCCATTCAATCAGATCATGGCTGATCTCGTCCTGGTCTCAAATCCACCTCCTGCCTGTTGCCCATATCCCTTTAACCCATTTAAAAAAAATCAGAAATATATCTATCTCCTTCTTAAAACCATTTAATGGCTCAGATTCCATTGCAGTATGGGGCAGCGAGTTCCACAAATTCACCACCCTCTGCGAGAAGAAGCTCCTCTTCCTCTCAGTTTGAAATCTATCTCCTCTCCACCTTTATCCATGACTTCTCACTCGAGATTGCCCCACAAGGGGGAAATTTGGTCTATGTTTACTTTATCAATCCCATTGAGTATGTTATACACCTCGATTAGATCCCCTCTCATCCTTCTAAACTCCAGTGAGTATAAGCTCAAACTATTTGCTCTCTCCTCATACGTCAACCCTTTCATCCCCGGAATCAATCTGTTGAACCTCTCTGAACTGCCTCCACTTAGTGTTATAGCTCAGTGGGCTAGACAGCTGTTTGTAATGCAGAACAAGACCAGCAGCGCAGGGTTCAATTCCCGGACCAGCCTCCCCGAACAGGCGCCGGAATGTGGTGACTAAGGGCTTTTCACAGTAATTTCATTGAAGCCTATGTGTGACCATAAGCAATTACTATATTATCCAATTCCACCACATCCTTCTTCAAAAAAGTGGACCAAAACTGGACACAGTGCTCTAGATCTGGTATCACCAACACCCTATACAATTGCAAAAACAGTTTTATTTCTTTTTATTATGCTTTCTCCTCTTTTATGTTAAAACTGTTTTGATCATTCCACCACCTCTTTTGAGTACATTACTGAATTTTACTCTCACCTCCTCCTGGATGTGTTTATTTGTTTATGTTTTGTTTTATCCTTTCCTTTAACCTCATGTTCTGTTCAAATGTTAATCCTGATGATGGGTGGGTTACACCCCAAATGTCAGCTCGTTATTTCTCTCTGCAGTTTCTGGTTGATCTGCTCAGCATTTCAATTTGTTTCGAGCTCACAGTGTCCTGACTTTAAGCATTATGGGCTGGATACTCCGCAGCCCCGGGCCAAAATCATGTTTGGCATGGGGGCGGAGAATCCAATTTCACGCTGAAATCGGACCCGGTGCCGGTCCGGTGATTCTCTGGGACCCGAGAATCGGCGTGTCCGCGGAGTCTTCCGCAACGGGGGGGGGGGGGGGGGGGGGGGCTTTATGGGCGGCCAGGGGACATATTGGGCTGGGTTGGATCTTTGGGCACGCGGCCGATTGGGGGTGGCCTACATTCTTCATCTGCCTCCGCGGTCCAAGTCCACCATGGCGGTCAGCGCGGCCACTGGGGGCCGCCGCTGTGTGGGAGCAATACGGGAAGTGCGGGAGCCCATATCCGTAGCTAAAACTGCGTGAATCACTCTGGGTCCCTGCTAGGCCCCCTGCATGTGAGTGAGTCGACTGATCCTTTTAATAGGAAACTCCAGAGTGAAACGCCAGTGTTTGTACGCCGAGTGGGGAGATAGTCCCATTTTGGGAGAATCCAGCCCCATAGGTATTGAAACATTGTCACTTGGCTGTCAATAATTTTGAGACAAGCTCAGTACAATCTAGTCTTTCGAGATAGTTGGTAATCTTGATTAAATTATCAGTGTCATGGAGCTGTTTTTCTCAACTGAGCCAAGTGTAGTTACCGTATGGCATTTCATTACATTTTTCCACCACAGTTTATTAGCTGCTGATTAGTGCCTATCCTTATCTGTCACTGCAAGTGTCTTATGTTGGGGTGGATTGATGCCAGGCAGTGCATAATAACTATTAACAGTTCTGGATGAGAAAGCAAGCTTGGAACTGATGACCATCTCTCTTGCTGCTTCACAGGTGCAGAGAGATAATGATCAATTGATAGTGGTTCAGTTGTTTGAAAGAAGGTAGCACGTTTAAGAACTTGTGCATCAGCTGAGGGGCAGACATCTGGAGGTTTAAGTGGATTGGCACTTAATGCAATTCTGTAGGTCATCTGGAGGGTACATTAGCAGACCAGGAGTCCAGTACTAGCAGCCGCCAAGGCTCTTGCTTGAAAAGTTAGTAAGTTACAGCAGTTTCTCAAACAGTCAGAGGTCCAATCTCGGCAGGTCGTTTGGGATGTTTGTATTGGAAGTAATGGAAGTCAGTACAAAGAGCAGCTGGTGCTGGTTTGGAAACAGTCTTCACTGTGTTAATAGGCCGGACATTTTACTTTCCCTAAACACGTGCTTTTCTGCACTGCAAACTCACTCATCATCCAACTGTACGAAACCTAGTTGGTGATCCCATTTGTTATTCTCATTAACTTTCTTTAGATTGAATGCTTCACTACCCACATTGCTGGGTCTACACTGCTGCTGTGCCCACACTGCTGCTGTGCCCGCACTGCTGCTGTGCCCGCACTGCTGCTGTGCCCACACTGCTACTGTGTCCACACTGCTGCTGTGTCCACAATGCTGCTGTGCCCGCACTGCTGTGCCCGCACTGCTGTGCCCGCACTGCTGCTGTGCCCACATTGCTGGGTCTACACTGCTGCTGTGCCCACACTGCTGTGCCCACACTGCTGCTGTGTTCACACTGCTGCTGTGTTCACACTGCTGCTGTGCCCGCACTGCTGCTGTGCCCACACTGCTGTGTCCACAATGCTGCTGTGCCCACACTGCTGCTGTGCCCGCACTGCTGCTGTGCCCGCACTGCTGCTGTGCCCACACTGCTGCTGTGCCCACACTGCTGCTGTGCCCACACTGCTGCTGTGCCCACACTGCTGCGCCCACACTGCTGCTGTGCCCACACTGCTGCTGTGCCCACACTGCTGCTGTGCCCGCACTGCTGCTGTGCCCACACTGCTGCTGTGCCCGCACTGCTGCTGTGCCCGCACTGCTGCTGTGTCCACAATGCTGCTGTGCCCACACTGCTGCTGTGTCCGCACTGCTGCTGTGCCCACACTGCTGCTGTGCCCACACTGCTGCTGTGCCCACACTGCTGCTGTGCCCACACTGCTGCTGTGCCCACACTGCTGCTGTGCCCACACTGCTGCGCCCACACTGCTGCTGTGCCCACGCTGATGCTGTGCCCACACTGCTGCTGTGCCCGCACTGCTGTGCCCACACTGCTGCTGCGCCCACACTGCTGCTGTGTCCGCACTGCTGCTGTGCTCACACTTCTGCTGTGCCCACACTGCTGTGCCCACACTTCTGCTGTGCCCACACTGCTGCTGTGCCCACACTGCTGTGCCCACACTGCTGTGCCCACAGTGTTGCTGTGCCCACACTTCTGCTGTGCCCACACTGCTGTGCCCACACTGCTGTGTCCACACTGCTGTGTCCACACTTCTGCTGTGCCCACACTGCTGTGCCCACACTGCTGTGTCCACACTGCTGTGCCCACACTGCTGCTGTGCCCACACTGCTGTGTCCACACTGCTTTGTTCACACTGCTGCTGCGCCCACACTTCTGTGTCAACACTGCTGCTGTGCCCACACTGCTGCTGTGCCCACACTGCTGCTGTGCCCACACTGCTGCTGCGCCCGCACTGCTGCTGTGCCCACACTGCTGTGCCCACACTGCTGTGCCCACACTGCTGCTGTCCCACACTACTGCGCCCACACTGCTGCTGTGTTCACACTGCTGCTGTGCCCACACTGCTGTTGTGTTCACAGTGCTGTGCCCACACTGCTGTGTTCACACTGCTGCTGTGCCCACACTGCTGCTGTGCCCACACTACTGCGCCCACACTGCTGCTGTGTTCACACTGCTGCTGTGCCCACACTGCTGTTGTGTTCACAGTGCTGTGCCCACACTGCTGTGTTCACACTGCTGCTGTGCCCACACTGCTGTTGTGTTCACACTGCTGTGTTCACACTGCTGCTGTGCCCACACTGCTGCTGTGCCCACACTACTGCGCCCACACTGCTGCTGTGTTCACACTGCTGCTGTGCCCACACTGCTGCGGTGTTCACAGTGCTGTGCCCACACTGCTGTATTCACACTGCTGCTGTGCCCACACTGCTGTGTCCACACTGCTGCTGTGCCCACACTGCTGTGTCTACACTGCTGCTGTGCCCACACTGCTGCTGTGCCCGCACTGCTGTTGTGTTCACAGTGCTGTGCCCGCACTGCTGTGTCCACACAGCTCCTGTGCCCACACTGCTGCTGTGCACACACTGCTGCTGTGTTCACAGTGCTGTGCCCACACTGCTGTATTCACACTGCTGCTGTGCCCACACTGCTGTGTCTACACTGCTGCTGTGCCCACACTGCTGCTGTGCCCACACTGCTGCTGTGCCCACACTGCTGCTGTGTCCGCAATGCTGCTGTGCCCGCACTGCTGTGTCTACACTGCTGCTGTGCCCACACTGCTGCTGTGTCCACACTGCTGCTGTGTTCACAGTGCTGTGCCCACACTGCTGTGTTCACACTGCTGCTGTGTCCACACTGTTGCTGTGCCCACACTGCTGCTGTGCCCACACTGCTGCTGTGCCCACACTGCTGCTCTGCCCACACTGCTGATGTGCCCACACTGCTGCTGTGCCCACACTGCTGCTCTGCCCACACTGCTGTGCCCGCACTACTGCTGTGCCCACACTGCTGCTGTGCCCACACTGCTGCTGTGCCCGCACTGCTGCTGTGCCCACACTGCTGTGCCCACACTGCTGCTGTGTTCACATTGCTGCTGTGCCCACACTGCTGTGCCCACACTGCTGCTGTGTTCACACTGCTGCTGTGCCCACACTGCTGTGCCCACACTGCTGCTGTGTTCACATTGCTGCTGTGTCCACACTGCTGCTGTGCCCACACTGCTGTGCCCACACTGCTGCTGTGTTCACATTGCTGCTGTGTCCACACTGCTGCTGTGCCCACACTGCTGCTGTGCCCACACTGCTGCTCTGCCCACACTGCTGTGCCCACACTACTGCTGTGCCCACACTGCTGGGCCCACACTGCTGCTGTGTTCACATTGCTGCTGTGTCCACACTGCTGCTGTGCCCACACTGCTGCTGTGTCCACACTACTGCGCCCACACTGCTGCTGTGTTCACACTGCTGCTGTGCCCACACTGCTGCTGTGTTCACACTGCTGCTGTGTTCACACTGCTGCTGTGTCCGCACTGCTGCTGTGTCCACACTGCTGCTGTGCCCACACTGCTGTGCCCACACTGCTGCTGTGCCCACACTACTGCGCCCACACTGCTGCTGTGTTCACACTGCTGCTGTGCCCACACTGCTGCTGTGTTCACACTGCTGCTGTGTTCACACTGCTGCTGTGCCCACACTGCTGCTGTGTTCACACTGCTGCTGTGTTCACACTGCTGCTGTGCCCACACTGCTGTTGTGTTCACAGTGCTGTTGTGTTCACAGTGCTGTGCCCACACTGCTGTTGTGTTCACAGTGCTGCGCCCACACTGCTGTGTTCACACTGCTGCTGTGCCCGCACTGCTGTGCCCACACTGCTGCTGTGCCCACACTGCTGTGTCTACACTGCTGCTGTGCCGACACTGCTGCTGTGCCCACACTGCTGTGCCCACACTGCTGTGCCCACACTGCTGCTGTGCCCACACTGCTGCTGTGCCCGCACTGCTGCTGTGCCCACACTGTTGTTGTGCCCACTCTGCTGTGTTCACACTGCTGTTGTGCCCACTCTGCTGTGCCCATACTGCTGCTGTGCCCACATTGCTGCAGTGCCCACATATGCAGGCTTTGCACATGGCTGTGTGGGAATCACTGCAGCTTGATCTTCTCTGCTGTCTCACATTTGGCAGTAATAAATTGATTTTTCCCACTTATGTGTGCAATTGGATAATGAATAGGGCGATCGCTGGGCTGGATTTTACATTCCCCTGCTGCCAGCTTTGAGGTGAAAGGTCTGTAAATTGCAACAGCATTGACCCAACTGTCCCAAACTGTCTCAAATACTATGAGGGATTGCCGAGGTGTTGGGTGTCTCCCCACCTGTAGAGACCCTTAAGTAGCCATTTAATAACCACCTAACTCCGTCATCGGGCTCCCACCACTATTGAACCTATTGCAGGGAGAGGTCCATATCAAGCAGATAGCCTGGTCGCTTTTACTGGGTAGGTTGGTGTCAGGCAAGGTGGAGCCTTGCATGACCTCTGTGTGCCCTTTGGAGGGCCCTCTCTCCTCCTCAGGACATACCTTTTATTGACCCTCTCTACTCTCTCTCACCCTGACCCTGGCGATACCCAAGATTTACTTGAAGTCCAGGACCCATAGGCTTCAATTCTTTGGGGACTGCCTGTAGTCCCAGCAGTGGCCACCGCTCGAATTTCGTGCTGCTACAAATAATGAGCTGCCAGCCAATCAGATTGGCCGGCAGTTCTCTTAAGGCGGCACCTCTTCATGAGATTAGGGTCGAAGTCTTGCGTTAAGCCAAACCAATGGTGCTCCCAGCATTAAATATCTGCAGGGCAGCTGGTCCTCCACACCTCTTTAGTTGTGGAGGCAAAGGACCACAGTACCCCATAAAACCAGCCCATTGATATCACAAAAGGTCTGAGTTTGAGAGAGACAGAGAACAGAGCCCTGGGTAACCTCTGCGTTAGTGTAAATAAGCCGGAGGTAAACTGTCAATTCTATCAATAAGAGGAGGCTGAAGAGCAAACTGGATGTTGGTGAAAATTAAGGTGGTAATTTGGTCAATAGTGAACCAAACCAGTTCCTGTCAAGGGCTTGGAGATTCTCCAAAGTAATGACTGATGATCTGCAAAAGTACTTGTGTAGAGTTACAGAGATAAGCATCATAGACAACAGAGTCACCAAGCACCAGCCATGCTGGAAGGCGCACTGCCTATCATTGAAGCCAATTCTATACCTTTAGAAAGTAACTATGTAATTGCAATAGGTCCCTGGTTCGAAGGGTTACAGGGCTTTGCTTTCAAAAGGAGAAGGTGAACATGAGATGGAGAAGTGAACTGGGAGTTAGAAATTATAAATAGTCCCAGATGACCAGAGGTTGCTTTTCCCTCTGAGGGGGAGAGCTGACTAGTGGTGATTTAAGGTGAGGATTACCACACTGCAGGCGGGGCCTTCATGAATAACCATGAAAAATAGAATAGTAACCATGAATAATAGCAATTATAGAAGCAGCACAGGTTACGATCAAATCCAAATGTCAACATTTTGTGGAATCTAGGAAAGATATCATAGATTTTTACCGCACAGACAGAAGCCATTTGGCCAATAGCATCTGTGCCAGCTACTATCCTTTATAAAACCACTCCTCTACCCTATCTATTCATTTCTTCATCTTCACAGATTTATTCACTTTCTTTTCAGACCTACTGCAGATTCCACTTGCACTGCTTCTGAAAGGACATTCTGACTAAAGAAATATGTCTCCAAACGTTTCTTGTCCCCTTGGCAATGCTTTTCAATTTATTCCCTTTGGTCCTAATCAATGTGAGTAATTTACGATTATGATCAGATTATTGGAGTCCAGAAACTGGAGGAATCAGCACAACCTCTGGTGATAAAGCTCAATATTGACCATAATGGGCAGCAGCACAGTGTAGCAGTGGTTAGCCCTGCTGTCTCAAAGCGCCGAGGTCCCAGGTTCGATTCCGGCTCTGGGTCACTGAGTTTAAATTTAAATTAAGCCGTTGTGCTTTTGAAATATATTTAAAAAATAAATTTAGAGTACCCAATTATTTGCTCTTGCAACTAAGGGGCAATTTAGTGTGGCCAATCCACCCAACCTGCACATCTTTGCGTTGTGGGGTGAGACCCACGCAGATCCACGGGGAGAATGTGCAAAGTCCACACGGACAATGACCCAGGGCTGGGATTCGAACCAGGGTCCTCAGCGCCGTAGGCAGCAGTGCTAACCACTGCACCACCGTGCCGCCCTGTGCTTTAGAAATATGAAGGAATGTCATCTGAACACGCTCAGCATTCATTCACTGGTATCACCAAAGGTTATTTTAAGGGGATCGATTTTAAGCCGACTCACCTGGCATAAACTGGGCAGGTGGAGAGTTAAAACGGAGCAGTTAGTTGCTCAGAAGATGCTCCCTGCCCGCAGACAGGGCAGACGTTTTAGCCGTGGTCTTGCTTATCGCACGCGGGCTGGTCCTGTTGGTGTGGAGATCAGTTTCTCCACCCTGCGCCTTGGTGTGGCTGGGGGATTTAATGGAGTTCTTACACTTGCAAAAGGTAAAATTGACTCTGAGGGGGGCAAGTGAGGGGTTCCATAAGAGATGAGGTTTGTTTGTACTACATTACAAGGAGCTGGTTACCGCCAGCTGTTGGGGGGGTTACAAGTTGGGGTGGTTGGTTAGGGTGTCGGTGAGGGGGGGATGGTTTGGGGTTTTGTGTTGGTTTTACTTTGTATTGTGTGCTTTAAATGTTAAAATGTTAAAAATTTTGAATAAAAATACTTCAAAAAAAAGAAAATTCTCCCTGCCTGTGATCTTAACCTGTAGGCAGATGAAAATCTGCGAAAACAGATGGGGGTTTCATGAATTTATAGAAATATGGGGTCCTTTTATGTCAAGCCAGTTTTCTTGTGAACCTTCTGTATGTGTTTTGTAGGAAGGATGTCCAAAATTGTACATGGCATCCTTGATGCAACTTTCAGTGAAGGCTGACAGGGTTAAGATAAACTGTTTCGACTGGCAGTTGACTTATCCAAATGCGGGGCAGCAGAGTGGCGCAGTGGGTTAGCCCTGATGCCTCACGGCGCCGAGGTCCCAGGTTCGATCCCAGCTCTGGGTCACTGTCCGTGTGGAGTTTGCACATTTAACCCGTGTTTGCGTGGGTTTCACCCCCACAACCCAACAATGTGCAGGCTAGGTAGATTGGCCACGCTAAATTGCCCCTTAATTGGAAAATGAATTGGGTACACAAAATTTATTTTTAAAAAACTTATCCAAATGCATCTTTACACTTGATTCTTCTTACTTATAAGGACTTTGGTTTGACTGGATGCTTTGAGCGAGTGGTCAGTAATAACCACATGACTTTTCTTTTCCAACTTCGCCAGTTGACAAGCACTCAGGTTCCTTGTTGAATTTGTGCATCATCTTCCATTTGCTCACACTGAAATACCTCTTCTGTTCTGCACTGCATCATCTCAATTGGTTCAGCACAGCTTATTTTGAATGCCAATTATCTCATAGAATAACATGGTAAAAATTCAGAGTGAAGAGCAGTAGCTACAGTTTTCTGACTACACAGCAAAAACACTTCATTGGCTGTGAAGACATGAAAGACACTACAAGTTCTTTCTCTTTAAAGCGATAAAAAAAATTGCCTTTCCATTGATTCATCTTGCAAATTAACCTTGTTCCATCTTGTCACTCTTTTAAGTGCAGCTGATTTAGTACCTGGTTTGAAAGGGATTGGAGGACATGGGGAAAAAATGGTAAAGAGGCACTGAGGAGGGCGTAAAAAGATTTACAAGGATGATACCAGAAGCACAAGGTTAAGTTACGTTCGAGCCACACAAGTGCCAGGCAATGACCATCACCTACAAGAGAGGATCCAACCATCGCCACTTAACATTCAATGGCATTACCATCGCTGAATTCCCCACAATCAACATCCTGGGGGTTACCATTGATAAGAAACTGAACTGGACTAGCCATATTAATACAGTGGCTATGAGGGTAGGTCAAAGGCTCGGAATCCTACGGCGAGTAAATCACCTCCTAACTCCTCAAAGCCTGTCCACCACCTACAATACACAAGTCAGGAGTGTATTGGAATACTCTCCATTTGCCTGGATGAGTGCAGCTCCAACAACACTCAAGAAGCTCAACACCATCCAGGACAAAGCAGCCCTCTTGATTGATCCCGTTTCCACAAACATTCAAATCCTCCACCACTGATGAACAGTGGGAGCCATGTGTACCTTCTCCAAGATGCACTACAGTATCTCACAGGGTTCGTCAGACAGCACCTTCCGAACCCACCACCATTCCCATCTAGAAGGACAAGAGCAGCAGATGCCTGGGAACCCTACCACCTGGAGGTCCCCCTCTGGGTTACTCACCACCCTGACTTGGAAATATATACCTGCCGCTCCTTCACTGTCACTGCGACAAAATCCTGGAACTTCCTCCCTAACAGCACAGTGGGTGTACCTACACCTCAAGGATTGCAGCAGTTCAAGAAGGCAACTCACCATCACCTTCTGAAGAGCAACTCGGGATGGGCAATAAATGCTGGCCTAACCAGTGATGACCACATCCTTCCCTATCCTTCCCATATCTAAGGAAGGATGTGCTGGCCTTGGAAAGGATCCAGAGGAGGTTCACAAGAATGATCCCTGGAATGAAGAGCTTGTCATATGAGGAACGGTTGAGGATTCTGGGTCTGTACTCGTTGGAGTTTAGATGGATGAGGGGGGGATCTTATTGAAATTTACTGCGAGACCTGGATAGAGTGGACGTGGAGATGATGTTTCCACTTATAGGAAAAACTAGAAGCAGAGGATACACTCTCAGACTAAAGGGACGATCCTTTAAAACAGAGATGAGGAGCAATTTCCTCAGCCAGATGGTGGCGGATCTGTGGAGGCCAAATCACTGAGTGTCTTTAAGACAGAGATAGATAGGTTTTTTGATTATTAAGCGAATGAGGGATTATGGGGAGAAGGCAGGAGATTGGGGATGAGAAAATATCAGCCATGATTGAATGGCGGAGCAGACTCGAAGGGCCGAGTGGCCTAATTCTGCTTCTATGTCTAATGGTCTTATGGAAGGATGGTTAGCCTGGATCACTTTTCTGTTGAAAAAGGCAGGCTGCGTGGCGGTTTATAAGAGATTTTAACATTATGATACAGCAGCCCAGAGAGAGTTTCTTTCCAATTGTGGAGAAGCACATTAAGATAGTCACCAAAAATCAAGTGGGACAGTCATAAGAAATCTCTTTATCCAAGAGAATGTTGAACTTGCTGCAGTGAGTTACTGCAACGAAAAGGATAGATGCATTTTAGAGGAAATTGAACAAGGGCCAGAATTCTCCAACCGTTGGCCGGCGGCGGGATTCTCTAATTCCGCCCACAGCACATCCACACCCTTGGGTTTCTCGGCAGCATGAGGTGGCTGCAATGGGAATGTGGAAGCAGAGAATCCTGCTGCCAGCGAACAGCGCGCCACCTCACCGCTGGGAAACACGCGGCAGGGAGGCCGGATAATCACACCCAAGAACACAAAATAGAAGGGAATAGAGGGTTACGTTGATGAGTTAGATGATGGCTGATGGGAGGAGGTTCAAGTGGAGTATAAACACCAGCATATGGACTGCTTGAGCCATATTACTAGTTTCAATGCCGTTTATCCTATGATTCAGGCAAATTATAAATGCAGTTGTTCAAATACTTTTTTGAACAATATCACTTTTTCCCCCCATTTCTGTGCTTCATGGAATGAATAGCAGGTACATATCACAGGAAATTGTGCAGCCTCAAATGGTAGATTTCAGATAATTTACCCCAATCTTCTTGGCCTCCCTGTCTTGAGAGATGATGGGTGCACGCCAATGGGTCAGCGATTGGTGTAGCAGCGTCTGGCTCTCTCTTTGCAGTGTCGTCTCATTTCTTGCCAGCTGCTGCGTCTCTTCTCTTCGCCTCTTTTCACTCCCTCCATCACTGCTGTTCATCAGTTCTGGTGATTGCTATTCACTTGCTCCCAACGCTTGTGGTCCATGTCACAGGATTCCACGCCATGCTTTGAAGTGAAGGGATGGGCGGCAAGTGGGCCTGGTGCTAGTTGCAAGCTTGCTGTACAACCAGTCCTTGGGGATCCTGCCATCCTTCGTGCGGCTCACATGTCCAAGCCATCTCAAGTGCTGCTGTTGAGCAGACATGCTGGGAATGTTAGCTACCTCGAAGACTTCTATGTTGGAGATTTGGTCCTGCCACCTGAGGCCAAGGGTTCACTGGAGGCAGTGAAGATGGAATACGTTGCTGTGTTGTTCTTGGCTGGCATACATTGTCTGGGTCTCACTGCCATAAAGCGGAATACTGAGGACGCAGGCTTGAAACACTCGGGCTTTTGTGTTCAGTGTAAGTACATCATTTTCCCACACCTTCTTGGTCAGTCTGCATATAGCAGCAGATGCCTTTCCTGTGCGCCTGTTGATATCTGTGTTGAGAGACACGTATTTGGTAATAGTTGAGGCCAAATAGTTAAACTTTTGGACCCCTTCCAAAGTGTGGTCACCAATATTGATGGATGGAACATTCCTAACATTCTATCCCATGATGTTCGTTTTCTTGTGACTGATGGTTAAGTCGAATTTGTTACAAGCAGCTGCAAACCTGTCAATAAGTCTCTGCCGGCATCCTCTGCGTGAGATGTTAATGCAGCATCGTCAGCAGAGAGAAATTCCCTGATGAGAACTTTCCCTACTTTTGTCTTCGCTCCAAGATGGGCAAGGTTGAACAGGCTACCATGTGACCTCGTGTGAATGAAAATTCCTTCCTCTGGAGACTGAAATGCATGAGAGAGCAGCAGTGAGAAAAAGTTCCCAGCAGTATGGGACACAGGACACAGCCCTGTTTCACACCTGTTTTATTCCAATAGAAGGGAAATGATTAGGTGGGAGTGGACATTCCCTGAAATGCGCTTTACACATGGGACAGGAAAATGAAGTAGAAAATCACGCTCTTCCTACTTCTGCTGGGAAAGGGCTTGTGTCACCCTTTGGCATATACTTGGTCAGGGTTGAACGATGTTATGTTGGATTGAAACATGGAATTTTTACTTGATCAGCTTTCGGTATAAAGAAGACTCTTGGAAGTGTAACTTGTGAAATGCAGCTCTCTCAGGAGGTTCAATAAACTGGGGAGAGCCAGGTGATTGTAAATTATATGTCGGCTGAACTACCTGTTGTATTCCATAATTTAATCATACCTTTAGCTTCTGGTAATCTACTTTTCAGTAAAGAATGCAATTTGAATGAGCTGACTGGACAGTCCTGAATTTAAATTGTGAACTGTCTGGTGTGTCCTCCCCCGAAAATTCTACTTCCATTTGCCACAATCCTTTTGCCGATTCCTCATTAATTATTATATGATCTGTCTGTTCCATTTTTAGTTTCTCCTTTTTTTTTGGAGTGTAGCTCTGATTTTTGGTGTCTTAAATTTTTCTTCTTTCCCCATTCTAGTGGCCTCCCTTTAATGCACAATCCAGTTCCAAAAGGCTTAGCAACTGGCTCCCAGGCCTCTACTGGTACCTGTTTGTAATGGCCGCTGGTGGTGTTCAACTTTCACCTTCTCTGCCTCCCATGGAAACAACTAATCACCCTGCCGCAATCATAATGACAAAACTTCACTTCATCACTGTGGAAGAGCACAGCATAGCCCTTTTTTTTGGTTTATCTCCCCTAAAATGTTATTTTCCTTGTTTTTTTTGTGGTGGAGACAGGAAACAGGAAGAGGGATAATTTCCAGGTCATTGACCAATTCCCAATGGTAAATAGATACTTTCCAATATTTTGGTGGAGGTGAGCTGCCAATTGGATTGGGGCCAGCTAGCTTCTAGTTGTGGCTGTGTGGTGGTTGGGACAGAAACAAGTGTTAACAACCCTGCTGACGTTAGAGATGATGGATCCCAAAACCCAGAAGGGTAACGTGGAACGCCGGTTCTTAGTTGTGTACATATACAATTTGGTATACTGTGAGAAAAGACATGCAAACCAGTGAGGAATAGTCCAGTCATTGTGTGATCAATTAATAAAGAATATTTATCAATGTGAAAGAAAAACACAAGAAGCATTATAATACACCATGACACTTAATTATGCTGATGGCTGTACACACATACTATGATATGAAGTTACCCCTTCACTCTCAGCTACCTCCATTTCTGAACTTTGAGTTGTCCTTTTACTTCAAACTGCAACCAATATTATGTAACTTTATGATCTAAATCTAGCAGATAGTTACCCTGCACAGATTATTTGTCCACGTTTGGGAAAACCATCTTCAGTCTCAGCAAAGGAGTAATCTTCTCTGTTCAAGTTTTGGATTTTAACCAGCTGCCTTTTAACAATAACTTGTTTTTAGGGAAACTGTTTCTTGCAGTTGGATGTGGCTATGATGATAACTGTTTCTACTGCATCCCTTTTTCCAGTTATCTCTACGGGTATATCATTTTTTGCTTTGATGCTACCCACCCTGTGGATCCAGCTTTCAGCATATAAGTGCCAATTCCCTTATCTATTCACTTTGAAATCACTTCTTCTGTATCCCATTGTTTTGTTCCCCTAATCACACAGGTATGTTTGTTTTTCCCACTGATATGCTAAATCGCATTTCAAAACACCACTTCAGATAACTGCACTAATCAATCCCCTTTCATCCCATTTCTTTATTTTATCCCAATTTCATTTTTTAATCTTAATTTTCCTCAATTATTCACAGGGGTCGTTGGAAATTAAATGCCGGTGCATTCTGACTTGCTTGGGTAGTCATAGTTGCCAATGCCATTGGGACAGTAACTTTGAAAGCAGGAACAATGGAAAGTGCAGCCATTACAGATTTCAGAGGTCAGATGGAGACACGGAACCTGGGATAGGTTATCCTGTGATGTAGTAGGTCCCCTCAGCTCTGCCCTGTGACCTATGAGTTGATCTTCACCGCTTGAAATGCAGCTGACCCTGTTCCCACCACTCTTGAGCTGATCTGCATAAAATAGCTCTCTAAGGCTGCCTGTCCCCCTGAAAATTTGTAAAGAATTCAGGACAAACTTCTTAGATGTCTAAATTGGCCTGATCGTTGCTGCAGGCGAGTTCATTAGCCCACTCTCTCCCTGTTCTCCTGTCCTTATGAAAATTGGCTGGGCGGGAACAGAGGCAGCGGAGTGGAAGCAGGCCATTGCCAGAATGTTTTTTTGTTGCCCATCCCTGGATACAATCAGGCCCAATTCTGCCCTTGCTACCGACTCATTATTTCCCAGAAGATTGGATATGCTTTCAATCTGTTCACCAGCTCCGAGTAGATGTCAATGATCAGCCCTGGGGCATCTTTCCATTTCCTTTCATGAGGGGAGGAGTTTGATGGGGTGTGGTAGTTCGGGGGGGGGGGGGGGGGGGTCTGGTTCTTTACAATAGTTACCCAGAAATTTTGAAGGGCGTTTAATTCTAAATATTTCTTAATGACTATTTGTGTAACACAGTCGGAATCATCTGAAGTTCACAATTTAAATCACATTGTCAGATGATCCCCAGTGCAGGACAATTGCCCAGGGCAATTTCCATTCAAATCCTACCTGTGAAATCCTGAGAGGTGTCCCTCAGTGCATCTTTGGGTTCCCCCCAAGTCCACTGCGAGGGAGAACAAAGGTTACGGCTTCTCATCTCCATCTGTCCAGGAACCACAACAAAAGTCACCGGACTAACCAGAATCCATTTTATCACGATACAATGTCAATTATTAATTTGCTGTCCTCTCTTTAAAAGAAAAGTATCCATTTCCCAATTAGCTTGACGTGACCGTCGCACAGCTGAAAGAAAAGAAAAGTAACAGCAAGGCATATATTTATGTTTGAACAGTGAAAAGCTTCCCCTCGCTGGGCGAAAGCATTGGTTCTTACATTGGAACTGATGGAGACAGCAAGTTTTTTGCCTTCATTCATGAGAGCCTGGGATAACCTTATCCAACAACAAGCTATTACTATTTGTCATTAAAAAAAACATATTGGAAGAGTGCAGCAGGGTGAACATGCTAGTCTGATTTGGACACCGACTTAAATTCAACCAAAATTGAACCTCTCCATGTGGAAACACGGCTGTGTTATGAGTTTTTTGTGAACTCTAATTTCTGTTTCATGTAGTATTCAATCATTTCACAAGAAATCAAGGTTGGAATCTGACCTCCTTGATCTTAATGAATTCAGATGGAATGGATTTGTGTTCATTCCCGTTGTGAGTTATGTTGAGATCTGCGGAGAAACACTGAGGAAATAAACCCCAATAATTGTTCAAATGTAGTAGAAAAGCTCCCCGGGGTGAATACAGTGCTTGCCTTTTCAACTTATCACAAAACTGTCAATCAATAAGAATTTAGTGATAAAACCACAGGAGTGTTACAATGACTGTTTCCTAGGAACATCCTCAAAATGCTGCAGTGCTTGGGATTCAGAAACCCATTTTTTGACACGCCTGTGGTTATCTGCTTAACTTCGAAAATCTGCTCCCATGGCTGATGATAAACGAGATCTTGAGATACAGAAGTGTGTGTTACTAATGGCTCGGGTGGTCTTTTCTGTTTGTGTGGTAATTCAGCTGTCATCAAAATACCACTACAGGAATGCTCCTGGAGAGTGGCGATCACAAATGTGAGGTAACTCAGGAAAGATGATAGTCAGTGCACAAGTAACAATCATCAGCCTCTCCTTCCCTTATTTAAATTATCACCGCAAGCTCAGTTGAGGTAAGATTAAGGGTGATCCCATCTTTGCCATGATCTAAATATCTTGTCCATTATTCGCATGTAAAATGATTACACTCCATTGCTTTAGGTTTCTTTGGCTTTATGCCAATTACAGCCCCCTTTGACCTGGAGTTGCAACACAGTTGAATTAACAAATAACTCTGAGAAAAATACCCAAAGTCATTGGTCCTTGGCTGCCCAATAATTACAGTCACCAGGTTTGTAAATTTAAACACAAATAATTAATCTTTATTAATAACAAAAACTATAATGAAATGTGCAGCAAATACAACTGAATAGCAATAATCTAATTTCTCATCCCCCACTTGGATTTGCCTCCACCCTCTGCAACCAGACATGAGACCGATAAACACAGGGGGAATGAGAGGGGTGAAAATAATAAGCAAAAGGAAAATTAGTCTTTGTTTCAGATGGTTGTCCTTAAGCAGACCTTCTGTCAAAGTGAGCTTTCAGATCTAGGTCTCTGTTTGCAAATTGTAATGGCTTCACCGTGGATTCATTCATTCAGGTTCTCTGTAGGTTCAGGAATACATCCACTCACAGCCTTTCTGGAGAGAGAGAGAGAAAGAGAGAGAGAGAGCGCAGGTCATTGCGACTGTATGTTCAGGTCTCAATTCTGTTTTCCTTGGGTCTCTGAAATAGGACCCAATCACCACTTATTACTGGACAGAATACAACCTATTGGTCAATTCATTTAGGGCGACACATGGCACAGTGGTTAGCACTGGGACTACAGCGCTGAGGACCTGGGCTCGAATCCTGGCCCTGGTCACTTTCCGTGTGGAGTTTGCATATTCTCCTTGTGTCTGCGTGGGTTCCACCCCCACAACCCAAAGATATGCAGGTTAGGTGGATTGGCCACGCTAAATGGCCCCTTCATTGTAAAAAAATAATAATTAGGTATTCTAAATTTATAAAAGAAAAATTCATTGGCCACATTTCCAACTGCTTCTCTATTGTGCTTAGACAGGGCTGCAATGGAAAGAATCAGTAAAAGGCATAAGTATGTGGGTTTTATTTAACAACTGGGGTGCTGTAAGGTAGAAATGCATTTTAGTTTTAGTTTAGTTAAGTTTTTTACAGTTGAAGATAGGTAGTGAGTGAGAAGGCAGCTCTCACAGCTCTTCTCGAAGAAGTTAGTTTCAAAGGCTAGAGAGGAAGCATTTTCGGTTTTGCTGGAAGAAAAGCCACACCATGAGAAATAGTTAAGAAACTGACCGCAGCGGTCTGAAGATAGCTAGTTAGGGAAAATAGAGAAATGAATAGAAGTTTCCAAGAAGTTTCAGGTTAAAAGTGTTGGAACTAAGCACTGTGCAGTAAAGACAGACCGAACTTAGAAGAAGGCTGAATAGGCAGAAAGATATCAGATTTGTGAGATTTTACTGGGGAAAAATGAGCTTGTGGAACATGAGTTGGAATAACTATGGAAATCGATGGCTGGATCTTTGAGTTTTTGTAAAAGCAGTTCAGACAGAGGAAACATCCGTAGAAATATACATAGAAAATAGAAGCAGAAGTAGGACATTTGGGCCTTCGAGCCTGGCAAGCCATTCATTATGATCATGGCTGATCATCAAGTTCAATACCCAGATCCCGCCTTCCCCCATATCCCTTGATTACTTCAGCCCCAAGAGCTAAATATCTGACTCCTTCTTGAAATTACACAATTTTTTGACCTCAACTACTTTCTGTTTGCTGCTCTTTGGTGAAGAAATTTCTCTGTAGCTCAGTCCTCAAAGGTTTACCCCTTATTCTCAAACTATGACCCATAGTTCTGGACTTTCCGATCATCGGAACCATTCTTTCTGTATCTACCCTGTCTAATCTTGTTAGAATTTTATGAGTTTCAATTATATCCCCTCTCACTCTTTTAAACTCCAGAGAATAAAACCCTAACCGAATTAATCTCTCCTCATATGACAATCCTGTCATCCCAGAAATCAGTCTGGTAAACCTTCGCTGTGCTCCCTTTATAGTAAGAAAATCCGTCCTCAGATAAAGATACCAAAATTACACACAATATTCCAGGTGTAGCCTTACCAATGCCTTGTACAATTGCAGTAAAACATCCCTCAGCCTGTTCAAATCACACTGAAGCACCTCTGCATCCTTCTCACAGCTCACCCTCCCAGTCAACTTGCATCATTTGCAAAGGTGGAGATAATACACGTAGTTCCCTTGCCCAAATTATTAATATGTAATGTGAACAGCTGGCGTCCCCGTACTGATCCCTGTGTACCCCACAAGTCACTGCCTGCCATTTGAAAAAGAACGATTTATTCCAACTCTTTGTTTTCTGTATGCTAACTAGCTTTCTACACATCTCAAAACACTACCCCAATTCCATGTGCTTTAACTTTACATAGTAATCTGCTATGTGAGACCCTGCCGAAGGCCTTCTGAAAGGCTAAATAAACCACATTCACTAGTTCTCCCTGGTCAACCCCAACTAGTTAGATCCTCAAAGAATTCCAGTAGGTTTGTCAAGCATGATTTTCCTTTTGTTAATCCATGCCGGCTTTGTCTGCTTATACCATTGCTTTCCACATGCTGTGCTATGGAATCCTTGATAATGCACTCTTGCAGATTCCCTCACCAATGTTAGGCTCACTGATCTATAGTTCCATGTTTTCTATCTACCTCCCTTTTTGAATAGCGGGTTTACATTAGCTACCCTCCAATCTGTAGAAACCAGTCCGGAGTCCAAAGAATTTTGGAAAATGATCACCAATAGATCTACTATTTTGAGGGCCACTTTCTTAAGTACTCTCAGTTTATCAGGCCCTGGAGATTTATCAGCCTTTAATTCCATCAATTACTCCCAAACCATTTCTCTACTAACGCTGATTTGGATTTGCATTTGGTTTATTTTCACATATACCGAGGTACAGAGAAAAGTATTTTTCTGCAAGCAGCTCAATAGATCAATAAGTACATGAAAAGAAAGTAAAAGAACAGAAAATGCAAGAAAATAAAAGAAAAAGAAAGTGCAGAATAGGGCAACACAAGGTACAAAATATAACTACATAAACACCGGCAACGGGTAAAGCATAAAGGGGTGTAGTGTTAATCAGGTTAGTCTGTAAGTGGGTCATTTAGGAATCTGATAACAGTGGGGAAGAAGCTGTTTTTGAGTCTGTTCATGCGTGTTCTCAGACTTTTGTATCTCCTGCCCGATGGAAGAAGTTGGAAGAGTGAGTAAGCCGGGTGGGAGGGGTCTTTGATTATGCTGCCCGCTTTCCCCAGGCAGGGGGAGGTGTAGATGGAGTCAATGGATGGCAGGCAGGTTTGTGGGATGGACTGGGCTATGTGCACGACTCTCTGAAGTTTCTTGCGGTCTTGGGCCAAGCAGTTGCCATACCAGGCTGTGATGCAGCCAGATGTGATGCATGCTTTCTATGGTGCATCTGTAAAAGTTGGTAAGAGTTAATGTGGACATGACGAATTTCCTTAGTTTCTTGAGGAAGTATAGGCGCTTTCTTGGTGGTAGCGTCGACGTGGGTGGACCAGGACAGATTTTTGGAGATGAAAATGAAATGAATTGAAAAATGAAAATCGCTTATTGTCACAAGTAGGCTTTAATGAAGTTACTGTGAAAAGCCCCTAGTTGCCACATTCCGGCGCCTGTTCGGTGAGATGTGTACCCCTAGGAATTTGAAGCCTGCTAACCATCTCCACCTCGGCCCCGTGATGCTGACAGGGATGTGTACAGTACTTTTATTCCTGAAGTCAATGACCAGCCCTTTAGTTTTGCTGGCTTTGAGGGATATCTTGTTGTTGCTGCACCACTCCACTAGGTTCTCTATCTCCCTCCTGTATTCTGGCTCGTCATTATTCGAGATCCGGCCCACTATGATTGTGTCTTCAGCAAACTTGCGGATGGAGTTGGAACCAAATTTTGCCAGGCAGTCATGTGTGTACATGGCTAAGTACGCAGCCTTGCGGGGCCCCGGTATTGAGGACTATTGTGGACGAGGTGTTGTTGTTTATTGTTGTTGTTGATTGTTGTTAATTTCCTTCAGCTTCTCACTAACACTTGCTTTTCTCAGAACGTCAGGTACATTATTCATGTCTTACATAGAACAGTACAGCATAGAACAGGTCCCTCGGCCCTCGATGTTGTGCCGAACTTTGTCCAAAACCAAGATCAAGCTATCCCACTCCCTGTCATTCTGGTGTGCTCCATGTGCCTATCCAATAACCGCTTGAAATTTCCTAAAATTTCCGACTCCACTATTGCATGACCATTGCATGACTATTGCATGACCGGGCAATTCTTTGGAAAAGAAGAAATTCTCTGATAGTTGCCTTCTCGGATCTTCGGGAATTATTTTGGGATTCCTCCGTCTACTAGGAGTTCTGAGCCCACCTCACTTAAGGTCTGGTTCCTGTTGCCATTTCTCTAATTGCAGACTGTTTCTCCTTTTCTTAACTTTATTCATTCCTGTTTCATATCACTGTCCTCTTCCTGAACTGGAAACATTTAAAAAAAAAATCTCCCTCTGGAGGGGCTGTTCCTTTCTGAAGGCAGAAGCAAAGGAGAAATTTAGTTCCTCAGCCATTTATTTGATCCCCATTATGAATTCCCCATTTCTGACTGTAAGAAGGTGACATTAATTTTTCTCAATTCTTTCATACTCTATATTTTCCTATTCTCAATAAATCTCTTGGTCTGTCTTTGCTGAATTTTAAGCTGCTCCCAATCTCATAGAATCACAGAATTTACAGGGCAGAAGGAGGCCATTCAGCCCATCGAGTCTGCATTGGCCCTTGGAAAGAACATCCTACTTAAGCCCATACCTCCACCCTATCCCCGTAACCCAACCTAAACTTCTGGACATGAAGGGGCAATTTATCATGGCCAATCCAGCTAACCTGCACACCTTTGAACTGTGGGAGGAAACGGCAGCACCCGGAGTAAACCCATGCAGACATGGGGAGAAAGTGCAAATTACATACAGTCACCCCAGGCTGGAATTGAACCCGGGTCTCTGGAGCTTTGAGACAACAGTGCTAACCACTGTGCTACCATGCCGCCCAGGTCTATTGCCTTTTTATGCCTAAAAGGGGATGATGTCAAATCCTGGCGTGGAGTGAAAAATTTGTCTAGAAACATTATTTGCAAAACGTGGTCTGGATTTTGGAATGCAAAAGCTTAGGCAAAGCATACTTATGACAGACAGATTTTAAAGTGTGTTTCTGGGAGTGGACTTTGGAAACTCTCATGTGCCAATTATTTAGTGGGATTCTGAGGAGAAATTCACACAGTAACTTGGGTTCGGAGCATAGTGTGTATTTGACCACAGCCATCTTGTGTGCTTAAAGTTCACCTTTTATGTGAATGAAACCATTGTAAATTAAGATGTATTTTGTAAAATTGTGACAATAAACGATTATGATTATAATATATATCAATCCATAACCTGTGCGTAAATGATTAACTAAAGGGGAGTAAAGGAAGATTTTATTATAATTGTATGATAATTCAATTTTTCATGCTGAAGAAATGTTTTTTCTTGTTAAAATTAATTAGCGGTCATATGACTCTGCTCTTTCATGTTTTAAAAGAAGGTATCTTTTGAGCCAGGCTTCCATTTTGGGATCTTCCTGTCCATTTGTAACACCAACTGAGATTTAATGTTTGATAAATTTAGAGTACCCAATTCTTATTTTTTTTCCAATTAAGGGACAATTTAGCATGGCCAATCCACCTAATCTGCACATCTTTTGGATTGTGGGGGTGAAACCCACGCAGACACGGGGAGAATGTGAAAACTCCACATGCACAGTGATCCAGGGCCGGGATTCAAATCTAAATTCTCAGCGCCATATTCCCAGTGCTATCCACTGCGCCACCGTACTGCCCATCCAACTGAGATCTTCACAGTACTCATAAGTTGCAAAGCATTCTTTACCTCTAAAATAATGCTTGGTCCATTTGCCTCTATAGGTCTTGAGGACTCACTAGATTTGGATCTCCGTACAATTCACTTACATAATCTGACCATCTATTTTTTATTGCATCCTTTTCAAACAATACTTTACCAGCTTTGTATTTTATGTTGTTATCCGTTTTTCCCATCTGTCAAAGATTTCACTTTCTGGTGCACAGCGTGACAGCTGTAATTTTATGATTTCTTTGCAGCTACACCAAAGTCTAGATGGTGGTACATCATTTTTCTTTTTTTGGTATTTTCATGTTTCAAATTATTTTTTGTCACAAAGAGACAATAATCTGAATTTAATTCCATGCTGTGATAATTATGAATATTCTTCACACTGTTTCTATTGTTTCACTATCACATCGCCTGGACTTCTGCAAATGTGCAGCCCTTTCTTTTGCATGAAGAGGGTCAACCCAGATCATTGTCTTATCAAAATGGTATCAGCCTCTCTCCTCCTTAATTTCTCGATCCATGCCCATATTGACCGATATATGCCCATGATGTTCCTTCACTGAGTTTAGAGTTGAAGTTGCCCATGACAATTGCCACGCCAGTTGATTTCATTTGATCATCAGACTTCAGGATGTTACCATTAAATGCCTCTATTTCCTGTTCACTGTGATCATGTGTTTGGGCATAATTTTATATAGCAACCAGATCTACAGGCTTTCCTTTGATCTTAATCATGATCCGTCTTTCTGAGATTGGCCAGTAACCAGTGGCGTGCAGAGGGGGGGGCCGACGGTGCATTGGCCCCGGGCATTTTTTTTTTTTAATTTTTAAAAAAAATTTAGATTACCCAATTATTTTTTTCAATTAAGGGGCAATTTAGCGTGGCCAATCCACTTACTCTGCACATTTTTTGGGTTGTGGGGGCGAAACCAACGCAGACACGGGGAGAATGTGCAAACTCCACACGGACATTGACCCAGAGCCGGGATTGAACCTGGGACCTCAGTTCCGTGAGGCGGTTGTGCTAACCACTAGGCCACTGTGCTGCCCCAGAGAAGGAAATAAGATAGTAATTTTAAAATTTCAGCGGTGATAAATCAATTTTTGGAGGCTCACCACACTGCAGAGGCAGTTGTTAGCCCTTTATTCCTTTAACATGGTGTACCCTTTCTATCTAGAGAAAATGGTCCTTCTCCCCATCCCCCCACACGCATGCGGATGATGTACGTGGTGCAACCATCAAAAGCAACAAGCAGACATGGCTGTTCGTTCCTGCGTTTCCTCGAGTCATAACTCGTCTTTTCTTCTGCTTTTTGTGCATCTAGATTAGTTCTTTTACCTACTCATGTCAGTGAATAGCTCTAGAACAGGTGTAACTACGGTTTTTATAGGTTTTTTGGCGATATTTAATGAAATATTTACGTGGGATGTAGTAAGAGTGAAGCCTGGATGATCAGAGGACTGCTATGGCATTTAATCTCGGAATAGGAGACATTTATTCCTTAACATGCTAATATTCGAATACAGATACCACTAATTTGCAAATCTATGATATAAATTGCACAAAATTATCAGTGGAGAATCAGTGTGAAATAATTTGATACGAAGGAACAAAGAAATGAAATATGGTTTATCCGTCTGCAACTGACCGATTGTTTACCATTTCCTTCCCATTTTCTCATGCGTCTTACGGTTTTTGAGATAGAAAATGAAATGTTACGAGTATTTCGTGTACAACCGAGTGGAGCACAGAACAGGAAAAAAAAGAGGGCCAGAGTCGAAGAAGAGTCCCATCAAAGAGGGGCATTAGATGCATGGATAAAAAGAAGTAAAGAAGTAGGAGAACCTGGAGAAGTAAAAGATGATGTGGGTGCAGAGAAGGATTTTTCTGATACGGATTCAGCTCGGTCAGAACATAATACTCTCTCTCCTCAGTCTCGTTGTCAGGATGATGATCCATGTGAAGAAAATAAAGAAGATTTTTGCATATTTTTGCAAAGAAGCGATTTTGGCTGTTTGAAGAAACCGATTCCAGATCATTTGAAGATGACAATATTACAACATGGCCCTGAAAGATATCAGAATAAAAGTGGTCCATTTGCTGAGAAGGATGGGAGATCATTTTCCAAACAGCGGTTTGATAAAGTTTCCACAAACGGAGAAATTGTGGAGAGAAAATGGTTGTTATACTCTCCATATCGGAAAGCATGCTACTGTTTTGTTTGCTTTTTGTTTTCAAAGGAGCATTTGTCGTCTGTGTTAAACTTTGGAAAGGAAGACGGTTTCTCCACTTGGAGAAAATTAAATCCAACAATACCTGACCATGAAAAAAGCCCTTCTCATAGAGCTCACATGAGGGAATACCTGAACCTCGTAGTTCGACTCCATCATTCAACTACAATAGATGCTGAACTTCAACAGCAAATGTCTGCTGAAAAGAAAAGATGGAAAGCTATAACTGAACGGATTGTCGAGGTTATATCCTTTCTGGCAAAACAGAATCTGGCCTATCGTGGACATCGAGGAGAAGGAATATCTGGGTTATCAGAGCCAGGGGAGACAGTCAGTGAAAATACAGGAAACTTTCTAGCAACAATCAGACTTTTGGCCAAATATCTTAGCAAAACACTTGCAGAGAGGGAAAGAGAAACCAAAAAGTGTCACCTACTTGTCCAACAGAATTCAAAACGAAATAATCAATCTTCTTGGTGAAACTGTCAAGAAAAATATAATTTCCGAAATTAAGGACGCAAAATATTTTAGCATAATGCTGGATTCAACTCCAGATATTGCCCATGAAGATCAGGTTTCTGAAATTCTGCGTTACGTTCATATTGATGAAAACAGAAAAGTAGAAATAAAGGAGACATTTCTGGGATTTTTTCAAGTCAACAAGAAAGATGCAGTCAGCCTGGTAAATAAAATTCAGGAAAAATTGGAAGAAGACAAAATTTCCATGAATGACTGTCGTGGTCAAGCATATGATAACGCAGCAGTTATGGCTGGAGTGAGAGGAGGTGTTCAACAAAAAATTCTTGAAGTTAACCCAAAAGCTGTGTTTGTGAACTGCGAGAACCACAGCCTCAATTTGTCCTGTGTCCATGCAAGTGAGGTGCAACCTGTTGTTACATTTTTTGGCATTCTAGAAAAACTCTTTACTTTTTTTTCTTCATCTACTTCTCATTGGGAAGTGTTAAAATCATTTGTCACTCGGACTGTGAAAAGACAGTGTGACACAAGATGGAGTTCCAGCCATGATGCTGTGCAAGTAATCCACGAAGAGTGTGACAACGTTATTGCAAGCCTTCAACACCTGCTGGAAGGAGAATTTTCAAGGGAAACTAAATCTGATGCAGGATCGCTACTGAACTCTATTCAACAGTTCCCGTTTATAGCTTTATTAAATTTTTGGTACTCAGTTTTATCATCAGTGGATAAAGTCTCAAAACGTTTGCAGGATCCGAAAATGGGGTTCCATGAAGCTTCTTGTGATCTGAGAGGACTTATTCATATCTTGAATTTGAAGAATGACGAAATTATCCACAATGGAATAGATTTAGCCAATGAATATTGTCAAAATTGGGGAATACCAATTGCACGAACAAGGAGAAGAAGAATAATGCCTGGAGAGTCAGCAAGAGATAGTGGACTGACGGCACAAGAAGAAATGAATAGAGTAATGGTAGAGATTGTGAACAGATTAAAAACTGAAATTGAAGACCGCAGTGTCCGTCTTCAAAGACTCAGTGACCGATTTTCTTTTCTTCTGAACTTGAATTCAGGAGTGATTGAAGATGAACAAGAAAGAGAGAAATTAAAAAAGGAATGTTCAGACTTTGCAAATTATTATGACAATGATGTGGTTGCAATTCAGTTATATGACAAAATTATTGATTTTGTGATGCTCTTTCGAGCTGGAGGGAATAGAGTTCCCCCTGATCCTAAAGATGCTCTGGAGTCTTTACTGCAGTATGGGAGGGATGTCTTTCCGACGCTGTGTGTTTCATACAGATTACTGCTTACAATCGCATTTTCAGTCGCAAGCTGTGAAAGGTCATTTTCAAAACTGAAATTAATAAAAACAT
Organism: Scyliorhinus canicula; assembly: GCF_902713615.1. Lineage (NCBI taxonomy): Eukaryota > Metazoa > Chordata > Chondrichthyes > Carcharhiniformes > Scyliorhinidae > Scyliorhinus > Scyliorhinus canicula. Next base: position 46,856,619 of record NC_052146.1, on the reverse strand, counting down.
ATCTGAGGTCTTCTATGTCACAGGAGCTACTGACCAACCTGGCTTTAATAAGCATTGAAAAAGAATTTCTCACAGCTGATGTAAAAAGTGAAGTAACTCAGGTGTTTTGTGACAGGAGGTATCATTTGGGGAAAAGAACTTAATAAATTTGATTGATTTATATTAAAATCGAATAAAGCGTTTATTTCATGTTTCATCTGTGTTTATATATTCAAAATGTTTTCCTTTCTCATAATATTTCTCAGTATATTAGGCCTTATACTTGAGTCTTTGGGGCATACAATCAAGATTTGCCCCGGGCATCACCAGACCTCTGCACGCCACTGCCAGTAACCTTGAACTCATCTTGTGTATCTTATGTTTACTCAGATTCCTACACCCTTCCTATGTTTCTCACCAGAAGTAAAGCTATCAGCGTGTTGACAAAGTGTTGATGCCATTGGAAACACCGTCATGTTTCCCAACGGTGTCAACATGGCCTCAGGATCAGCAATTCTAGCCCCTACAGGGGGCCAGCACAGCACTGGAGCGACCTACTCCGCTCCAGCTCCTGATCCTGGCATCAACTGGGCGCCGTGGGGTCCGTGCATGCGCAGTGGCACCGGCGCTAACGCGCCCATGCGCAGTGGCTCCCTTCTCCACGCCGGCCCCGATGCCAAATGGCATAGGGCTAAAGGGGCCGCGCGGAAGAGAGGAGGGCCCTAGGCTGAGAGGCTACAACGGAGACCGCCCCCCCACCGATGTCGATCCCGCCTCCCCAGGCCGCCCCGGGCCCTTCCGCGCCGACCACGCTCTGCGGAGAATCACGTCCCAGCGTTGGGACAGCCTGGCGTGTTTTGCGATAGTCACGGGGATTCTCCGGCCTGGCCCCATTCTTCTCTTGTTTAGTTCTGTCAGTCCCAGTAAGTAAATGCTGTGTCTATCCATTATCTACACCCAGTTATCAAGCTTTCATATCTGATGTAAAGTCCTTATATTCATTGTTCCTGTTTTCAAGAAGCTCCTCTTCCATTGAGCACAACAGGCTCAGAAGTTTTCTTCTCTTGTGAGTAGAAGACAGCTTTGTCATAAATCTGTTTATCGATCATTTCAGAACTGAAAGATGTTTTGTGTGTTATCCAAAGGGCCCAGTCCCTCATGATGGATGGTGTAAATACCCTTTGGGTTCATTGAGACACGAGAAACATGAATGCATGGATAGAAAGCTTGATGATACCAAAGCAGCAGAGCTGTGTGACTGCTGTGTTCTGCTCCAGGCCGAACTGAAACTGAGGCTGGACCACATGACACACTTCCCTTAAAGTGATAGCATGCCGTTATCCCTTAAAGGCATGTTACAACATATGCTCAAATCATTAAGAAAATCATAATAGAAATAATGGCACATTTGAAGCAGAAATTGGTGTAATGCAGCGCGGATTTATACCTGTAACCGGAACAATGGAGGAAATCTTTAATTGAAGAACAATTTTTGATAAATATCTCGAATGAAACATCAATATTTAAAATGCTTTACAAACTGTGGAAAGTTGTTTGGTTTTGCTCACCACCAACATTTAATATATGTGTTGCTGAAATGTGACATTGACAGTAAGGAAGTGAGATTTATCCAGAGCATCTATTGGAACCAAACTGTACCTGACTGGAAGGGAGACAAGCACAGGTTTCAAATGATGAGAGGAATACAACAAGGCTGTGTACTGTTGTCAAAATGATTCAATCAGCACACAGAACAAATATTCAGAGAATTAGATGTACTTCAGTGGCAGAAATTGGAGGCCAGAACATAACAAACGTATGGTACACTGGCAGAATCAGAAAAGGTCCGACAAAATATCATAGATCAAGTAAAATCTGTAGGTTAAGAAGAGGATTGAGTATGAATGGCATAAAGACAAAAGCAATGTTAGAAGGAATATATTAGAAGAAACTAGAGTGAAGTGGTGTCACACTGGAAGAGATAGATAGGTTTGTCTATTTAGGACAAATTGTAACAGAAGAAGGCAAATGTGAGGCAGAAGCTAGAAGTAATTTTGTGAAGATGAAGGATGTGGTAACAAAACACTCATGCCTGCAGCAAGGAAAAAACTCATAAGATGCTACATTCTATCCAATATCCTGGATGCCTCAGGAACCGGGACAATAAGCAAAGACATGTGGAAGAAAATAGAGAGAGGGCTTTGAAATGTGGATGATAATACGGACGCTATAAATTCCATATATGGACCAGAAGACAAACAAATAGGTACTTTGATGAGACCATCAATTCATGCGACACGTGGTTAGAAGTGAACAGTGGTTTTAATCATCTTACAACAGAGTCTGCCTGTGATGAGATGAGCTCTAGATGAACTGGCAGGCAGGCTCTGACTGCCAAGCTTTATACAACCAGTGGCGGGGGGGGGGGGGGGGGGGGGGGGGGTGACCCCGGGTGGCAGAGGTCATTGTGGATGGCTTTTAAGCAGTCGCTCTGCGTGCTGGCGCACGTGCCGCGGGTCAGGGCATCTGGGGCTCGTTGAGCTTCCCCGGTTGATACATAATATCGTATTTGTAGGTGGAGAGCTCGATCCTCCACCTCAGAATTTTATCATTTTTAATTTTTCTCCTTTGCGAGTTGTCAAACATGATGGCAACCGATTTTTGGTTGGTGATGAGGGTGAACCTTCTACCTGCGAGGTAGTGCCTCCAGTGACGTATAGCCTCCACAATGGCTTGTGCTTCCTTTTCAACCGAGGAGTGTCGAAGTTCCAAAGTGGAGAGGGTTCGGGAGAAAAATGCGACTGGTCTCCCTGCCTGATTTAATGTGGCTGCAAGAGCAACCTCTGAGGCATCGCTCTCAACCTGGAAAGGGACGGATTCATCCACCGCCCGCACGGCCGTTTTGGCGATGTCCTCCTTGATGCAGTTGAAGGCCTGACGGGCCTCAGCTGACAGGGGAAAAAGTGTGGCCTTAAAGAGTGGGCGGGCTTTGTCCGCATATTGAGGGACCCGCTGGGCATAATATGAAAAGAACCCCAGGCACCGATTGAGGGCCCTGGGACAATGAGGAAGAGGAAGTTCTAAGAGGGGGCGCATACGGTCCGGGTCGGGGCCCAGGACTCCGTTTTCCACGACATAGCCGAGGATGGCTAATCTGGTTGTGCGGAAAATGCATTTCTCCTTGTTGTACGTGAGATTAAGCTTCTGGGCTATCTGGAGAAATCGTTTGAGGTTGGCATCGTGGTCCTGCTGGTCATAGCCGCAGATGGTGACGTTATCCAAGTACGGAAATGTGGCCCGCAGCCCGTACTGGTCCACCATTCATTCCATTGCTCGTTGGAACACCGAGACCCCATTTGCGACGCCAAAGGGAACCCGGAGGAAGAGGAAGAGTCGGCCAACGGCCTCGAACGCCGTGAAGTGGCGGGCGGGGGCGGAGTCAGGGTATAGGCCGCAACGTTCTGGGGCCTGTGGGCCTGCGAGTGCGGAGAGCGGTTGCTTTTTGCCGCTGGAGGGTTAGGGGCTGGGGCCTTCCTTGCCAGACACACTCTGGCGTAGTGCCCTTTTCGCCCGCAGCTGCTGCAGGTCGCGTTGCGGGCCAGCCAGTGCTGCCGCGGGTGCTGGGACTGACCACAAAAGTGGCAGGCTGGGGCAGCATGGTGGATGGGCGGCCTGGGGCAGTCACTGGTCGGGGGCCCATGACGGGGTCGCGGAGTCTGCAGGAAATGAGGTGAGGCTACGAAACGAGACCTCCATTGTTGTAGCGAGTTCAGCAGTATCTTCTAAATTTTGAGCCCCTTTCTCCAGCAGTGCCCAGTACAAACTTCCGTACATTCCCAGTACACCTCCCCCTAGGGGCAGAGCCGCGCAACTGCTCGTGTGCCGATCTTACAGAGGCATAGTACAACATGTGTGATAACAGTGTGAATTATGCTATTATGATTCACCACATACTTGAAATTGCAGGAACAAAAAGAGCTCGAAATATTGACATCCAAAATCTGCAGAGATTTCTTCCAGAGAGCAAAATGGAGGGCAGCAGAAAGACCTTGGCGTTGTTGGATGATGGATGTCACAGAGCGGTTATAGATGAGCCACAGTGGATGTGTGAGGATGGCACAAGGCAGACAGGTGAACGTGGAAGACCATGACAGCAGATCTCCTGACAGGAGTAGCTGCAACCAGCAGCAGCAGCAATATCCTTCCAACCTCATTTTTAGCCGAACAAATTTCTTAGAGCTTTTCATAGTGAGTCAAATGATGTGCTGTTTTGTAGCAGCAGGAATATTATACCACTTACCGCATAGTTTATGATTGTGTTTGGAAGGTGCAGCTGTGTTTAATTAGGACACATATGCCAAATTGCTGTAAAGAGGCCATCCGAGGATCCATTGCAGACTAATTGCCGTTAGTGAGGGAACTCTGCAAATTGGGAGATAATAAATCCTTTGTCGCAGGTCAGGGAAAAGGCACAAAATTACTGTATTTTCATTTTCTTTTTTAGATTCGTCAGACACTTTGATGTGGCAGACTGAAAAGTTTGATGTTTAAATAAAAATTCATAAGCAACAAGGAGATGTGAAAACAGTCTACCTTAGCAATCACACATCAAGGTTTCCCTGGGGAAATGGTCAAATAGAAGTGACAATTGAATAGCTCAGGGATTAGTGATTGGAAGGGTAGTCAATCATAGTGCACATAGCTGTACAGAGACTGAGCAACATGACTAGCTTTTAACTTCTCAGATCACAAAAATAGTTTATTTTAAAAATCAAAAAGACGATGTTTGTTTTCCAACCTGTCTGTCAAAACTAACTGCTATTTTAAATGTTATTTGTAACGCAAATTGATATTTTACAATAAACTTTTCCTGGATGTCTATCTCACTGTGGTAACATTCCAGCTCCCTGGTGGAGCTGAACAATCTACCCCTGATATAATATGGTTGTGTTAGCATGTACCAGTTTCACTAAAGCCCTGAGCTTCCAAATGCATGAAAACATATCCTCCAATTATAGGAAAACAATCAAGAAGTTCGTGCCATTGGGACTCTAACTATCAATGCTCTTGATGTAGTGCAATGATTGTACAATACTGAAAGATGCTGCTTATTGCTCCCATAATCAAGTCAATGGAAAAGCACAGTACACATTGCTACAGACAGAGGAGAGATCACCAGGATGGTTTCTCCCTTTTTCCATCTCTTGACTAACCATAACAAAATATGTTCTAACCTCCTTTAGTGAAGTGACTCTCAAGATCAAATACAGGAAATGTTTTCGTGTAAATTTAAAAAAGAGTAAATGTTTATATCTCAATACCCGGAATGTAATCCGAACAACACCCAGTTTGGTATGGTTCCTGCTCTGCCCAGGACCGCAGGAAACTACAAAAGGTTGTGCATGTAGCCCAGTCCATCACACTTCACATCCATTGACTCTGTCTATAATTCCCACTGCCTCGGAAAGGCAGCCAGCATAATTAAGGACCCCATGCACCCCGGACACACTCTCTTCCACCGTCTTCCGTCAGGAAAAAGATACAAAAATTTCAGGTCACGGACCAACCGATTAAAGAACAGCTTCTTCCCTACTGCCATCAGACTTTTGAATGGACCTACCTTGTATTAAGTTGATCTTTTCGCTACACCCTAGCTATGCCATTACATTGTCTCTCCTTCCTTCCCTATGTACGGTCTGCATTGTTTGTACAGCATGCAAGAAACAATACTTTTCACTCTATACTAATACATGTGACAATAATAAATCAAATCAAAATCGCCATTCACACAATACACATCCACAAACGCATACACAGGAAAAGGTGGTTCAAAAGTGGTGGCATGCACTAAGAGTTTTAAAGAGTGCAAAAAGTAATTTTACTATCGTCCTTCAACATGGAAGCTGAAAATGTTGTAGGCTTCAGTATGTCCTGTTGGTTCCCGAAAGAAACAATTAATTCTGGCCATTAATTCACAATAACATACACTGGGCAATAGTAGGTATTTGGCTTTGCTTCATTCAGAATTATGGAATTATCTGGATAAGTTTGTAAATCTATAGGTAAAGGATAGCCAAATTTCTTTGCCTGTTGGTGAACTTCTCGTTTCTTTATCTCCCAGACTGACTGACTTGAGGCAGCTGCTTTACTGGGTGTTAATAAATGTTTATGATTGCGGTGAATTATAAATACTAATAATCCACACTGTATTGTACAACATGTGTTGAGCCTGTATATTGTATTGGATCACGTGTAGTTGCGCGGCTCTAGCCACAGGGGGAGATGAGGAGCTTGTACTGGGCTCCACCCTTGGCTCCGCCCATGGCTCCACCCATAGCTCCTCCCCCAAACCAGAAGTATAAAGGTTGCTGCTGAGAGCCTGCCTGTCAGTTCATCTGGAGTTCATCTCATCACAGGCAGGCTCTGTTGTAAGACGATTAAAACCACTGTTCACTTCTAACCACGTGTCGTGTGAATTGATGGTCTCATCAATTTAATCGTCTTAAGAAACAGTAAGGAACGACTATGGAATCAGCCCTCAAACCTGATCGACTGGAACTCGACCCACAGGATGCAGAGGCAAAATAAATCTTTTCACACTGGCTCCTATGTTTTAAGGCCTACCTGGCTGAAGCAAACACCACAGAAACGACGGAGGAGCAGAAACTGCACGCAAGGGTGAGCCATCGTATATCTATTCAGTTAAATTGTACCGGCTCATATACAGAGGCCCTGGCCCTACTCGACAGAATGTATGTGAGTCCCGTCAATGTGGTCTACACGCGCCACATTTTTACGACTCGCCGCCAGTGCCCCACAGAATCGCTAGAAGAATTTCTAAGAGACTTAAAAGCCTTATCCCGGGACTGTAATTACCAGGCAGCAAATGCTGCTGAACATAGAGAACTTGGTGTCCGCGATGTCTTTGTTGCAGGCCTCAGATCCAATTACGTGCGCCAGCGACTGCTTGAGAAGGGGGCCCAAAATTTAGAAGACACTGTTGAACTTGCTACTACTATGGAGGTCTCGTTTCACAGCCTCACCTCGTTCCCTCCGGACTCCGCGACCCTGTCATGGGCCCCCGACCAGCGACTGCCCCAGGCCTGCGCCGCGCGGCCACCAAGCCACCCAGCCACTATGCTGCCCCAGCCTGCCACTTTTGTGGCCAGCCTCAGCACCTGCGGCAGCACTGCCCGGCCCGCAACGCGACCTACAGCAGCAGCGGTTGCAAAGGACACTATGCCAGTGTGTCTGGCGAAGAAAGCCCCAGACTCCAACCCTTCCGCGGCTCAAAGCACTCGTTCTCTGAATTTGCAGGCCCGCAGGCCCCGTAGCGCTGCGGCCTATACCTCGACTCCGCCCCCACCCACCACATGCGCCCCATGGCAGCCACAATCTTGGACACCATCTTCCTCGCTGCCTGCCACGTGCGATACACGGGGGCAGCCATCTTGCCTCCATCCTCTCCAAATTCAGAAAATCTGATCGAAGACTGCGTCCTCAGCAGGCATTCACCACGGGGCCACCCCAACACAGCGGACCGAGCTGCAGACTACCCGCAACTCGGCGCAGTCACGTTGGACCAGTCGCATCCAAAACACCTCCGCAACTCAATGACGACCGTTCAAGTCAACGGGTACAGTACACCGTGCCTCTTCGACTCCGGGAGCACCGAGAGCTTCGTACACCCAGATCTGGTAAGACGCTGTTCGCTCCCTGGTTTTCCTGCACGGCAAACTATCTCCCTCGCTTCGGGCTCCCACACTGTTCACATCCAAGGGCGCACTGTCGCGACCCTAACGGTCCATGGCGCTAGTTACTCTAATGTTCAACTATACGTCCTGCCCGAACTCTGCGCCCCACTCTTACTGGGACTCGATTTTCAGTGCAACCTCAAGAGTCTCACCCTCAGCTTTGGCGGACCCATACCCCCACTCACCATCTGTAGCCTAGCCACGCTGCGAATCTCCCCCCCTCCTCTCTTTGCCAATCTCACTCCGGACTGTAAACCCGTAGCCACTCGCAGCAGGCAGTACAGCCTACAGGACAGCGTGTTTATCCGAACCTAGGTCCAGAGGCTTCTACGTGGGGGGATCATAGAAGCGGGTAACAGCCCCTGGAGAGCTCAGGTTGTGGTCGTCAAGACCGGAGAAAAACTCCGCATGGTCGTAGATTATAGTCAGACCATTAATCGGTTTATGCTCCTCGACGCGTACCCCCTCCCCAGGATTGCAGACATGGTCAACCAGATCGCCCAGTACCGCATCTTCTCCACGGTAGATCTGAAGTCTGCATACCACCAGCTCCCAATTCGCCCGGAGGACCGCCAATACACGGCATTCGAGGCTGATGGCCGCCTCTTCCACTTCCTCTGCGTTCCTTTTGGCGTCATGAATGGGGTCTCGGTGTTCCAACGAGCAATGGACCGAATGGTGGACCAGTACGGGCTGCGGGCCACGTTTCCGTACTTGGATAACGTCACCATCTGTGGCTATGACCAGCAGGACCACGATGCCAACCTCAATCGATTTCTCCAGACGGTCCAGAAGCTTAATCTCACTTACAACAAGGAGAAATGCGTTTTCCGCACAACCAGACTATCCATCCTCGGCTATGTCGTGGAAAACGGAGTCCTGGGCCCCAAACCCAGACCATATGCGCCCACTCTTAGAACTCCCTCCCCCTCATTGTCGCAGAGCCCTTAAACGGTGCCTGGGATTCTTTTCATATTTTCCCCAGTGGGTCCCTCAATATGCGGACAAAGCCCGCCCACTCTTTAAGGCCACACTTTTTCCCCTGTCAGCTGAGGCCCGTCAGGCCTTCAACTGCATCAAGGAGGACATCGCCAAGGCGGCCATGCGGGCGGTGGATGAATCCGCCCCCTTTCAGGTTGAGAGCGATGCCTCAGAGGTAGCTCTTGCAGCCACACTAAATTAGGCAGGGAGACCAGTCGCATTTTTCTCCCGAACCCTCTCCACTTCGGAACTTCGACACTCCTCGGTCGAAAAAGAAGTACAAGCCATTGTGGAGAGTATTCGTCACTGGAGGCACTACCTCGCAGGTAGAAGGTTCACCCTCATCACCGACCAAAGATCGGTTGCCTTCATGTTTGACAACTCGCAAAGGGGAAAAATTAAAAATGATAAAATTCTGAAGTGGAGGATCGAGCTCTCCACCTACAAATACGATATTATGTATCGACCGTGGAAGCTCAACGAGCCCCATATGCCTTGTCCCGCGGCACGTGCGCCAGCACGCAGAGCGACTGCTTAAAAGCCATCCACAATGACCTCTGCCACCCGGGGGTCACCCGGCTCGCCCACTACATTAAAGGCCGAAATCTGCCTTTCTCCACTGAGGAGGTAAAGGCCGTCACCAGGGATTGCCCAATCTGCGCGGAGTGCAAACCGCACTTCTACAGACGAGACAGGGCCCAACTCGTCGAGGCGTCTGGGCCCTTTGAACGCCTCGCTATCGATTTCAAAGGGCCACTCCCCTCGACTAACCGGAATGTGTACTTCCTGAATGTCATTGACGAGTTCTCCCGATTCCCTTTTGCTATCCCGTGCCCCGATATGACCTCCCACACAGTCATCAGGGCCCTGCATAGTATCTTCACCCTGTTTGGTTTCCCCAGCTATGTACACAGCGACCCGGGTTCGTCCTTTATGAGCGACGGGCTGCGTCAGTACCTGCTCGACAAGGGCATCGCCTCGAGCAGGACTACCATCTATAACCCCAGGGGGAACGGGCAGGTGGAGAGGGAGAATGCGATGGTCTGGAAGACCGTCCTACTGACCCTCCGGTCCAGGAATCTCCCGATCTCCCATTGGCAAGAAGTCCTCCCAAACGCGCTCCACGCTATTAGGTCCCTCTTGTGTACCGCCACCAACCAGACCCCTCACGAGTGGCTCTTTATTTTTTCCAGGGACACTACCACGGGGGCTTCACGTCAGGGCACACAAAACTGACCCACTCGTAGAAAAAGTGCTTCTACTACACTCGAATCCCCAATACGCCTTGATAGAGACGGCCGTCAGGACACTGTATCCCTCCGGGACCTAGCGCCTGCAGGATCAAACCCCACCACTACCACCGCCGAGGTACACCTCACACTACATCCCACCCAACTCGCCGCGCCCCACGCCCCTGCGCCTACCAGTTCGCAACACATGTTCCGCTCGCCCGCACCCGCAAGCTTCCAGCGCCCCCACTCCCCAGTCGAACCAGACGGGTACGAACCTCGGACAGAATCACCCCCGGAGTCCGCCATCGTACCCCAACCGACCGTGATCATCCAGCCACCAGAAGGGGCTGCAACCCCGGTGCTCCGCCGATCACAGCGGACAACTCGGCCACCGGACAGACTCAATCTGTAAACCATCACCCCCGCCGGACTTGATTTTTTTACAGGGGGTGAATGTGTTGAATTATAAATACTAATAATCCACACTGTATTGTACAACATGTGTTGAGCCTGTATATTGTATTGGATCACGTGTAGTTGCACGGCTCTACCCATAGGGGAAGATGAGGAGCTTGTACTGGGCTCCACCCTTGGCTCCACCCATGGCTCCTCCCCCTAACCGGAAGTATAAAGGTTGATGCTGAGAGCCTGCCTGCCAGTTCATCTGGAGTTCATCTCGTCACAGGCAGGCTCTGTTGTAAGACGATTAAAACCACTGTTCACTTCTAACCACGTGTCGTGTGAATTGATGGTCTCATCAATGATTATAAGCTGGTTTCTGTCAGGTGACATCACATTCGTGGTCCCATTGTCCACACAAAATGGTTCCATTAATCTTGACATAATGGGAGTTAAACCTTGGCCATTTGCCGAGGTCGCACATAGCCCCGTTTTGTACAGTTGAGAGCTCCGCTCGCTGGAACTCCCCATTGTAACAAGTGATCGGGATGCCATTTTTAAATGACGACCTGATCTCCAAGACCCCTGAAGCAATCCCAACCTTCCCCCCGCTCCCTCCAGCCCAAATACAATAAGGGACGGTCCCCCCCCCCCCCCCCCCCCCCCCCACATACACACTCATACTGGGAAATCCTGGCCCGAGTGCGAAGCGTGCAAAGAATGCCATCTTAGCGCCTTGGCAGTGCTCCTGCCAGTGCCACCTGGGCACCTTGGAAGTGCCAGGCTGGTATGCAGGTGACACTGCCAGGGTGCCAGGCCAACACAGCCAGGGTACACAGGTGGCACCAGCAGTGCCAGGGCACCACCCTGTCCAAATAGCATGCAGCTGGGGGCGTCCAGTTGCCTGAGAGGCCCCCATCGAGTGCCGTTCCGTCTGGTTCCAGCGCTGAACAATGTTCGCTTGAGGCCTCTGAGGTAAAGGGGATGAATCCCAGAGCCAGAGGTACCTCGGGAATCTGCACTTCGAGTGAGGCTTACTGACTCGCTCTAATATGCAGATTTGCGAAAAAGTGATTCTGCCCATTGTGGGCATTCAATGGCTACGCTGTGCAGCGTGAAAAGCCATGTGTTTTACTCTCTCAAATTCAACATAATTCTAGGCAGGCCTTTTTCAGGAAGTTTTGAACTTGGTTTGCCACAGGGTACGAACATGTATGCATTTATAATGGCAGTTCAGCTCAGTTCAGAGACTTTCTCTGACAATTTGTAATAAGCTTCACGAGCTCTCCCTGCAGATGGAGGGTCCAAGACTCTTCTGGCCATTTTAACCTCTTACCTTATTTTGTTTGAGAAAATTACTAAGATCTAACCCCCATTTATGAAATTTTGGCCCTAACCATCAAGTGTTTCAAAAAGTCAAAGCTTTGCTCTGAATCTGAATCAATATCTGAACTGCTATTGGCATTTGCAATCCTTGATTGCAGTCTGTTCCCTGATCGCTCTCTCCTGCTGCATTTCCCTTTCCTATTTTTCCTTTTCCATTTCCATTTTGCTTTCCCTTTCTTCTCTGTCGTCTTTTTCCTTTTGAACTCTAATTACATTTTCTGTATGGCATTGTCTCTCTGAATTTTTGGTTCCATGCTTCACTCTTGTGTTTCTGATTCAATATCAAAGCGATTAGATAGAATTTGGATTATTTGAGGCTTTCTTGCTCTTGGTCAAGACAGGAGAATGGGGATGAGAAAATATCGGCCATGATTGAATGGCGGAGCAGACTCGATGGGCCGAGTGGCCTAATTCTGCTCCTATGTCATATGGTCTTACATTTCCTTTAACCTGCTTGACTACAGCTCTTCATTCCTGAACGGTTAATGCTTTACCTGCAGCCCAGGTTACCCCACCTTAGTCTACAAAGGTTTTAGCATTGAATAAGGTCATCTTAAGTACTTAGCACAATGAAACTACGAGAAAGCCTGTTGATTTTGTTTTTAAAATGTATCAAGGACTAATTTCATCTTCCGCTTCCAATTTATTCTTTGTTTCCAATCAGTTACAGACAGGAGTGAGGTGTAGGATGGCACAGTAGCACAGTGGTTAGCACTGTTGGTTCACAGCACCAGGGTCCCAGGTTTGATTCCCATCTTGGGTCACTGTCTGTGTGGAATCTGCACGTTCTCCCCGTGTCCGCGTGGGTTTCCTCCGTGTGCTCGGTTTCCTCCCACGAGTCCAGAAAGACGTGCTGTCAAGTAATTTGCACATTCTGAATTCTCCCTCTGTGTACCCGAACAGGCGCCGGAATGTGATGACTAGGGGCTTTTCACAGTAACTTCATTGCAGTGCTAATGTAAGCCTAGTTGTGACAATAAAAATTATTATTATTATTAAGATGGTTCCTCGATTTTTTTCACCTCCTGACCAACCACAATAAGATGTGCTTGAAAGAAGTGTCTTAAACAAATCCATGCAAATCCCCTTCAGTGATGAAATTAAATGAAAACCGCTTATTGTCACAAGTAGGCTTCAAATTAAGTAGCCCCTTAGGATATGACTCCCAAGAGGAAACACAAGGCAGGTTTTCTCATCTTTTTTTAAAAAAGTGTAAAAATTTATTCACACACACATATACATACACACACACACATACACACTTTGGGTTTTACCAAAGCTGGAAATGTTGCAAGTCGAATGATTTCTTTTTCATTCAGTGGAGCAAATGGAGATTATAAGTTTCTGGCGATGAATTCATATGTCTTACATCTTGCAATAGTGGATTTTCTGGTTTTGCTGCAGCCGGAGTTGGAGGTGAGCCCTTATGGCGAAGACCCGGCTTGGTTTTGTAAATCTGCAGGTAAAAGTTTTGCCACACTTCTCTGCCTGTTTGTGAATTTCTAGGCAGGGTTCCCCTTTTGCTGGCAACTGACATGAGGCTGCTGTTCTGGAACGGCGTTAATAAATGTTTCTTATAATAAGCTGGTTTCTGACAGGCGACCAGAGTGTCGGCATTCCTAAAATCCACACAACTAGTTCCTGGTGACATTAGCATTGACACACAAAGAGGGTTAGATCTTGACCATTTCCACTTTTTTATGATGGAATAGTTTTCCTTCACATCCCTTCTGTGGAATTTAATTCTGCAGTCACTAAGTATGTGTGGCCATTGTAGTCCGCGTCAGTAGAGATTTAGACAACGCTAGCTGTTAATTTCACGGGATGAATCTGTTACATTTTTAATGTCTCCCAAAAAGGTCATTTACATTTTTAATATCCTTACCAGCCACCCAGGCTACTTCCAGTCTTCAACATTTTCATGTATATTTGTAGATAAGGAGGGAGGTCACCTGATCCATCTTGTTTCAAGGTAGATTGTCCATTTTCCATTCTATTTTTAAAAAGTAAAGTGTCGACTTTTTCATAAATCCACAGGCATAGCTTCTTGGCCACGATAAACAAAGACAAAGAACAAAGAAAAGTACAGCACAGCAACAGGCCCTTCAGCCCTCCAAGCCTGCACCGACAATGCTGCCCGCCTAAACTAAAATCTTCTGCTCTTCCGGGGTCCGTATCCCTCTATTCCCATCCTATTTATGTATTTGTCAAGACACCCCTTAAAAGTCCCTATCGTCCCTGCTTCCACCACCTCCTCCGCCAGTGAGTTCCAGGCACCCACTACCCTCTGTGTAAAAAACGTGCCTCGTACATCTCCTCTAAACCTTGCCCCTTGCACCTTAAACCTATGCCCCTTATTAATTGACCCCTCTACCCTGGGAAAAAGCCTTTGACTATCCACTCTGTCTATGCCCCTCATAATTTTGCAGACCTCTATCAGGTCGCCCCTCGACCTGCGTTGTTCCAGTGAGAACAAACTGAGTTTATTCAACCTCTCCTCATAGCTAATGCCCTCCATACCAGGCAACATCCTGGTAAATCTTTTCTGCACCCTCTCTAAAGCCTCCACGTCTTTCTGGTAATGTCGTGACCAGAATTGAACACTATACACCAAGTGATAGTAGAAATTCATTGCATCTTTTCTTGCAATTACTTTGTATACATATTCCATCATTCCCTCTATTGTGAATACAGCAGAGGTGGCTCCATCTAGAATTAAAAATTTCCTCACCCATTCTCATCATTCAGGTTGATTTCTATTTTGGCAATTCTTCTGCACATGTATATTTACAATTTGTGCGTCAGCATTCAAGGTAGGGGATGCTCAGATGGAAGTCACTCTGCTCTGGAAGTTGAGCATTTCCTGCGGACGTGTTTTAATTTTCGGGTGACCTCACAGAAAGAAAAATCTCCTGTTTGATACATTATCCAATGTTGTGCTATTGCACACAAAGCCTTTCAGATTGACCAGCTTGCTCAGGATGTGTTCCAGTGTTGGTTACAAAAAGGCACAAACATACATACATGTACGTTTTTACATTGCTGCTCCGACAAGTCAAAATTTCCACCTTTATAGGAGATGATGGTTCACCAGTCACGTTTTTCCAAGAAGGGGGGGGGTCAGGATTCACAGGGGAGGTGGTGGCATAGTGGTATTGTCACTAGACTAGTAAACCAGAGATCCAGAGTAATGCTCTGGGGACCCAGGTTCAAACCTCACCAATGCAGATGGTGACATTTGAATTCAGTAAAAATATGGAATTAAAAATCTAATGATGGCCATGGACTTATTGTCGTAAAACCCATTTAGTTCAGTAATGCCCTTTAGGGAAGGAAATTTGTCACCCTCACCTTTCTGGCCTCCATGATCCAGAGCAACGTAGCTGGCTCTTAACTGCCTCCTCATTGCCCAACTAGGGATGGGCAATAAATGCTGGCCCAATCCTCATCCCACTGTTTCAATTTCTTGGCGATCGGTTACAGAGAATGCTTGCTTTTAAGGCAATGTAAATTCACAAGGTGATCTGTATCTGATCAATAAATCTTCGAGACATCATTTCCCAATAGACTGGGCCCATTTTTATCCGACAGCCAAAGCCTTTGCAAGTGGTTGAAGCCAGGCTTGTTGGTTGCACTTTGCAGGTAACTGTCACAGGATGGGATTTTCCTCAGCTTAGTCCCTTCACCGTCATTGCGCAGGCTTTTACAAAAGGTTTGACCATTTATTACTTGCAGACCACTGAAGCTGTGGAATCACCGTCCGGAATTAAGCACCACCTTCAGGATGGAAATAAGGAAAACTGAAGGAGAAACCTACAAAACCCTGTAATAATACAATGTAATGCTGACAGGTTTGCTCCAATATTGGAACAAAAAATGTGCCATAATGCTTAATGATGCATTATAATGCTGGAGAAAGGTAGTTTTATATTCAGACTTTTGCCACATACTAAAAATAAGTAATCAGGAATGCCAGCGTGTTGTAGCTCTGGCATAGTGCCATTGTCATTAAGGCTTTCAAATATTTGACAATGGCAGCTAACTGGATCTTCACCTCATAATTGACGAAAGTTGTGCATTGAGTTCACTGGTAAACATTTAATACTGTATTAAAACCTGAGTGTAAAAAGGCAAGATGCGACATAAATGCTGGACGGGCCTGTGGTGCTTGGAGTGCATTTTTCTGTTTGACAGTAATTGGACAATAAAATTACTGACAATCTGAACGTGTGCTGCTGACTGCCTAATAAAGTAATTGGTATATAGAGTTTCACGTTGAGAGCACCAATTATTGAAGTATGGGTAGGGGAGGATGTTTAAAATGAACCGCGATAAGATTGTTTATAGGTATGTACAGGATAAATGGCAATTCAGCAGTCTTTGCAGTGGTCCCAGAGCTAGGGTGAATCCCGTGTGTGATTGAAACGGTCATTCTCAGCACAGATTTGGACAGTAAGCAGCTGCATCGCAACTTGGAGTTTTGAAATCTGCCCATGTTCAAATGGCTCCCTCATAATTTTAGTTTCCAATTGGTTTGTCAAACACGCTGGCTGCTGTCATTCTATTGAGAGAGGTAGAGAGAACTGTCTGAACTCTGTGCTCTCATATCTCTTGTTGCTGTCTCTTTGGTCTCTGTACATTCACGTGATTCTCTGGGCTGAACATTCTGGCAAGCATGATAGGAACAGAGAAAGACAGAACAAGGACAGGGAGCTGAAAAAAAAACCTGGACACCAGAAAAAAAATTGAAAGAAGCAAAGAATTGGCAGTCAAGGAAGGAGCCGAAACACACAAACCTAGAAATGAAAGTATGTGATGCCAGCAGGCAAAAATGAATTTTTATAGTGCTGTTTATAGGTAGCTATAGGATAAATGGTGCTTAAGCATTCTTTGATATTGCTCTCTCAATGAGATGAGGAGAAGTAGGCAGGTTCATTCAATGTATTAAATATTAGCAAAAATAATCTCCAGGCTGACAAAGGACTCAAAATAGTATTGAGGCAAAGGTCTCGGCAAAGATTAAGAGATCAACATTTAAAGCAAATTTGGAATCCACAGAATCTCTACAGCGCAGAAGCAGGCCATTTGGCCCATCGAGCCTGCATCAACCATCTGGAAGAGTGCTCTTACCTAGGTCTACTCCCCTTTCCCACCCCTGTAACCCCACCTAACCTGCATATCTTTTGACCATAATAGATGGCCAATCTACCTAACCTGTACATCTTTGAACTTATTTTATGTTCTCATTTTATTATTTGCGAAGATATGTTGCATATTTTTTGTGTTTTTGGAATGTTTCAATGTATTAGTACACAGGAAGCATCGAGGAATATTACAAGCATTTACAGAATTAAAATGCTGTATTGACATCAACGTAGATCCTGTGGTCCATGTCTCTGAGCCATAAGCTCCAGGTTCAAGACCCTCCCCAGGACTCAATGGTCAAGGAAAGTCTGCCTTAGTGCACCACTACGTACAGGAAGAGAACTGGAAATAACATCAACTGTGATTCAATACTTGTCACTGTTTTCCTTTAATTAGACTGAATTGACAATTTTGTCCTGAGGTTAAAAACTGCTGACTGTAGGTGCGTACATAGGATTACATGGGATGTGCAGCTCAGAAACAAGCTGTTCAGCTCAACCAGTCCATGTCGGCGTTTATGCTTGACTTGCGCCTCGTCCCATCTTTTCTCGTCTCAAAGTACCACCATAAACCTCTATTCCCTTCCCCCCTCATACACCTGTCTAGCTTTTCCTTAAATGCATCTAACTTATTCTCTTCAACCATTGTCTGTGGTAGTGAGTTCCACATTCTCAGCACTCTTTGGGCAAAGATGTTTCCTCTGGGTTCCTCATTGGATTTCTTGGTTATTATCTTATGTTGATGGCCTCCAGTTATGCGCTTCCCCACGTGTGGAAACGTTCTCTCCATATGCACTCTATCAAAGCTTCATAGTTTTAAATACCTCAAGTTGGACAATCCTCTGCCCTTTTTTCTCCCCAAGAGAAAGGAAACCAAGCTTGTTCATCCTTTCCTGATAGGTATGGCTATTCATTTCTGCTATCATCCTGAATAGAAATTAGACTTTGTATTGTGGTAATCTGTGTTCTTTCTATGAGTAAATGTTAACACTAGGGCTGTGTTTTGGGTCAGGGTTTAGAGAATCCCAAAGTGTTTCATGGAGTTCACCTGACCCACAACTTTTGATAGATTGTGGTATGGGGAGCTCACGGCTCACTTTACAGGTATGGTACAGCAGAAATGGACCAGTATTCTAAAAAACAAAACAATGTTTATTCTATGAACTCAAGTTAACCTTTTTAAAACAAACAGTGAATATCTTAGCAATCATTAATTCAAAGATAACCCCCAAAGAATACAACACTAAGGAATCCTTTAAGCTGTCCTTTTAACATCCGAAAGACTTAACAAACCTTTAAACAGGAGTACATTAGGTTCACATTCACTGATGAGAACATTTATAATTCTGAATTCACCAAATGATCCAGAGATAGTCTTTGGATGGCAGAGATCGACAGGACAGCTCTTTGTTTACCTTCAGCTGCAGCTCACTGGAAAACCCAGACATACCCAAGCTTTTTCTCAAAGTGAAACTAAAAAGCAGAACCAGAGCTCAGCTCCACCCACACTCTGACATCACTGCAGTAACATTAGTAGCTAACCATTTCTTAAAGAAACATTCTCATGACAGCTGGAATTTCCCAGCCCCCCCCATGGCAAGTTTTCCCATGACCGAGGCAGCTCACCATTGGGAAGTCCATGGCGGTTTGGATGGGGAACCCACAGCAGGGGTTGGCGGGGACCGATGGATACCGTCAGCTGCAACTGGTGGAAAATCCCACCGGAGGGCTTGAGTGCATAAGCTGGATGGCTATTCTGGTACGCTGTGTTAAGTAATGAAGTGTTCAGGGTGTCATCATGTAGGTGACACATTAAACTAGCCCACCTATCTGATAAAGCATACCCTGACATTAGTCAAGTGACTGGAGTGTCCTTTCAGCGTCCAGGCCAATACTTCTTCCACTACAAAGAAAACACATGAACATGTCATGACTATATGTGGGGTGTAACTGGCTGAACAGCTGCCATTGATGCTTGCAAAACAGACAGCTCATTCCAAGAAGGGAGCTTCTTCAAACTATTTCAGTGTGATGAGACGCGATTATGAATGCAAGCAATCTTCTTCTTCAACAAAGATTCGCCCGTGCAGTAAACAAGTCAGACTCCACTATCAGCTTTCAAAGAAAGTGCTGAACCACTCAATTATCTCCTGAAAGCAATTAACATTTATGTACCACGACTGTAGAAATTAAGTAATTTGCTAATTCAGGATTTAATTGGGAATAATTAGCAGTGAGCGCTAAGGTGGAAACAATTCCTGACACCATTCTTACATTGTAGCCAGCAAAACGTACTTCAGAATTGCAGTCTTGGAGTGCCCTCCATTGCTAATCTGAACACGGGCAGGCTTGGACTGAAATTCCAGTTCGTGCTGCACCACTCTGCGCATCATTTTGTGATTCTAGGCTTTACTTCAAAGAAAGATTCACCGTAAGCACAAGGGACTAAATGATTTGAAACACGTGGAAGCTACAATACTTAACTATTTACAACGTCTGAAGTTTATAAGAGTGAACCTATATTCAGTATTTTGTACCGACAGCTACTTATGCATGTGCGTTGTACCCATATTGTGGAGGCCTCGGGTCAATTACTCAGCTCTATTCTAATATCAGGCTAAGGTCGCCAGTTCTATTCCAAATATTCAACTGGCAGCTTATATGATCTTTTGCGAGCTTTCATTCACTATATCTTTAATAATATATGGGAATTGAATGCTGATTTATCTCTACGGCAGGATCTTTCTACAAGTAGTGGACAAGTAAATTGAATAAAAGTTGCACATTCCAGCATTGAAGCCCTTAAAGGTTCTGAAAAATGCTACTGTCCATTTATTTTCCACCCCAGTGGTTTACCATATGTCAAAGCCACATTGTTCATCTCCTTGGCCTTCCTGGAATGCTCTCTCTCTCTCATTTATAATCGCCTAGGCTATGCTTGCACTTAACAACATCTGTCTGCCTTACACCTTAAATGCTGAGCTTCAGTCAGTCAGTGCCACCTGCGGAGAGCATCTGCCAGCTTTGATGATCTCCCGCACCAAAGCCGAGTTTTCTATGCGTTTATTTGTGGCGTTCAGGGTCTTTTTCTGAGAAAAGTGGTTGTCTAGGAGGTTTGTCAGCTGGTGATCGTCAGGAAGTATTTTGGAATGTACATGACAAGAACGGCCATTTATCCAATCATTCTTTTTTCGTTTTGTTTGCATTCCACCTTGGCGACTTGTTTAGCGGATATTCCAAGCTTTTTTTTTCAGTGACCAGTAAATGAAACAATTTGAAGTGGTGCTGCCAGGCTGTGCAATGAAAATGGAAGACAGATGGTGGGTTAGAGTGCGACTGACAAGTTCTGAAGAGCCTTGTTTGCAGGTGCTGCTCATGTCATCCATCACACTTTCAGCTAATGGTTGGAAATGTCAAATCGCACTCTTTGGATCTTTAAGCCCTTCATTAAATTGGATCAAACAGAAACCAGGACATTTGTGAGGTGGGGTGGTGAGGTGAGGGGGGTGAGGGAGGTGGCCAAGGAAGGAAAGTTTGATTGCAATGTGAATTGAGATAGGTGAGGCACCTTGTACAGTCACTTCAGGGTAATACAGTCTGCCTCTCCCACTTGCTGTGTCATGTGTTTCTTCCTTTGAAACTCGAGACAATACATTTAAACCTGACTTTGTGTCCGCATTTTCCGAAAACCAGACATCTGGTGAAATGTGATCTCTCAGGGAAAGCTCTTTGATCGAGCATGTTAGAGTTTGGGGATGTTTGTTTACCGCAAGCCAAAAAATTAGTTATTTCTACTTTGCAAACAATCTTTAGAATATTGTCACCTTTGTCATAGGTAAAAAAAAATCTTTTTATCACAAATCCCAAGTGTACAAGTTGACGTTGATTACAGTAAACAGAATAATGAAGTGATGCCTCGTAGACAAGTCAATAACACAGTTTGGTTGATAAAATAGTTGAACAAAGTCAGGTCCTGATATACAGGGCTGGATTTTCCAGTGTGTCGTGGTCCCAACCCTACTGGCTAAAAAATTGTGGTGTCCCAGTTCAGACTAGATGGGCTGAATGGCGTCCTTCTGTCGTAATATTTCTGTGATTCTGTGAACTAGCCCATAGTCCCAATGGTTGCCCTGCAATGATTTAATTCTGGGATCAGCGTAAATCCCTTGAATGTGAAACTTTTGCCCCTTCCTCTGGAGGAGGCCTACCTTCCAGAATTGTCGGCCAATCGGATGGCTCACAGCTCTGTACCCCCTGTAGGCAGTCCCTCCTTGCACAAAGGCCCAGTGGAGTCCAGGATCAGGACTCTCAGTGAGTGGGGCCTAGTTCAAGAGGCTGAGGGCATGACCTGGGGGGGGGGGGGGGGTGTACTCCGAAAGGCCTAGGGGAACAAGAAAGGAGCTATCCCCCTCTACTTCCTCGACACCTGCCTGCACAACTAAAGCAGCTGGGCTTTTCGAATGGCTTGGATCTTTTGATAAGGATACAGGGAGTCCACACCCAGTAAAATAAAGAACTTAGATTTATTTATAGTAGCAAGATATAGATTACCCGGTAGATCCCTAGCGGGTTCCTTCTTTGGTCAGTGCCTTAGAGGCGAACCTTTTAAACAATGGTTAACAGAGTTGCCCTGCCCCTCAGCAGGGGAGCCTGTACTCAGTGAGAGCAATGGGGAAGATAATCACTCCCACCCGCAAATTCCGTGCGGGATATTACAGATCTCCCCCGCCGTGAGTAAAATACTAGCGTGGGTGGCGTGAAGCCCTTGTGTGAGCATTAATTTGCCACTTAAGGGCCTCAATAATCCCAAGGTCCCCCATAAGATTCCAGAGGTGGGTAGCAGGCAGGCAGGTGGCAGGTAGGCCACCCGCTGGATTTTACATGCCCTTCCCCACCTTCAAACCTGCCAGCTGGAGGGCATATAATCCGTACCATAGAGCTTAAAATAGACAAATCCGAACAGCCTTGAAGGTGCAGGGTAAATTTTTCAGAAACTATATGAGGTCAGTTGATTTTTCAAGATTTAGAGTCTGCTGTACCTCCTTGTATAGCTCTTCATTCCTTCTATGACTGCTGACTCTAGTGCCTTATTCTGTGCCCTTGCTCTCTGTGAGCTCATATCTTTCTGATACTGCCTGCATTGAATGATTGTCAATTATTATTCCAGTCACTTGCTGCTAGTTAAAATTGATAATTGATCTCATCCATTTGAAATATCATCAAGGCAACATTTGATTGAGTGCAGCATCAAAGAGCCCTAGCAAAACTGGAGTCAATGGGAATCAGGGGGAAAACTCTCCACTGGTTGGAGTCATACCTGGCACAAAGGAAAATGTTGGAGGTCAATGATCTCAGTTCCAGGACATTACTAAGGGAGTTCCTCAGGGTAGTGTCCAAGGCCGAAACATCTTCAGCTGCTTCAACAATGACCTCCCTTTCATCATAAGGTCAGAAGTAGGGATGTTTGCTGATAATTGCACAATGTTCAGCACCATTTGCGATTCTTCAGATTCTTCAGTAGTTCATGCTCAAATGCAACAAGACCTGGACAGCATTCAGGCTGAGGCTGAGAAGAGAGAAGTAACATTCATGTCACACACGTGTCAGGCAATGACCATCTCCAACAAGAGAGAAGCTAACCATTTCACCTTGACAGTGAATGATAGTACCATCACTGAATCCCCCACTATCAACGTCCTGGGGGTTGCCAATGACCAGAAACTGAACTGATCTAGTTATGTAAATACAGTGGCTACAAGAGCAGGTCAGAGACTGGAAATTCTGTGGTGAGTAACTCACCACCTGGCTCTAAAAAAACGGTCTGCAATCTACAAGGTACAAGGCAAGGGTGTGATGGAATTGTCTCCACTTGCCCTCCAAACCACTTACCATACTGGCTTGGAAATGTATCATCATTCCTTCACTGTCTCTGGGTGAAAATCCTGGAACTCTCTCCCTCACAGCACCATGGGTATCCCTGCACCACATGGACTACAATGGTTCTAGAAGGAAGCTCACCACCTTTTCCAGGGATGGTCAATAAATGCTGGCCTAGCAGCGAGTCCCGCATCCCAGGACTAAATTTAACACATTTAATGCTGTGAAATGGATTATGGGTGTGATCTACCGTCCACGTCACGCCCCAATGGGAACCGGTAGATCCTGCGTGAAACCTCCCGCAGGATTCCCGACAGCCACGATGCCTTGTGTGATCTCCACTTTGGTCACTGATCTCCATACTGCATCATTAACCAGGTCCTCAGTGGGTACCCCTTATCCCCCAAGAGCCAACCAGCCACCCTGGAGTGTATGTTGAAAAGGCCAGTGAAGGAATGTCCGACTGCCCCAGGATCTAGCTGTCATGAAAACTCCCTGGGAAGCGTGCACACACGTGCATGATATTCATGTGGTGGTCGCACTTGAGCTGATGTTCAGGGACTGGAACCTCTTGCTGGTGATGTAGGGCACTCACTGACAGCCACCTGCAAGGTGACATGCATGCCAAATATTACCCACTGGACCTGGAGCATCCTGGCAATGCAGAGAATCCTGCTTCCCGGGCATTATGTTGGGCCTAGTCCAAGTCAAAGTTTATATAGTAAGCTGCCTGAGCAAACAGGGCATCCGAGACGTCACAGGTGTATTTGTGGCTGTAGCTTGTGAGGTGCCACACAAATCTCCGCTCGAGCCCTGGAATTATTCAGGTAGAATTTCAGGGCTGTGGCGACCTTGATGGCCACCGGGAGCATGTTGGCCGCTGCATCCGTGGTGTTGTCACTTCATTAACACTTAAATGAAGTTACTGTGAACAGCCCCTAGTTGCCACATTCCGGCGCCTGTTTGGATACACTGAGGGAGAGTTCAGAATTTCCAAATTACCGACTAACACATCTTTCGGGACTTGTGGGAGGAAGCCAGAGCACCTGGAGGAAATCCACGCAGACAAGGGGAGAACGTGCAGATTCTGCACAGACAGAACTGTCTAATGTTATGATAGAGTTCTGCGGTTCTGATATGTCATGCAGTTATCCCTTCACATGCGTGTCCTTATAGGAAAGATTATTGTGGTGGTGGGGTACAAAGTTAACAGTTTCAGTGTAGTCAGACGCTGCAAGCATACAGGAATTCACTCCCAAGGATCCAGTCTTTGATCTTGGCTCTTGTCACAATATCCATCATCAGTGTAGCAATATTCATTTCTGACCTGAGTCTGTATGCAGAGGGCTTTCCCCTAGGAATTAGAGAAGAACAAAGCCATCTGGTTTGCCATCGAAGTGCTTCTTCTGTTATCCAATTATAGATGCTGTTCATTGCAGTGGTAAAACATTTGGCTCAGTTTTTTCAATGATTTGGATGAATGAGTAATAACAGGGATGAAAAGGACAGGTGGCAACAAGAATATGAAGGAAAAAAGAATACAAGGGCAGTCATTCTAAAATAATCCATGGTATCATGTATAAGACCATAAAACCATTAGATATAGGAGCAGAAGTAGGCCATTCGGTCCATCGAGGCCGCTCTGCCATTCATTGAGATCATGACTGATCTGATCATCCTCAACCCCACTTTCCCACCTTATCCCCAGAACCCTTGATTCCCGTGCTGATTAAAAATCTGTTTATCTCAGCCTTGAGCATAATCAACGACTCAGTCTCTGAAGGCCTCTGCGGTAAAGAATTCCATGATTCACTACCCTCTGAGAGAAAAAGAAATTCCTCCTAATGTCTGTCTTAAATGGGCAACCCCTTACTCTGAGATCATGCCCTTTGGTCTTAGACTCTCCCACATCGGGAAACGACCTAGAATCATAGAAACATAGAATCCCTACAGTGCAGAAGGAGGCCATTTGGCCCATAGAGTCTGCACTGACTCTCTGAAAGAGCAGCCCACCCAGGCCCATACCCCACCCTATCCCCATAACCCTGCAACCCCAATTAACCTTATGGACACTAAGGAGCAATTGATCATGGCCATTACATCTAAGCTGCACATCTTTGGACTGTGGGAGCTCCCGGAGGAAACCTACGTAGATACAGGGAGAATGTGCAAACTCCACACAGACAGGCACCCAAGGTCAGAATTGAACCCGAGTCCCTCCTTTGAAAGCATCTTGCAAACTCCCAGGTCAGGACTTTCTGGCTGTTCCTGCTGGGTGGGGGTGGGGTCGCCGTTGGTAGAACTGGAAGATCCCGCCAGCGGGAACAGCCAGAAAGTCCTGCTTTGGGAGTTTGCAAGATGCTGTTGAAGGAGGGTTGGCAAGTTGGTGCAATGCACCTTGTAGATAGTACACACTGCTACAACTGTGTGCCAGGGTTGGAGGGAGTGACTGTTTCATGTGACAAAAGGGGTGCCCATCAAGCGGGCTGCTTGCTCAGGCAAGTGGAGAGTATTCCATCACACACCTTGTGCCTTGCAGATGATTGACAGGCTTTGGGGAATCAGTGAGACACTCACCGCATAATTCCCAGCTACTTACCTGCTCTTGCACAGTAGTTATATGGTTTGTCCAATAACCTCCAGGATGTTGTCAGTGGGGATTCAGCAATGGATAAATAATGTATTTAAAACTGTACTTCATTGTTGCTGTCTTTGTGAACAGAGAGGCAAAACACTTTCAACTCTCAAAATGGAGAGAGATGCCTGGCTGAAATAGTCATGAAGCAAGCCACTTGAGCATCAATAGATTGAATGGCCTTTCTCTCATGGCCTCATACAAAGTGGAAAGAAGGCTTCGTGGGACTAGTTTGGATTGGAGTCCTTTCACCTTTGAAACAAATCCAACTTGCACATGTTTCAAAATCTCATTTGTGTCACAATTGTTGAGAATTCAAATTGAAATTAGGAAAATCTGAATAAAAATCCCAGTGAACATTGATTTGATGCACAGAACTGACTAACGGAGTGACACCTGAAAGTAATTTGGTATTCCCCTCGGTGGCCGCAAGTGAGATAGATGGTACAAAGCAATGGAAGAAGCATAGCTGGACCGTAAGATGAGGTCTTCTGGTCTTGGATCATGGGTGCATGATTTAATTAGTGCAGAGAGAACTTTATTATGTGAAAATCAAATAATATCTTCAACATATATGTGCCTTTGCTGAATGCCAAAAGGAAATAAACTGTTTCTATTTGCCAGTAATGTTGATCTGCATATTTTCAACAAATCTTATTAGGTGGATCCAATAGTATTCCATTCACTTTTTCTCAGAAAATATAGAACATAGAACATACAGTGCAGAAGGAGGCAATTCGGTCATCAAGTCTGCACCGACCCACTTAAGCCCTCACTTCCACCCTATCCCTGTAACCCAATAACCCCTGCTAACCTTTTTTGGTTACTAAGGGCAATTTATCATGGCCAATCCACCTAACCTGCACGTCTTTGGACGGTGGGAGGAAACCGGAGCACCCGGAGGACCACACGCAGACACGGGGAGACCGTACAGACTCCGCACAGACAGTGACCCAGCGGGAATCAAACCTGGGACCCTGGCGCTGTGAAGCCAGAGTGCTATCCACAGGGCAATGGGGAGAGAGCGGGTAAATGGAGTTGAAATCAACCATGATTGAATGGTGGAGTGGACTCGATGGGCCGAATGGCCTTACTTCCGCTCCTATGTCTTATGGTCTTATGGTCTATCCACTTGTGCTAACGTTCTGCCCAATATTTTATTGAAGCATTTGTAATTGGATGTCAATATCCCCTCCACAACTCCGGTTTTTACACCAGCTTATCCAGTCAATAATCAATATTTTATTGAAGAATTGATAATTTTCACAGTTTTAACAATCTAGCATTTCTTAAACAACCCAGCGGGCCAACTCCGCAACAATATTCAAATAACATACCCTACTACCCCCCACCCCGCCCTATCTCCTGATTACCCGTATATTAAATTCCCTGTCCTTGCCTTACACTTCCATGCCTCCCATTTTCCTCCCTCCCCCTTTTCCCCTCCTCTCCCCACCCTTACTGCTGATATTCAATTTTTGATAAAGAAGTCGATGAACGGCTGCCACCCCTGGGCGAACCCCTAGGTTGAACCTCTCAAGGCGAACTTAATCTTTTCCAGCCTGAGAAACCCTGCCATGTCACTAACCCATACGCCTGACTTTGGAGGCTCCGAGTCCCTCCATATCAGCAAAATCTGTCTCCGGGCCACAATGGAGGAGAAGGCCAGGACATTGGCCTCCCTCCCCCCTGGGCCCCCGGATCTTCCGATCTCCCAAATATTGCCATTTCCAGACTCGGAGTCACCCTCCCTTCCAGGACTTCTGACAGGATGTCCGCAAATGCCTGCCAGAATCCCCTCAACTTCGGACATGCCCAGAACATATGTACATGATTCGCCGGGCTTCCCCCACAGCGGAAGTGGACCTATCCTCCATTTCCTCAAAAAACCTACTCATCCGGGCCACAGTCATATGAGCCCTATGAACCACCTTGAACCGGATCAGGCTAAGCCTGGCACACGACGAGGATGAATTGACTCTCCTCAAGGTCTATTCCCATAATCCGTCTTCCAACTCCCCTCCCAACTCTTCCGCTTCACCTCCTCGATTGGGACCCCTTCCCACTCCATCAATTCCTTGTATATCTCCGAGACCCTCCCCAACTCCAGTTTTTGACCACCTTATCCTGTAGTTCCCTCAGGGGGAGGCGAGGAAAGCTTGAAACCTGCCTCCGAATAAAGGCCCGTACCTCCAGGTACCGAAATCCGTTTCCACCCGGCAACTCAAACTCCTCCTCCAATGCCTCCAGACTCGGGAAACCCTCCTCAATGAAGAGATCCCCAAATCTCTTAATTGCTGCCCGTTACCACCTCCTAAGGCCCCCATCCAGCACCCCCCGGAACAAAACGGTGATTATCACAAATCGGTGACCTCATTGACCTCCAATCCCATGTGCTGTCTCCATTGCCCCTACACCCTCAGGGCTGCCACCACCACCGGACTTGTGGAGTACTGAGCCGGCGAGAATGGCAGGGGTGCCGTTAATAAAGCCTCCAAGCTCGTGCCCTTACAAGATGCCGCCTCTACTGCCCCTAAACAGACCCCTCCCCCACGACCCACTTCCTGACCATCGATATGTTGGCCGCCCAGTAATAGTTAATAAAACTCGGGATGGCCAAGCCCCCTCCCGGCGACCCCGTTCCAGGAGTGCCTTCTTCACCCTCGGGGTTTTACCAGCCCACACAAAACCACATATCTCCGCATTCAATTTTGTAAAATAGGCCTTTGGGACAAATAACAATAATATAATAATCGCTTATTGTCACAAGTAGGCTTCAATGAAGTTACTGTAAAAATCCTCTAGCCGCCACATTCCAGCACCTATTCGGGGAGATTGAACCCATGCTGCTGTCATTATTCTGCATTACAAGCCAGCTGTTCAGATCACTCTGCTAAACCAGCTAAATCAGAAGACATTGAAAAAAGAATAGCAGCCTTGGGAGGACCGTCATCTTCCCATCTGCACCCTCTCCGCCAGTGTCAGCGGGAGCATGCGGAAATCCCTTTTCAAACTGATCGACTGCTCTACCCAAATTTAACTTGTGAATCTGCCCCCAATCCTTAGCCACCTGAATCCCCAGAAACCTGAAACTCTTCCCCACCACTTTAAAAGGTAACTTCTTCTATCTCCTTTCCTGCCCCCGTGTCTGAATCGCACACACCTCGCTCATTCGCATATTTAGCTTGTAGCCTGAAAACCGCCCAAATCCTTCCAGTGCCTCCATAATTCCAGCCATCGCCCCCAATGGGTCTGTGATATAAAGGAGTAAATTGTCCGCATAGAGCGAGACCCTATGCTCCACCACCCCTCCTCCCCCCCTCTCACTATTCCTGCCAGACATTCAATGATCTAAGGGCCACTGCCAAGGGCTCTATGGCCAGGGCAAACAGCAGTGGGGAGAGCGGACATCCCTGTCTTGTCCCCCTACAAAGACTACATATTCTGACCGCATCCGGTTGGTTCTTACATTCGCCACCGGAGCTTGGTATAACAACTGGACCCAATCCAAAATCCCTGCCCGAACCCAAACCTGTCTAGAATATTCCATAGGCACTTCCACTCCACCCGGTCAAAGGCCTTTTCTGCATCCATGGCTACGACCACCTCAACTTTGCGCCCCTCCGCTAGCATCATTATGACATTTATGAGCCGTCTAATGTTGAACGTTAGGTACCTACCCTTCACAAATCCCATCTGATCCTCCCCGATTACTTCCGGGACACAGTTCTCTATGCATGTGGTCAAGATTTTTGCCAGCAATTTAGCATCTATGTTCAAAAGGAGATCGGCCTGTATGATCCACAGCTCTCTGGGTCCTTATCCCGCTTGAAAATGAGAGAGATCGATGCTTGTGATAACGTTGGGGGGAGCACTCCAACTCCTTGGACTCATTAAAAGCCTTCTCGAGGAGCGGCCCCAGGAACCCAGAAAACTTTTTGTAGAACTCCACCGGGTATCCATCAGGTCCCGGGGCCTTACCCAATTACTTTGCCCCCTAACAGGGCCGGCCCAAGGCACCTGCAACTCGGGCAGTCGCCCGGGGCGCCATGTGCTAGGGGGCGCCAGAGACTCGGGTCCCGCGCATGCGCAGTTGGGCCGGTGCCAACCAGCGCATGCGCGGTGGCCGCCCTCCCCTAGGGCGGCCCCCTCCGCCCCCCCCTCCGTCCGCCGCTCTCGGGCCCGCCCCCGCGCCTCGGGCCCGCCCCCGCCTCGGGCTCGCCCCCCCCCCCGCCTCCGTCTCGGGCTCGCCCCCCCCCCCCCGAAGGGCGCCGAAGTTCAGCTTGCCCAGGGCGCCAGCAACCCTAGGGCCGGCGCTGCCCCCTAATCCGTCTATCACCTCCCTGAGCCTAATTGGGCCCGTCAGGCCTTCCACCAGCTCCTCATCTATAGAA
Source organism: Scyliorhinus canicula (assembly GCF_902713615.1). Classification (NCBI taxonomy): domain Eukaryota; kingdom Metazoa; phylum Chordata; class Chondrichthyes; order Carcharhiniformes; family Scyliorhinidae; genus Scyliorhinus; species Scyliorhinus canicula. The sequence goes on along the minus strand of NC_052146.1, from coordinate 46,826,838 downwards.
CATAGAACAGTACAGCACAGAACAGGCCCTTCGGCCCTCGATGTTGTGCCGAGCAATGATCACCCTACTTAAACCCACGTAACCCGTATACCCGTAACCCAACAATCCCCCCATTAACCTTACACTACGGGCAATTTAGCATGGCCAATCCACCTAACTCGCACATCTTTGGACTGTGGGAGGAAACCGGAGCACCCGGAGGAAACCCACGCACACACGGAGAGACGTGCAGACTCCACACAGACAGTGACCCAGCCGGGAATCGAACCTGGGACCCTGGAGCTGTGAAGCATTGATGCTAACCACCATGCTATCTTTGGGAACTTTAGCCCCCCCAGAAATCGCTTCATACCCTCCTCCCCAGCTGGGGGTTCCGATTTGTAAAATCGACTACAGAATTCATGAAACACATCATTTACCGCCCCCGGGTCCACCACTAGTATTCCATTCTCAACCAGGAGACTTGAGTTGCTTGGCTTACCTCAACTAATATTCAACAGTAAGGCTTTTCCAGTATTTTGCAAGTCACAAAAACAAAGGAAGGCAATACATCTCAAAAAGAGACAGAATAATAGTGCAGAAGAGGCCATTCGGCCCATCAAGTACACTGAAGCATGAGAGACATCTGACCTGCCTACCTAATCTTATTTGTGTGTGCCCTTTTCAAAGTAAGCGTGTCGTAAGCAAAACTTAGCTAAAAACAGTATTCCTGACTTGATCGCTTGATTATGGTTTATTTAACATGTTGCCTCCAAGGTTGTGGAGCCATCTTTTATTTCCTGTCAGAAATCAGCCTCAACACAGCTGTGATGCTTCCGCAGTTGCATCTGCGGGCCAGCAGGAGTTCCTTTGAACAGCAATGTTTCCAAAAATTGAGCACCCACCTGCAAGCATGCATGTGAAAAGACAATTGGCTAATTGAGCCAATTCCATACACAGATCATGCACAATCAATTCCATTCTGAACCCAATCCAACACATTCAACCTCCTGCTGAAAATTTCTGTTTCAGTCTCTCACTGTCAACCAAGATCATTTTCAGCACAGATGTCATAATGTTCTGCAAAAATATCCAATCTCCTCTGACTGCCATCAGCAATTTTATATCATTACAAGAAAACCCCTATGCATACCATTTAGGAAGAGTTTAAATAGCAAGTGACCCAGAACAGATCCCTGTGGAACTTCACTCATCACTGTTCGCTGACCAGAGCTTTTGCCATCTATTGTCACCACTGTTGTCTGTTGCTAAGCTGGTTTAAAACTCAATTAGCTAATTTGTCATTACTTCTATGGCCCTTTATCATCTTTATGAGGTGCAGCAGAGTGGTGCAATAGGGGCCTGCTGGGCCCATAAGACAGAGGTCGATAGAGATTGAAACCATTCTTTGCTATTGATGTTTTCACCTGAAAAGAAACTCACCTTTATTAGCTTTGCAAGTTATTTAATATTCATCAAACACCTCCCAAAAATTTAAGGAGATTGTTACTTAGACTGGAAAAAGGTGGTGTTTGTCATGTGAGAGTTGTCATAATATACACCTATGTATATAATGGAGTGCAGACGGGCAGTGATTGACACACAGGATGACCAGTAAGCACACAGAACAGAGCAGCCAATCACCAGACAGAACACTACCACTGTAAAGCCAGAGGGCACTAGGTTTCCCGCTCTCTCTGGACCCAGCCACTGAGACAGTCAGAATCCACGAGCTAGCCAGTGCAAACACCATGCGGTAGCTAGTAAGTCTGGTCAGGCTAGAACTTGGTCTCCAGTCAATTCAGTCTAGTGTCAACCCACAGTTGAACATGTATATTAGTTAGTATGTTAAATAAAATCGTGTTGGATCTTATGACTGGTTTAGGGGCTGGTTTAGCTCAGGGGCTGGTTTAGCTCACCAGGCTAAATCGCTGGCTTTTCAAGCAGACCAAGCAGGCCAGCAGCACGGTTCGATTCCCGTACCAGCCTCCCCGGACAGGCGCCGGAATGTGGCGACTAGGGGCTTTTCACAGTAACTTCATTGAAGCCTACTCGTGACAATAAGCGATTTTCATTTTCATTTTCCAGTGTTAGAGGTCTGTCTCTTGCTACACTGTATCAAGTGCAGTCCACGTCGACCAAACCTGCATAACACATCAAGAGTCCTTTCAAGAAAAGTGTGTTTCATCAAATGGCTGCAGTGATGTCAGTGTGTGGGTGGAGCTGGGCTGTCTGTCCGTCTTTCACTTTTGCTTTTGAGCTGCAGTGTGTGTTTAGTTTCATTTTTCAGAGGTGGATATCTGCATTCAAAGCAAGCAGATGTATAATGACCTCTCTCTACAAGCTAATGAATGTCTCCAGATCATTAATGATTTCGAAGTAATGCCTGTTTCTGTAGAGCATTTAAACCTGCTGTCTTTGTTTTAAAACGGATTTAACTTATGGATGTTGTTTGGGAAGTAAGAGTTACCAATAGAATATTGTATTTGGGAAAGTATCAGTGTTTGTCATTGATAAGATGTTTACTGTGTGTTTATAAAATGTTAACTGGATTCATAGAATAAACATTGTTTTGTTTTAAACATACTTCAGCTCTCTGTTGCACCACCCCTGTAAAGTGGGCCCTTGTGCTCCCCATAACCAAAATCTGCTTAAAGCTGTGGGTCAGGTGAACTCCATGATATACTTTGGAGTACTCTGAACCCTGGCCCATAATATGTTGCACAAGGATCAGTGCTGGGACCACTGTTGTTCACCATTTACATAAACAAGTTGAACATGATTTTTGGAAATGCGGTTCAAAAAATTGCATATAACACTAAATTGAGGGGTGCAGTTAATATAGCGGAGTTCAAGGGCAGCACAGTGGCGCAGTGGGTTAGCCCTGTTGCCTTACGGGTCCGAGGTTCGGTCCCTGCTCTGGGTCACTGTCCGTGTGGAGTTTGCACATTCTCCCCGTGTTTGCATGGGTTTCGCCCCCACAACCCAAAGATGTGCAGGCTAGGTGGATTGGCCACGCTAAATTGCCCCTTAATTGGAAAAAATGAATTGGGTCCTCTAAATTTATGAAAAGAAAATATAGCGGAGTTCTGTAAAATGTCAAGAGGCACATTGGCCCAAGTTTTGCTGGAGTGGGTCATCTTGCATCATGTTCTGTTTAGTTGACTTTTTACTGCATCCTTTAGTTCAAAGAAATGGCTGTCCTGTCAATTGTTGGAAGTGTGAGCTTGTAACAACTTTACAAAACAATGGTCTCAGACCTCAGTGAATGATAGCCGATAATCTCCTTAGTCAATGGCATTTAAGGATTTGGAAAGAAACAGAGGATTGACTGCGAAGAACGATGAATTCCGAGTCAAATCGGGTAAATAGAGTAAGGAAAGGTTGTATTAAAATAGAGTGGAGTGAGAAAAGAGACAAATGTCAAGCAACAAAAAACATCCAAGGCTGGATTCTGTGGTCCCCCCTGCCACATGCTTCTCGCTGGCATGCCATTCGCTGGCGGCGGGATTCTCTGTTCCCACTGCTGTCAGTGGGATTTCCCATGGAAGATACCCCACATTGCCGGCAAATCTGGCGAAGGGGATCCACTGCTGGCGGGGTCAGAGAATCCCAATGGTCAGATAATTCTGACCTAAATCTCTAAGCAGGAATTGAGTGCATGCGAAATGTAACTCTGCAGTTAAAAATGTTTGCCTTCTAGGCTGGAGAAGTTGATTGGCATTCCATCAATAATCATCATATTGCTAAAAGAAATTTATGTTGTTGATTTCTGAGCTGTACTTGAAGCGGCATGTTCAATGGGCAATCAAAGTGCAAAACCAGCAAGTTCTAAAAAAAATAACCAGGTGATTTGAAGGCGTCCTGTTGTTTTCGAGAGGCTGACAACAGAGCAGCATACATTGTCCAGCAACGTCTGATGAATTCACAGCGTATCTCTTCCTTGACACAAGCCGCCCAGTGACAATTAAAAACAGTGTGTGCCATTAAACTCACCGTGCGTTTGTCAGCAAATTCTTGGCCACTCTTTAATAATCTGAAGAGCATTCCTTTCTGCAACATTCATGGATTCATGTCACTGGTTGTTAGTTTGAATGCCCTTAGGCTTTAACCATGAAAATATAAAAAGATGCTGGGAATAGTGATGGAAGGGAGAGGGAATCCTTTAGAATAATAACTGGTAAAGCAGAGAAAATTAAACAATGATTATGCAAACTCCTGCAAGCCTAGAAATCTCAATTGGAAAAGTCTATTGTGGTGCTTGAATCAGTGCCACCTACACTCTGGTCATCTGATCCCAACCTTCTGTCTTTTCTCTGCACCCTTGAGTAACATTAATTAATTCAACTGTTAACCTAATTTGGCCTTACGTTTTGGGCGTGATCTACCCAAATGGGAATAGAGTCTCTTAGCGTGTGATTAGCCGGGTGTTTCCCGACGCTAGGAGCACAGAGAAACATACTATCGAATGGCCATTCGGGTAGATTGGAAGCCTCAGCCCTTAGTCCCATTTGATGCACTGAGGAGCTTTGCTCTTCAGAACTCCTCAGTGCAGGATGAGATCAGGATGACAGTTTTAAATGACATCCTGCTCTCTTGACCCTTTTGAATCTTTTGAACACTTCATTTAACTCTCCCCTTAATATTTTGAGCCCTGATAGATAACGGTCATAAGACCATAAGATGTGGGAGCAGACGTAGGCCATTCAGCCTATTGAGTCGACCTCGTTTTGTCAAGTTGCTGTAAAACTGTGTTCTCTCCAAGGAAGTCTACATCGCATCTTTCCTGTGGGAAACCTTGTGTGCATTAATAGGAAATATAACATCTTTATATTGATACATTGGTGACAAGTACATAAATAACAAAATATTTGCTAAATTTGTTTTGAAATGGTCTGGCGTTTCCAGTAGTGCTGTTTCCTTCAATGCGATTCGTCAGAAATCGCACAAACCCGCACACAAAATTGCAGACTTTTGAGCATAAAATACATTTAACGCAAATCGAGTTTGCTCAATCTCTTTCGATTCAGATTTTTGTTTTAGATTTATTGTCCGATTGTTACCGAGGGACAGTGAAAAGTATTGTATTGTTCAACGTACAGTCCAGGCAGATCGTTCCATACATGAAAAACATAGGACATGATAAATACACAAATGTAAATACATAGACATAGGATGAAATATATGGAGTATAGTGCGACACAGTAGAGAAAATGCATGGAGAGATCAGTTCAGTCCATAAGAGGGTCATTCATGAGGCTGGCAACTGTGAGAACAGTCAGGAGCCGTTGCTTTATGTGGGTTTGCCTTCAAGAAGGCGCGACGTTAGGTATGGGTGTAGCCGAGGCTGTTGGGGCAGTTGACAACAGTTTGTTGGTTTCCTGCTCGAAATGAGCATAGAATGTATTGAGTTCATCAGGGAGGGGTACTCTGTTGTCAGTGATTATACTCTGCATTGCTTTGTAGCCTGTTATGTTGTTTAAGGCTTGCTACAACCGACAAGAGTCAGTTTTGTTAGTTTGTGATTCTAACTTAGTCCGGTATTATCTTGACATCCCTGATGGCTTTGCGAATGTTGTACCTCGATTTCTTGCGTAAGTGTTCAGTTTTGGACTCCTTACTTGAGAAAGGACGTACTGGCGCTGGAGGGTGTGCAGAGGAGATTCACTAGGTTAATCCCAGAGCTGAAGGGGTTGGATTATGAGGAGAGGTTGAGTAGACTGGGACTGTACTCGTTGGAATTTAGAAGGATGAGGGGGGATCTTATAGAAACATTTAAAATTATGAAGGGAATAGATAGGATAGATGCGGGCAGGTTGTTTCCACTGGCGGGTGACAGCAGAACTAGGGGACATAGCCTCAAAATAAGGGGAAGTAGATTTAGGACTGAGTTTAGGAGGAACTTCTTCACCCAAAGGGTTGTGAATCTATGGAATTCCTTGCCCAGTGAAGCAGTTGAGGCTCCTTCATTACATGTTTTTAAGGTAAAGATAGATAGTTTATTGAAGAATAAAGGGATTAAGAGTTATGGTGTTCGGGCCGGAAAGTGGAGCTGAGTCCACAAAAGATCAGCCATGATCTCATTGAATGGTGGAGCAGGCCCGAGGGGCCAGATGGCCTACTCCTGCTCCTAGTTCTTATGTTCTTATGTTCTAAGTCAGGGTTGCCTGTCTTGAACGCTTGCATTCGTTTAAAATAAATATAGCATTTGAAGTAGGTGCTGCCCACAAAACCGGCTGCTGTCAGATCAAATGGATCACCATTTGAAGATTTCGCTAATTGGGCTCATTTTGCAGCTCTTCAAGGAGGCTTAAAAATGAAGTTTGGTTCTGGTGTGTGCAACGACCTTCAGAGGAACATTTCAAAAACTTTTGAGCATACATTCTTTAATTTACCAAGAATCTGATTGATGTACCGTAATATAATGAGCAAACAGTTCGCAAATTTCTTCATGTCATTTTTTAAAAACCTTTTAAAATGTCATTTTCAGATATTTAAAATTGGGTTAGTCAAGTCACTGGTTAAAATGCTTATTTTTTTTGTGGCAGACACATTGTCAGCTGTATTAATCCAACTGAACCTGCTTACCATCCTTGTATATATCAAGGGATACCTGTTCAAGCAAAATATATTCTAAAAGACTGCCCAGTTGGACTGGGACATGTCATGTTCAGCAACTTGCAAATTAGAGTAAGTGAAAACTGGGGGAAAGAGGGACACTTTTCAAAATGGGAGTAATCTGCATCTGGGTCATCGATTGCATCCAAATAGGAACGTTTCTCCTAATATTTTAATTTTTTGTAACCAAAACGTCATGCGGTTTCCTTTTCTTTTAAACTGTTGTATTCTTTCTTATGCTCACACATTGAAATGTTTTATTACATTATTAGGTATGCTACAGAGACCTGGAAGATTGCTGGTCTAGATTGAGTTAATTGACACTAAGCAGGAAGGGAAAAGGCAAGATCAGTCAGGGTCACTTTGCCAAATCGTTATTCAATGACTGCTGCTGTACATTAAGTGTGGATATGTGGCTGTCAGGTGAGGACAGGTTGACATTGTCTACCATATCTTCCATAGGGAAATAACCTGGCAACACTCCAGGCTCACACATTAAAAATGGCCACTTTTTTCTTTCCTGTCTCTCTAAATGTGGCCTGCTCATTGTCCAAGCGTTGCCAATCAATCTCACTATAGGACAAATTGAGCAGATAGACCTCAAAAACTACCTTAGTAGGTGCAGGGATTGAATAGTGGCATTATTCTGCATCACCTCTGGCCAGCTGATCAAACTAACCCGTGCTTTATCCGTTGGGAATCCCTGTAGGAAATGCGGATCAAAGATGCCAATATAACGTTGTAGTCCTAATGATCTAACTTAACAAGCCACCTTGATGAGAAAAAAGAATGAGGAAAGAAATCCTAGAAGAAAGGGGGATTTTTCCAAGCCTGTAGTTTATAATGTAATGTAACAATGTGATGTCCTGAGAACCTCCCAGGCATTTCAAAGTTAAAAGTAGAAATTTTTTTAATAAGGAAATCCAATTAAATATTTAGCAGTTGTACACAATTATCTAATCTTACTGTGCAAATTTAGAAATTTCAGTGTGTTTTTTTTGCAAGCGTGGAGTGAAGGATATATAGTAACCATTCTATTCTAAACCATGTTACCATGATCAAAATGAAACTCGTAACTGTTTGGAGATTGAAAAGCGCACATTAACATTCCAGCTTTGTAGCTTCATTTTCTAAAAGTCAATCTTGGCTGTAATATTATCCAAGTTCACAATGTTACAGATGAACTGCAATTTGAAATAGCTTTCCCTTTCCCAGGAATGTCCCTTCACATAAAAGGTGTGGGAGGTGAGCAGAGCCCACATTAAATAACCAGAATTTTTTAAAAACAAAATGTTAATGGAGAAAGGCCATTCGCGAAATCAAAAGCAAAATACTACAGTTGCTGAAAACCTGAAATAAAAATAGACAATGCTGGAAATACTGAGCAAGCTAAGTAGCATCAAATAGAGTTAATGGGGGGTGATCTGTGTGGGTGGCACAGTGGTTAGCACTGCTCTGTCGCAGTGCCAGGCACCCGGGTTCAATTCCAGCTTTGGGTGACTGACTGTGTGGAGTTCGCATATTCTTCCTGTGTCTGCGTGGGTGCGGTACGTTTCAGCGCCGCCGTTTCAGCGCAGCTGTTTCAGCGCCAGGACTTTTCAGCGCCAGGAAATTTCAGCGCCAGAAAAAAAAAAATTCTCCAATGTTGTCATATAGTTATGACAGATTTTTGTCATATAGTTATGACAGAATTTTTTTTGGCACTAAGCAATTTACAAATCTGTAAGTTCATAAAATGAAATAAAACTCAAGTGTTAACAAAATGTTTTTATTGTAAAAGATCCACTTATAAAGATCCAAAAACAGTACATTAAAACAATTTACAAATCTGTAAGTTCATAAAATCAATCATTAAAAAGAAAGTTCATTGGACATTCATTGGATATTCATTAGAAAAACGCATTTAGTTTGTTAAATTGTGCCCTACTGAACGAAGGTAGTCAATTTCATTCCTGCTGCCATATTCGGAAACAATTTTCAATATCCTCTCATCAGCTTTTCTATATTTAAGTAATTTTAATTGAGGTTCATTGCCAGCTAAAAGTTTCTCGAAGTGCTCGCCTCTTCCCTTTTGAACATGCTTAAGGACATCAATGAACTTCCAGATAGTTGGGTGTGACATTAACAGTTCACTTTTCAATCTCCTGTTGGCTGCCTCAGCATAGTTATTTGTTCTGTCATCCCCATCTAATGTTCTTTGGTACATATTCCACATCTCGGTAGGAAATAAAGGACTTTGTCTGCCTGCTCCTCGGCGATTAGGACGGCCGATATAATTGTCTTCGAAATAGTTTAAAACCGGAATTAACTCCTCCGGTAAATTACCTGCTAAAGAATCCACGTGACTGTCAAGGTCGTCAACTGGCACAAAACATAGGGCAGTTATCATTTTCGAATGTAATGCAAAATCGGGATACAGACTCAGTATATTTTGAGACAGATGAAAAAGGCAGCCTCTTACTTCTATATTGGGGAAGGAGTCTTTCATGGCGGTAAAAGCAGCGCGTTCAAAATCACAATTGATAATGGCAGGTCCTGCGTTTGTAATCATCTCTTTTACCATCGCAAACAACATCATATAGGTTGCATACTGTTTGTTTTGTAAAAGCGCGTACAATACAGGGTGAACTCCGTTATTTTTCCTAACCATGATGATATAAACTTGATAAAATAGGTGTGGTGCTACCGCAAATGTTCCGTCAGCATACCAAGTCGTGGAAGTTGCCATGTGTTCTAACCAACTCTCTCTCCCAAATATAATAATCCGTTCGTTGTTCGTACCACTATCCTTTAAACAGAAATTTTCCTCGGTTTCTGGGGTGGGTTTATACATCATGTATTCATGAGGTAACTGAAGCTCTTGAATCGATCTTGGATTATCGGGGACCTGATTAACTTCGTCTCGTTTTCTACGAATAATTTTTCGCATTGCCTGCCTGTTTGGTAACTGTGCCATACCTGCCACGGACATTTTTTCAATGCACTTGTTGATAATCGTACTTGGAGGCTCACAAGTCTTTTCAGCCCGGTCTCTCGCATCAGTTATGACCTTTTCCATTTCGATAGCAACTGCAGATGGGGGATGAGTATGTTCGTTGATCTTTTCGATCACCCCTCTTTCTAACGTGTGAATGCGGGCCTTGCACCTACCATCCTCATGGCATCGCCAAAACTTAACTTGCATTTGTTTCTTGCTTTCTTTGTCGAAACGATATATAAAACCTTCATGACAGAACTTATCTCTGCCTCGCTTGCTTTTCACTGATTCAGCCATGGGTTTAAAGATATGGAACTTACCAAATTTACCAAAAGAAATTTACCAAATAACTACGTAAGTATAAAAACTTGTTAACAAAACTCTAACATTATCTAAACAGTAATCATAATAAAACTCCAACAAAATCTAAAGACAGTTAGAACGATGAAACGACCAAATAACTAAGTGTAAAAGCTGGTAAACCTGTGTCATACCTGTGACCTTACTCAAGAATGATTTCTGAATGAATGAGCGCTGAAACGTCCTGGCGCTGAAATATTTGGCGCTGAAATATTTGGCGCTGAAACGTCCTGGCGCTGAAACGGCAGCGCTGAAACGTCGGCGCTGAAACGGCAGCGCTGAAACGTCGGCGCTGAAACGTCGGCGCTGAACTGTCCCATTCCCGTCTGCGTGGGTTTCCGCCAGGTGCTCCGGTTCCCTCCCATAGTCCAAAGGAGGGTTGGTGAGATGTATTGACCATTCTAAATTGCCCCTTGGTGTGCAGGTTTGGTGGGGCTACGGGGATAGCGTGTGGGAGTGGGCCTAGGTAGAGTGCCCTGTCAGAGGGTGGGTGCAGACTTGATGGGCCGAATTTCCTCCTTCTGCACTGTAGGAATTCTATGGTTCTATCTGAACCTCCCCCTCCCCATCATAAAACATAGAGTTTAGTTTGGGTGAGATATTAAAATGAAAACGCATCCTGAACCTGCACTCAACCTGTGTACTTTCAGTTTTAAGGGTGTTTGTTTAACAGGGAGTCCGCACTGAGTCAAAATAAGGACAACGTTTTATTAACAAACAAAAATATGTACACTTACCGGTAGACCCCGACCGTGCTCCTTTGTGGTTGGTGCCTTACTGGCCACTGGGTAGCCATGTTACCCAGCCCCTCATGCAGACGTGGCAGCTGGCAGTATTGTATTCTTGTTGTTTTTTTGTCTCGATTTTGTCTTTGATGTGCACCTGGCACCCGAGTTATATTCTGCCTGCTTTGTGTTTTCTTTCACTGCACACTACTAGAGCTGGTGAGGGGGTGGGGTGTTCCCTCTCCTTCTCCTGCTGCACCCATGTCTGTGTCCTTTTCTGGTGGTTTGAGTTGCCTCGCACCCTCTGGCCGATGTAGGTCTGGTGCTGGGGCTGGTGAGGGGTGGGGGGCAGAGGGGTGGGGTGGCGGTGTACTGCCTCAGCAACTGGTAGCATTGTTCATTTGTTCTTTGTTTTGGTTTTCATACTTGGTGTACTGCTGGTGTCATCGTTGTCTTCCTGCCTGTTTTGTGTTTTCCTTCGGTAGTTGCACTATGTTCAGTTCGCAGGGTCGGAGAATCGCCCGGGACCGGCGAAAATCCCGCCCCGCCATGGCCGGAATTCTCCGCCGCCCGGGAATTGGCGGGGGCGGGAATCACGCACCGCCGATCAGTGTGCCCCTTGCGGCGATTCCCCGCCCGTGATGGGCCGAAGTCCCGCCGCTGAGAGGCCTCTCCCACCGCCGTGGTTTCAACCACCTCTGGTGGTGGCGGGATTGGCAGCGCGAGCGGGCCCCTGGGGTCCTGGGGGGGTGCGGGGTGATCGGACCCTGGGGGGTGCCCCCACGATGGCCAGGCCCGCGATCGAGGCCCACCGATCGGCGGGCGGGCCAGTGCCGTGGGGGCACTCTTTTTCTTCTGCCGCCGCCACGGCCTCCACCATGGCAGAGGCGGAAGAGAACCCTCCTACCGCGCATGCGCCGGTGGTGACGTCAGCGGCATGAATGCTTTTCTCTCTCTACTCTGCCGCACTCCGTGTTGGAGTGGCCTTTTCCGGTGGGCTGGGCTAGTGAGCCTTTTTGCTGATTCAGGTCTGGGGGAGGGGTGAGCTTGTTCTGGGTGCCAAGTGATTGGTGTCCTCGTTGTATTGTCTTCAGTTTATTGACAGTGGCAAAATAGAAAAATATTTGCAGGTTGTGTTGCTGCTTGCTCCTGCTGATGGCTGCAAATGCCTAGAGGCTGCTGCTGTTTCCTCCTTTTTCTGTAGCCTGAAAGAAGGACAAGATATCTGGAACACCAGGCACAGGAGGACTTGTAAGTCCAGAAGGCACTCTGGTTTGAAGCAAGAAACTGCCATACCTGGTGCACAACATTGATCTAAATGTGCAACCTGATGGAGATATTAGAATAATAGAATCCCTACAGTTCAGAAGGGCACCAGCCCTTTGAAAGTGAACCCTACCTGGGCCCAATTTCTCACCCTATTCCTGCACCCCTACCCGAAGGGACAATTTAGCACCCTTAATTACCCTTAATCCACCTAAGCTGCACATCTTTAGACTGTGGGCGCTAACCGGAGCAATGGAGGAAACCCACGCAGACATAGGGAGAAAGTGGAAACTCCACGCAGTCTCCTGAGATTGGAATCAAACCCGGATCCATGGCACCGTGAGGCAGCAGCGCTAACCACTGTGCTGCCATACTGCCTCCAGCAGATTGCTGGTGTTTTTGTTTCTGGCGTGGTGAGTGCTGCATGTACCTAGTATGTCACCCGATGTCAAACACGCTGGAAGTCAAGAATGTTCCACTGCACCTTGAGTAGCAGTGGAATATGGGAATGCCAGGATTTGGTTCCGGTGAGATTAGGTCATATGGGAGGGCCTGCACAGCTGTGTCTCCTGGATGGAGAATGGCTCTGATACGTGGAAGAAACAAGTGGCGCATTGATGAACTGTTCCTTTCTACAACAAAGTTCCAGACGTGATATAACACTCTCCGGTTTACCCTCCACTTCTGTTGAAGAACCTGTGAGGGGTGTGGGGGTTTTTTTTGTGTGAAAATGAACGGTGATAGCTTTGTATTGGTACCAATATGGAACAGTAATGTTCCCTTGTTGATTTAATGGTTAGTGTCATATGTGGAATTTTATGAAGTTGATTTTCAAATCTTTGTTACTGTTGACCATTTTTTCCAATAAAATGTTACTCAAGTGGCTTCCCACGAGTACACATGCCATGTCTCAAACAATGATTATTGCATTGCATTTCAATCAAACTTGGAAGCCTGAACACTGTGCCAGTACCCGGGAAGTGTCGGCACCATAGAAGCAGTAGCCTAGAATCAAATACTAGAGCTGGGTTTCAGCACTGGGGATATCCTTGCAGCCTGAGGGTGAGTGTGTGAAACAAAGGAGGGCATCTGGGCATCATCTCCCAATGTTCCAGGCTGGAGTGCGGGGTAAAGAGGCTCCAGTTGTGGCTGGAATAATAATAATCTTTATTATTGTCACAAGTAGCTTACATTAACACCGCAATGAAGTTACTGTGAAAATCACTGAGTTGCCACACTCTGGCGCCTGTTTGGTACACTGAGGGAGAATTTAGAATGTCCAATTCCTCTAACAAGCACGCCTTTCAGGACTTGTGGGAGGAAACCGGAGCACCCGGAACAAACCCACGCGGACACAGGGAGAACATGCATACTCCGCACTGACAGCAACCCAAGCCGGGAATCGGACCTGGGTCCCTGGTGCTGTGATTTGTACTGGTGGCAAATTTTAAAATGCCAGTTGTGATGGCTGGGAGATGTTAGGAAATTGGATTGAAGATGCAGTGGGCAATTTTGGTGTTACCAACCTGAGGGTAAAACAGCTAGCACTGAGTTAGTGGTATATGCCCACACTTGGCCTGAGTTACATTGACCCATTCTGATTTAAACTCGTTAATAGGAATGAACAATATACCCCTGTTCAGCTGGGCTGATTTTCTCAATCCATTGTCCTCCGGGACACTCAGTCTGACCAGAAATTAGCCCAAAATGGAGTCTGATGGTGTAGAAGTCAATATTTTTCCCGCTTCTGGACTGTGGTAGAAAGATTCAACAATGCTCGTTAAGAAAACATAACAAGACTTTATTTATGAACAGACTGCAGTTTATGGCTGAAACTTGAGGTCAGAGAGCAGTTAATGTCACTGCTGATTCCTTCCCAAGTTTGCGCTTTCACAGAAAATTAGCTCAGTATTTACACATTATCAGAATCAGGATTACATGACTACAGCTTGGTCAGGAATTCGATCAGAAGTAAGCTATATCATAAAACAGGCGTCACCTTGCTGACCTTCCAGGACTCTTTGGGCGCAATTCTCCGCACTCACGACGGTGCGGAGAATAGCGGGGGTCGTAACATTTTACGGCCACGCTAGTCTGACGCCCTCCCGCTATTCTCCCCCCCCCCCCACGCCCGACTCCCGATACGAATCGCTGCCACCGTTTTTTTACGGCCAGCAGCGATTCTCAGCTGGCCGATGGGCCGAGTTCCAAGCCCTTTACGGCTGTTTTTACGAACGGCAAACACACCTGGTCTGGCCGTTCGTAAAAACGTCCGTAAAGTGCCGATTTTTAAAATCATGGCACCGATTGGCACGGCAGTACCACGGCCGTGCCAAGGGTGCCATGGGCACGCGATCGGTGGGCACCGATCGCGGGCAGCGGGTCCGATACCCGCGCACTCTTTGTCCTTCCGCCGCCCCGCTGTATCACTTCGCGGGGCGGCTGAGGGGCATCCCGGCCCGCGCATGCGCGGGTTTCGCGCAAATGCGCGATGACGTCATCCGCGCATGCGCGGGTTGGAGTCTTCCAATCCGCGCATGCGCGGCTGACGTCATATGACGCGTCAGCCGGCGCAAACTCTGGCAAGCGGGCTTAACGAAATTCGTTAAGCCCGCGATGCCGGAGTTTACGGCGGCGGCATGCTAGCCCCGACCGGGGACCAGAATCGGTTCCCGGTCGGGGAGGGGGGGGCTGGCGTCAAACCCGCCCGGATTTGACGCCAGCCTTACGATTTCTCCCTGTGTGGGAGAATCGCGCCCTCTGTCTCATCACTCAGACCATTATTTTGTCCTTTGATCGAATATTTAAAAGTCGGAGGAGACTTGTTCTGACCTTATCTTGTCGTATTTAGACTGCTTTGGGTTATATGAGTTAGTCTTATCAGAATTTGCGGAGCCCAGGCATTTCGGGTCAGCTTGACCTTCTCTGATCTTATTCAGGCTTTAGGTCATGCAAAGTCAGCTTTTCTTACATCGTACCCAGTAGTTGACCAGTTTTCCCATCATGCCATTATTTACTTCATACAACATCACAATGGCCTCTTTTATCTGTAAATTAGAGGTTAGTTGCATATTCATAGCATAGCCCTGTTCCTTTGTGTAAATGGGAGTGGATAATCAAAAGTCCAGATAGCGATGATGAGTTCAAGTCTGGACAGAACCACCTTTGAGGGGCTGGGTTGAGCTCCGAGATAAAATAATCCAGTCCGAACAGGTGGGAGCAGAAGGCTTTGGAGAACAATTGGGAGAGGCCATGAAAAAACTGCCACATAGACAGCATTTTATATATTGTTTGAAAGAGCCTCACTATCAACAGGAAGATGTTCTGTAATGCAAGTATCGTTTTGCCTGTCCGTGTAAATTAACTTGAGAGCTGTATGTTCGTTTTATGTGCTGTTTAATGGGAAATCGTGTATTAAGGTGAAGAGATTCATGTAACCTGTTCTTGTTAGCTTCGAATTTTAAAAGTTTAAATATATTTTTTTTCTTTGTTATAATAAAGTTTTTAGTTTGTAAAAATAACCAAGCCCTATTTCTCATGCAAAAAAACCCATTGCGGTTCTGGGCTAGTATCTTAGCCAATTTTGGGATCTGGTCTGCCACCTGCAGCACTGTGTTCGACGAACATACAAACCTATAAAACAGGAGAAGGCCATTCGGCCCCTCGAGCTTGCTCCTCCATTCAATAAGATCATGGCTGATTTGTTTCTGTTTCAAGTTAAATGTTCCTATTTAACCCCCGCTAACCTTTAATTCTCTTGCACAACAAGAACCTATTGACCTCTGCCTTAATCATATTCAGTGTCTCACTTCCACCAATTTCTGAGGCAGAGAGTTCCAAAGTCACACAACCCTCTTCGAGAAAATAATTCTTCTCATGTCTCTTCTATAAGGACGACCCCTAATTTTAAAACAGTTCCCTCTAGTGCTTTCCCTCCCTATCAGCCTGAACTTTTTTGGAGGGAATTCCCAGATATAAATTGCCAGATAGCTGAATACGTGCAGACTGCATGGCCGTTGCTGTAATAAACTCTTTACTCTTAAGATGATTGAGAGAGCATTTTAAACCATCGTGGATTCATATGAAAAGGTTGATTCGTAGAGCACCTGATGTGCAACTCTTGAGGGGAACATTACATGATTGCTTTCCCCAAATTCGAATAATATGTTTTGCCTTATGTGTTACAATGCTCTGTGATAAATGCGTAGTGTAACCTCTGGGTTTTGTTCATCTGCAAGATCCACTTGTGCATCTTTGTTTGTAATATGGCTGTCAGTGATTCCGAAAGGCTTAGAGCTACAAAATTGCACTTGCTGGAACTACATCTCAGTGTATGATGCCGCCTGAGCCACTCAATTTTGCATTACTTGGTAAGCCAGTCACAGTTAGGTATTGTGTCGTTTATAATGAATTGACAGCAAACATAAGGGTTACACCAGCCAAAAAGAGTATGCAAGCAGAATGCAGAAGTGTAGTGTCGCTTTCGAAATCTGAAACAACTGGCACAATGTATAAGTCTAGAGATCATAGTGCAGGGTTAGCACACATTCTTTTCCACATTGTGGAATATTTTAACAACTTTAGCAGGTCTCCTGTGCTCGTGTTGAGTCAGAGTTCACATTGCTTCTAGTTTCTGCAGTTGGATGAAGGGCGGGCGTGCAGGGATGGGGAGCCACCCGAAACAAGATGAAGTATTATGGGGCTCCTTATGACCAGGACCACTTGGTTACCGTGAAGGCCTGTTCGGTACCCGTGAAATATGCAACAGATGCGGATCTGGCAAACAGTACTTCAATGGCAGAACAGGCGGAGGAATGTGTGTTATCTGGAATATCACCGTGGCTGTTCTGGCAGATGAAGGCTGCAGTAGCAAAACCAAGAATGAACTTTGCTAATAGATATTAAAACCATTTTTACCTGTTTGCAGATATGTAGCTAAAGTAATGTAACAGTTTGAGCCTGGCTAAACAAATCAAGACACATCTTGTAACAAAAGGCAAAAGAATGCTGTGTGCTTTGAGTACAGCTGGTGTCACTAATGGGAGGGCCAGGTCTGTCTGGCAATAGGAGTTGCTTCCAAAGGTTTAAGCCGCGCGGAAGGGTTTCAGCTTGGTCCTAAAAAAATGTTTCTCTCTCCAAGGACTCTGCACCAAGACAGGCAAGTAAAACCTGATTGTTAACTTTATACATAAGTGAGGGCAGCACGGTGGCCTAGTGGTTAGCACAACCGTCTCACGGCGCTGAGGTCCCAGGTTCGATCCCGGCTCTGGGTCACTGTCCGTGTGGAGTTTGCACATTCTCCCCGTGTCTGCGTGGGTTTCGCCCCCACAACCCAAAAATGTGCAGAGTAGGTGGATTGGCCACACTAAATTGCCCCTTAATTGGAAAAAATAATTGGGTAATCTAAAATTTAAAAAATAACTTTATACATAAGTGGTTGTTAACTTTTACATAAATGGCATGGTGGCACAGTGGTTAGCACTGCTGCCTCACAGCGCCATGGACCCAGGTTTGATTCTGACCTTGGGCAGAATTTGCACATTCTCCCCGTGCCTTCATTGGTTTCCTCTGGTTGTTCCGGTTCCCTCCCACAGTTCAAAGATGTGCCATTTGAAATTTCCATTAGTGTGCAAAGGTTAGGTGGGGTTACAGGGATAGCGCTGGGGAGTGGGTTTCGGTCTGGTGCTCTTTCGGAGGGTTGGTGCAGACCCATGGGCTCAATGGCCTCATTCTGCATTGTAGGAATTCCATGATTCTATGATATATGGGTTTGCATAATTGGAATATAGAGCCAGGTTTCAGGAAGCATGTTCGGATTTAACTGTTAACTGTAAAGCTATTTCTTTGTGCTTAGTTCTGTATTCAAATTAAAGTTTGTTTTAACATAAAAGCTGTCTACTGGTCCATAAGACCATAAGGCATAGAAGCAGAATTAGGCCACTTGGCCCATCGGGTCTGCTCTGCCATTCAATCATGGCTGATATTTTTCTCATCCCCATTCTCCTGCCTTCTCCCTGTAACCCCTGATCCCCTTATTAATCAAGAACCTATCTATCTCTGTCTTAAAGACACTTAGTGATTTGGCCTCCACAGCCTTCTGCGGCAAAGTGTTCCACAGATTCACCACCCTCTGGCTGAAGAAATTCCTCCTCATCTCTGTTTTAAAGGATTGTCCCTTTAGTCTGAGATGGTGTCCTCTGCTTCTAGTTTTTCCTACAAGTGGAAACATCCTCTCCACGTCCACTCTATCCAGGCCACGCAGTATTCTGTAAGTTTCAATAAGATCCCCCTCATCCTTCTATACTACAATGAGTACAGACCCAGAGTCCTCAACCGTTCCTCATATGACAAGCTCTTCATTTCTAGCGATAATTCTTGTGAACCTCCTCTGGACCCTTTCCAAGTCCAGCACATCCTTCCTTAGATACGGGGCATAAAACTGCTCACAATACTCCAAATGGGGTCTGACCAGAGCCTTTATATAGCCTCAGAAGTACATCCCTGGTCTTGTATTCTACCCCTCTCAACATGAATGCTAACATTGCATCTGCCTTTCTAACTGCTGACTGAACTTGCACGTTAACCTTAAGAGAATTGTGAACAAGGACTCCCAAGTCCCTTTGTTCTTCTGATTTCCAAAGCATCTTCCATTTAGAAAATAGTCTATGTCTCCATTTCTCCTTCCAAAGTGCATAACCTCACACTTTTCCACATTGTATTCCATCTGCCACTTCTTTGCCCATTCTCCTAGTCCAAGTCCTTCTGCAGCCCACCTGCTTCCTCAATACTACCTGCCCCTCTACAGATCTTTTGTATCATCTGCAAACTTAGCAACAGTGCCTTCAGTTCCTTCTTCTAGATCATTAATGTATATTGTAAAATGTTGTGGCCCCAGCACAGACCCCTGAGGTACACCAGTAGTCACCGGCTGCCATCCTGAAAAAGACCCCTTTATCCCCACTCTCTGCCTTCTGCCAGTCAGCCAATCCTCTATCCATGCCAGGATCTTACCCTTAACACCATGCCCTCTTTACTTATTTAAGCGGAACCTTGTCAAAGACCTTCTGGAAATCTAAATAAATCACGTCCACTGGTTCTCCCTTGTCTAACTTCCTCGTTACTTCCTCAAAAAGCTCTAAAGGTTTGTCAGACATGACCTCCCCTTGACGAAGCCATGCTGACTCAGTCCTATTTTATCATGCACTTCCAAGTACTCCCCGATCTCATCTTTAATAATGACCTCTAAAATCTTACCAGTGACTGAGGTCCGGCTAACCAGCCTATAATTTCTCGTCTTCTGCCTCCCTCCCTTTCTAAACAGTGGTGTTACATTAGCAGTTCTCTGGGACCATTCCTGCCTCCAGTGATCCCTGAAGGATCATCACCAATGCCTCCACAATCTCCTCAGCTGGTCAGCATTATCACTCCTGTGGCGCAGTAACATTTCCTCACAGTTTTACCAAATGCAAATAGTTGGGTTCTAGTCTGGGATCTTAACCAAAATTGGGGTTCAGGTCCAGCCCCATAACAACATATGAACTGGATACATCAGATTGGCAGTAGTAGCCTGGATGAGGAGTTCATAGAATGCTTTTGAGATAGTTATTTAGAGCAGTACATTCCAGAATGTAACCAACCAGAGGGCAGGTTATTTTAGACCTGGTATTGTGTCATGTGCAGGGTAGCAGCGACCTTAATATGATTGAATTTTCTATCCAGTTTGGCAGAGATATGAGTGAGTGCAGGAATCGTATTTCAAACTTAAACATTGGCAACTACATGGACATGAAAGCTAAGCTAGGTGAAGTGAGCTGAGATACGAGGCTTGAGGATAGATAATTTTCAGAAATTCACTAGATTCTGGAAAGTTTCCAACAGATTGGAAAGCAGAAAATGTAACCCTCTATTCAAAAGGTAGGAAAGCAGGAAATTTTGATCAGTTAGCTTGACGTCTGTCATGGGGAAGGTACTGTAATTGGTCATTAAGGAGGCCATAGCTGGTCACTGAGAAGAGCATAAGGTAATAGGGAAGAATCAGCATTGTTTTATGAAAGGAAATCATGTTTAACCAATTTTTTAAAGTTCTTTGTAACATACGCAGTATATAAAAGAGAGCATGTAAACGTGCTGTATTTGGATTTCCAGAAGGCATTTGATAAAGTGCTACAATGAAGATTATTGCAGAAAAGTAAAGTTCATCGCGTAGGGTTTAACATGTTAGTATGAATAGAAGATTGGCTGGTTGTCAGAAAACAGAGAGTATGCATAAATGGGTCTTTTTCTGATTGGCCGTATGTAACAGTGGAGTCCTTCAGGGATCTGTGCTGGAGCCTCCACTTTTTGCAATTTATATAAATGACTTAGATAAGAGGAGGCAAGACATGGGAGCTAAATTTGTGGAGGATGCAACAATAGATAGGAGAGTATGGGCAGGATTCTCTGTTCCTTCACGCTGATGGGACTCTGTGGTCCCACTGCAGTGAATGGAGATTTGGCTGAGTGCTAAATTCTCCCTTCTCACTGGCAGTGCGAGCGCGGCGGACTCGCAATGGAGAATCCTGCCCATCTGTGTGAAGGGGACATAAGGAGTGCATACAGATGCATATAGATAGGTAGTGGGCAAAAATCTGGCAGATGGAATATAGTGTGGGAAAATGTGAAGTTGTTCACTTTGGCAGGAAGAACAAAAGGGTAGAGTATTAAATAAATGGAAAGCAGCTACAGGATTCTAAAACGCCTTCAAGTGCATGAGTCTCAAAAGGTTACTCTGTGGGCAACGCAAATAATTCAGAAGGCTAATGGAATGCTATCCTTTATTACAAGAGGAATTGATCATAAAAGTCAGGATGTTACGCTTCAGTTACCCAGGACATTGGTGAGACCACATCTTGAATGCTGTGTGCGGTTTTGGCCTCCTGTATTTCAGGATGGATGTAAATGCATTGGAGGTGGTTTCGGGGAGGTTTACTAGATTGATGCAAAGAGAACAAAGAACAATACAGCACAGGAACAGGCGCTTCGGCCCTCTCAGCCTGGACCGGTAATGCCATACCTGGAATGAGCAGGTTGCCTTACGAGACAAGGTTAAACAGGCTGGGCTTGTTTCCACTGGAATATATAAGAGTGAGGATTAACTTGATTGAAATGTAAATGATCCTGAATGATCTTGACCAGGTGGATGTGGAAAGGATGTTTCATCTTGTGGGTGCAGAGTCTAAAACTAGTGGCACTGTTTTGAAATTAGGAGTCGCTCTTTTAGGACAAAGATAAGATGAAAAGAAATGTTTTCTCTGAGAGTTGTGTGACTCTGGAAGTCTGTATCAGAAGCGGGGGAGTGGGTGGTGGGAGGTAGATTCTTGTTAGGCAAGGGAATCAAAGCTCATCCGGGGGGAGGTGGACTGTAGAATTTGAAATGCAAACAGATCTGCCATAGTTTTCATAGATCGTAGAATTTACAGTGCAGAAGGAGGCCATTCGGCCCATCGAATCCGCTTCAGCCCTTGGAAAGAGCACCATACCCAAGCCCACACCTCCACCTTATCCCCGTACCCAGTAACACCACCTAACCTTTTTGGACACTAAGAGCAATTTAACATGGCCAATCCACCTAACCTGCACATCTTTGGACTGTGGGAGGAAACCAGAGCACCTGGAGGAAACCCACGCAGACCACGGGGAGAATGTGCAGGCTCCACACAGACAGTGACCCAAGCTGGAATCGGGCCTGGAACCCTGGAGCTGTGAAGTAGCTGTGCAAACCACTGAGCTACTGTGCTGCCCTTATTGAATGGCAGACCAGGCTCAAGGGGCCGAATGGCCTACTTCTGCTCCTATTTCGTATGTTGCTATATTCATATGTAAGAATAGGGAATAATTAGAATCTCCTCAGAAGCAGTGCAGTGTTTTTTTCTAATTGGGTTTGGTTCCTGGAATGACTTAGCATTTTCATTTTCTACTTTATCACAATAAATGCAGACAGATAATGGGCTTTTTAAATCATTACTTTTGAGGTAGCACCACACAGGAGAAGCCTTCAAGTGGAGTGCAACCTTTCGAATGCCTTGTTTTGCCTTCAAACGTTTAACACCTCCTTATTCACGTTTAGAGTGTGTGAACGAGAAGGAAAAACAGAACAATGAACAGAAGTTTAAACTAATTTACATACTTGTTTCTTTACTCTGTGTTACTTCGAGGTTTCAAAGCCACAAAAGCTTGCATTTATGTAGTACTTTTGGTGTAGTGAAAATAATTCCCAAGGTGTTTGCTGTAAGTGTGAAGAAAAAAGGCTTAAAACATAATTTCATCAGTACTAGTATACAGAACCTGGCTCTTTGCTGGAATGTTGTACTTCCAGAATCTTCTGCTGCTTATTAAAAAATATATATTTTTATTCTCCTCATTTTCCACAGTTTCACCAAATATACATCCAACAAAGATAACCTACAATAACAAATACAATGGGCGCGATTCTCCCAACGGGAGTCTGAGTGCCGACGTCGGAGTGAAACCCGGAGTGTTTCACTCCGGCGTCGGAGGCCGCTCCTCGCCCCCTATTCCCCCCCCCAACCAGGGGGCTAGGAGCGGCGGTGCGTGAATCCCGAACGCCCGGCCTTGACGCTCGCCAGTGGCGCCGAAGTGACGTCAGCCGCGCATGCGCAGGTTGGCCGGCTCCAACCCGCGCATGCGCGGTTGCCATCTTCCCCTCCGCTGCCCCGCAAGACATAGCGGCTTGATCTTGCGGGGCGGCGGAGGGAAAAGAGTGCGTCGTTTACAGACTCCGGCCCGACGATCGGTGGGCACCGATCGCGGGCCAGACATCTGCTGAGCACGCCCATGGTGCTCGATCCTCCCTCTGCCCCCCACAGGACCCACACTCACCTGTCGCGCGCTATTCACGCCGGCAGCGACCAGGTGTGGTTGGCGCCGGCGTGAACCAGTCAGGTTCGGCAGGCCGCTCGGCCCATCCGGGCCGGAGAATCGCCGGTCGGCGTGAGAAATGGCGAGCGGCGATTCTCCGAGCGGCCTGTCGAAAAACGCGACACGCCATTTTGGGGGGGTGGGAGAATCGCGAGGGGTGCCAGGGCGGCGTGGCATGATTCGCTCGGCCCTCCCGCGATTCCCCCACCCGCCGTGGGGTGCGGAGAATCACGCCCAATAGCAATCCCCCCAAACAACCACTTCATCATACAAACCCCAACCTCACCCCTACATCGCCAATACAAAACAAGAAAGAAAAGGAGAATCCACGGTCATCCCACACATGGGAAACAATAAACCATACATTAACCCCCCCCCCATAATGTTCGATGGCATCCAATTCTTGAAAATGTATGATGAACAATGCCCATGAATTGTAGAACCCTTCCATCCTTCCCTTCAGCTCAAACTTCACTTTCTCGAGCACTTAAGATTCCAGCAGTTCCGCCCGCCACGCTGAGGCACAGGGCGGAGATGTTGACCTCCACCCCAACAGGATCCGCCTTCAGGCAATCAGTGTGGCGAAGGCTAAAACATCTGCCTCCGCACCCACCTCCAGCCCAAGCTGGTCCGACACCCTGAATATGGCTTCTAGGGGCCCTGGTATGAACCTCACGTGCAAAACCCCCGAGATGACCTAAAAGACCTCTCTCCAGTTTTGGATAAGACCAAAACATGTGATCGTAGTTTGTGGGGCTCCTCCCACAGTGCACATACCCATCTTCCACCCCCTCAAAGAGTCGGTCCATCCGCGCCCTCGTGAGGTGAGCCCTATATACCATCTTCAACTGTATAGTGCACGAGGTTGAGGCATTCGCCCTCTGAAGCATCTCACGCCACAGCCTTTCCTCCATACCCTCCCCCAACTATAGAATTTGCTACTACTTATAAGAATGCTGTTGTTTTAAAATAAAACATAGATAAAGGAGATGCATCTGGCATAACCATTTTAAATACAAAAATAATATCGGGATTTGAATTTTTGTGGTCATTCATTCTGGCAAATTTATATTGAATCTGGCTGGATGGCTTGGGACAAGGTCAGGGCCCACACATGCTGCGTCTCAATTTGATTTGAGAATTTCTACCTAACCATGAGGGAGCTGATCATCTTTCGGTCTTTTACAAGTCCAACCACTTGGAGGGAATGGGTCTAAGGGAGGCGACTCCAGCACGGGATGTTCTGGTTCACAGGGATTTCGACTGCAGGCAAGGTTAGGAGAGTGCGTTGGCCCACCAGAATGATGCAAATGGACCACAGTGGAGAAGCCCAGAAAGCAAAGAAGTGTCCTGAGCCCCTGTAGGTGGCATTAAAAAAAATATATATTTGTGTTGGCATTCTTGGCACAGGACACCGAGCATGGTAGAGAAGGGGGTCTCTTGGGAAAAGGCGAGCCTTGGCTATACTCCACTCTGGTTGGGAGGTATCCATTGATCTTGAGAACTGTGCAGCCCCAACAATGACCACACAAACTTTGGAACATTGGGGCAAATAGCAAGATCACGGTCTTGTGGTCTGATGGCCCCAAAGACTGATTCCAAGCTGTTCTTCCTTTTTTGTTCTCACCTACTCCCCATTAATGCTTCTTGTTTTTGGTATTTTGTACCAAAAATGAAGCTATCTTAACTTCTGTGGGGGCAGTTTCCTGCTGATGTTCTGTGGTTACATAGAACTGAAGAAGGGGGTGAGGATTCAAAAGCGTAATTTTGGTGAATTAGTACCTTTTTGGAATTGTAGCTTTCCACCCGGTGAGAATGATAGCTGTTAGGATATCCATGATGCACTTAAAAATATCACGCTCAAGTCTTTCGTACAAATGGATTTAAACTAAAAGCATAAATGAACATCATCATGAGGCAATAACAAAGATTAATCAAATTTTACCATGAAATATGTAACTGTTTGTGTCTTTAATGTTACTCATGTAATAGCCGCTTGGGACCTAGGGAGTGGGAATTATTATCTTCCCCATGATCCTTACGGAGTATGAGCTCCCTGCGAGGGGCAGGGAATCTCTATTAACCTTTGTATAAAAGGTTGGCCTGTGAGGCACCGAACAGGAGCCTGGTAGGGATCTCCTGGGCAGTGCAAATATTATGTTGTAAATAAAACTATGTTTCTTTATTTCACTCGGTGTGGACTTCCCATGTCCTTATTAGAACCGACGTTTGGACCAAATAGCCATCCGTTCCTGAGGAGAGGAATGAAATTTCATAATTATGTGCATTTAATACACCTGTTCCTTTCTTCATTGGTATGTTCACCTGACTGATCATTCAGGATTGTTTATTCCTCACTAGAAGTTTTATCCACTTCCCTTACTTTTGCTTTGTATGTTGCATGCAGGATCTACAGCTATTCAAATGGCCTTTGCCAGTGCTTCTACTCCACAGTAGCCCTGCTTCCCACTCCGGTTACTTCTATCCGTTCTGCCCCAAATCCCGATGTTGCCATTTCCCACATGGTTTTATTAAACCTCTTCTTAATACATCACTGCCATCTGAATCAACCATTCCATTTTGCAGCTCGTTCCACCTTCTTTCCACTGTGCAAAGGAATTTTTCTTAATTTTTTTTTCTGATCTGTGCGTTTCCAACTTTTATTCTTAATACTCTAATTCGCTACAATTTCATTTTAAGCCATTCGTCAAGTTACGGAGTTTGGTGGGAGAATTGTCATGTTAAACATCAACGTTGGCATCCCAGTACATTAGTGTTGCAAAGTTGAGAAGTGTATATATCTCCACGAATTGAGGGTCTGAGTAGACCACCAGAGAGTAAGAGGGAAGTAACTGTTTTTGTTTGGTTATTGGAAAATAAACATAAATAAGTACCAAACTTGTTAAACAACATCTCTGCATGTAATAGGGAGACCTAATTATATGGAGATATTTATTCTCGAGGCTAAAAGCTATTTAAAAGTTTAATTTAGATATTCAACTTTGTGACATTTTCGAGCTTTGCCTTTGAACATAAGATGGAGGAGCAGAAGTAGGCCACTTGACCCATTGAGGGGCCCATACTGGGTTGTCACCTGGGGTCACATCTTTCTCTGATTGTCATCATCTCACTTTGCCATATCTAATTTGCTTCTGTGAGATATTTCTGTGCAGTGAATATACTTTTCCCACTGTGCCTTGTAGTTTTTGTGTTCAACTTTTCCCAACTTGTAGCTTCTGCTCGCAACACTGTTCAAACATTTGAAACCCTGCTTTAAAATCTCTTTTATAACTTCCTTTTAACCTCCTGACTTCCGAAGAGGCTTTTTATAAAGCTGCTGGAGTCGGTGGTGTTGTGATATTTTTACTGGACAAGTGATCCCCAAGCTCTAGAGATGCAGGGGAATTTGGGTTTGAATCCCATGGCAGATGGTGTGATTTGAATTCAATAAATATCTGGAACTAAATAATGATTTCCATGAAAGTATTGTCAATTTAATTGTCCTTTTTTTAAAAACCCATCCAAGTCTTCAGAGAAGGAAATCTGCCATCTTTACCTGGTCTGGCCTGGCCTACACGTGACTCCAGACTCACAGAAATGCCCTGTAATGTGACGCTCAGTTTAGGAGGAATTAGGGATGGGGAATAAAATCTGACATAGCTAGCGTCACCAACGAATTGCCAATGAAGGTGATCAATTTAATTAGTAAATCACAAACTGTTGAATTCAACTAATAGGATGTGTGCTCGAAACTGTGGGCGGATTGAACTAAATGGGAACAAAGTCCCATAGTGAGCACGTTCAGCCACGTGTTTCCTGGTGCTTGCAGCACCAAGAAACACAACTCTATAAAATGGCACTCGTGCTAGATAGGGGGCCTCAGCGGGGAATGCACGGCTGAGGCTGCACAGAGCCCCACTTTGTGCAAAAAGGTGTAGTGAGATATCGGGACGCCATTTTGTAATGGCATGCTGATCTCTGGAACCCCGGAAGTGATCCTTGACTCTTCTTCCCCCCCCCCCCCACAAGGCCCAAACCCGCGCAGGCACCCCCGGCCGGATTGCCACCCCGCAATAAATGCCAGCTTAACACGTTGGCAGTGCCATCTGGGCACGATAGCTCTGGCACCCTAACAGTGCCACTTGCTGCCAGCCTGGCACTGCCAAGGTGCTCAGGTGGCACTGCCAGTTGGCAGGGGCACTGCAAGGGTGACACTGACCAGGTGCCAAACTGGCATTTTATTGCATGGCGTTGATCAGGCCGGGATATACCGTGTGGGAGGCTGTGGGAAGGCGGTGACCCCTATATAATTAGTTGGGGCTTGGGTTGGGTTTGGGGATTGAGTTGGGGGCTAAAGAGAACAGGATGCCAGTTACAAATGACACCCCGATCTCTCACTGCACTGAGGAGTTCTGGTGAGCAAAGCGCCTTGGTACAGAAAATGGGGTGAAGCGCGGCCTTGTCAGGGAGTTCCCCCTTGAGGCCTCCAATCTATCTGGATGGGTGCTAGATAGCAGGGTGTTTTTTGGCACTCCGAACGCCGGGCCGGGAAAGACCCAGCTAATCTTGCGCTACAGGACTCTGTTCCCATTCGCACCCTCTCTCTCTGCCAAATGATGACCTTTTCTTCATCAAGTATCACTCTAGAATGTACGAGTAACAGTGGGAATGAAACTGAAGTTTTATCCACAGACAAACCTCCAGTCCCGGATGAATTGCTTCCCAGGCTGCTGTGAAATGAAGTGAAAAATGAAATGAAAGTTGCTTATTGTCACAAGTAGGCTTCAAATGAAGTTACTGTGAAAAGCCCCTAAGTTGCCACATTCCAGCGCCTGTTTGGGGAGGCTGGCAAGGGAATTGAACCGTGCTACTGGGCTGCTTTGGTCTGCTTTCAAAGCCAGCGATTTAGCCCTGTGCTAAACCAGTCCCTAAGTTACTGTGAAAAGCCCCTAGTCGCCACATTCCGGCGCCTGTTCAGGGAGGCTAGTACAGGAATTGAACCGTGCTGCTGGCCTGTGGGAGGCGAAGCAGGAAATTGCAGGGGCTCTGATGCAAGTTTCTAATTCCTCTCTGGCCACAGCAGTGTCAGAGGACTGGAGGACAACTAATGTTGTTCCACTGTTCAAGAAGGGTGGTAGAGATCAGCCATGGAATTACAGACCAGTGAATCTCACGTCAGTGGTAGAGAAACTACTGAGGAAAATTCTGAATGAGAGAATTAATTTCCTCAAAGAAAATGTGTTGATTAGGGATAGTCAGCATGGCTTGTCAGAGAGAGGTCACGGCTAACAAATTTGATAGAATCTTTTGAGAAAGTGACTGAGGGTGAATGATGTACGATTGTGTGGATGAAGGAAGGAAGTGCAGTTGATGTTTACATGGATTTTAGCAAAGCCTTTGACAAGGTACCACATGGGAGTCTGATTGAGAACGTTGAAGCACATGGAATTCAAGGAAGCATGTCAAGATGGATCCAAAACTGGCTTGGTCATAGTAAACAAAGGGTGGTGGTCATAACTGAAGGCTGGTGTCCAGTGGCATACCACAGGGATCAGACGAGAACCTGGGGGAAATGATAAGTTTGCAGACAACACCAAGATTGGTGGGGTGGTTAACAGTGAAGATGAGGGCTGTAGGTTACAGGAAGATGTAGATGGGCAGAGCTGTGGCAGATTGAATTTAACCCTGATATGTGTGAGGTGATGCACTTTGGAAGAAGAAACAGAACAAGTGAAGTGTGTAAGGAATGGCTGGACACTAGGAAGCTCAGAGGAACAGATGGACCATGGGGTACTTGCTCACAGATTCATGAAGGTGGCAGAGCAGGTGAATACTTAAATGAACAGTTAAAAAAGGCATATTGGACACTTGCCTTTATCAGTCATAGAATATGAGCAAGGAGGTTATGTCGGAGCTGTCCAGACATTGGTTAGACCACAGCTGGAGTACTGTGTGCTGTTCTGGTCACCTCACAATCGGAAACAGGTGATTGCACTGGCGTGTGTATGGAGGAGATTCACTGGATGTTGCCTGGGATGGAGCACTTAAGCTACAAGGAGAGACTGGATAGGCCTGGATTGTTTTCTTTAGAGCAGAGAAGGCTGAGGGGGGATATGAATGAGGTTTATAAGATTTTGAGGGGTTTAGAAAGGGTAAACAGGAAGCAGCTGTTCATCTTGGTTGAGGGGTCAATTAAAAGGGGGCATAGTTTCAGGATGAGGGGCAGGAGATTCCGAGGGGATTTGAGAAAAAAAGATTCACTCACACAGAGGGAGGTGAGAATCTGGAATGCGGCAGCACGGTGCCACAATGGTTAGCACTACTGCCTCACGGCGCCGAGGTCCCAGGTTCGATCCAAGCACTGGGTCGCTGTTCATGTGGAGTTTGCACATTCTCCCTGTGTGAGTTTTGTCCCCACAACCCAAAGATGTGCAGGGTAGGTGGCTTGGCCATGCTAAATTGCCCCTTAATTGGAAAAAATGAATTGGGTACTCTAAATTTATAAAAAAAGAGAATCTGGAACGAACTGTCCAGGAAAGTAATGGAGGTTGCAAACCTCCCAATCTTTAAAACTTGGATGAGCAGTAGAAACACCATCACATTCAAGCACATTAGTGGGCCTCACGGTAGCATGGTGGTTAGCATCAATGCTTCACAGCTCCAGGGTCCCAGGTTCGATTCCCGGCTGGGTCACTGTCTGTGTGGAGTCTGCACGTCCTCCCTGTGTGTGCGTGGGTTTCCTCCGGGTGCTCCGGTTTCCTCCCACAGTCCAAAGATGTGCGGGTTAGGTGGATTGGCCATGCTAAATTGCCCATAGTGTAAGGTTAATGGGGGGGATTGTTGGGTATGTGGGTTTAAGTAGGGTGATCATTGTTCGGCACAACATCGAGGGCTGAAGGGCCTGTTCTGTGCTGTACTGTTCTATGCTCTATGCTCTACATGGTAAGTGAGATTAGGGGTAGTTATTCTCAGACTCGATGGACCGAAGGGCCTTTTCTGTGCTGTACGACTCTGACTCTAATAGGAACAGAACTGACCAGAAATGTGTACACTGCATTTTGGGGGTGATTTTAACCGCAACTCCTTGTTGGGACTAGGGCAGGTGGGCAATTTAAGTCACCCATGAAATTTAGCCACTGATGTGACACAGCAATCCCACGGGATACAATTTTAAATGCTTCTCTAACTGGGAGATGGGATCACCTGCCATAACCTGGCGTGGCCCTTTTTAAAAGAAAAATATGCAGATAAGGCTGGAATGATATCATCAGGGCTGGGCTGCTATTGGGCGCGATCAGTGTAGCAGTTGTGGCTTTCCCACCAAGCCCATCTGAAACCAACGTCCCACGCACATTCAGCAGAACGACACCAGGGCTTTGGGGATTAAATCATGAGGGCAGACTGGGTAAACATGGCTTGGGTTTCCTTGGGTTTTGAAGGTTACAGGTATGATCTGGCCTATTTATTAAAAATAATAAAGGTAGATGCAGAGCAACTGTTTGCTCTGGTGGGGAGGTGTTGGGGGGGGGGGGGGGGGGGTGCAGTTTTCAGAATAACTTAATATACAGAGACCGGGCTTTTAGGAGTGGAAAAATCTGAAAGCAATTGTTTTCCACACAAAGGTTGCTGGAAATATGGATATCATCTCCCCCCGAAAAGCTGTGAATACTGGGTCAATTAACATTTCCAGGACTGAAATTGATGGATTTTTTGTTAAGTGATCAAAGGTGCTTAATGGCTTACATCCTCTTCCAAAATCCTTATGTTGATGCATTCTCCTGTTTGCCCTTAATTCTTCGCAATGAGATGTACAGGGACGTGTTATGTATTATTTTTTTTTAGCATGCCAGCAAAAGAAGGTATAAATAGTACCGTGGCATTAAAGACTAAGCACTTCAAGAACCAATTTATTTGATTTATGTAAACATCCCTCGGGTCAAGCATGTGGATTGTGTGTACAATATTTCTCCCTGTCTTGCACTGAACCGGATTCTGGAATGAAAATATGGTAACCGGAGGAAAAACTTCAGTGCCCGGCTAATTCTAAATGGAAAACAGATGTGGTGGATTTGAAGTTTTAAATTACCCCATTAAACCGTATTCCCATCAGTGACTAACCATCAATGTCACCACTTTAATCATAATTTGAGAATAGTTGACATCTCTGATGAAGCAAGAGGGCATAGTGATTCACTGAAGTCTCTGAGCTAACATGTCTCCTGTGAGAACACTTAGACTTATGAACAATGGAATAGAATTACAGATGAATCAAGACCTTGTTGCTCACAGTGCATTTGACTCATTTTAAGCAGCTCCATATTTTAGGTGACCTTGAAGCACATATCATTGAACAGCTAGAAGTAGATTTTTCGGAATTGTTTTGTTTGTGAAGTCAGTATCGTTTCATGTTCATGTAATTAGGTTATAGCATAACATCAGGAGAAAGTTATGTGCTGTGAGCATAGTGGCTGTGGTAGGAGGTGCGGTAGCATTTGTAACAGACCCTTGCAAAAGTTCTGAACTAACTTTAACCTGGCTTCCGACATAAAAAATATTAACAGCACCATACACTAAAAGACTTAAAATCGTGTTGTGCCTTTGTAAACCAACTAATATGCTCACAAGAAATTCCTGTCTGTTGGTTTCGCAAAGGTATTGACTCATTTCTAAAGCTGCTTAATGCTTTGGTTAAAATGGCAGGCATAGGAATTTCATCGGCAAGACACATTGGCCAAAACTTTCCAGCTGTTCGCATCGGTGGATCTTCCTGTCCCGCCAATGGCGCACACCCTCTGCCGTGGTTTCCCGGCAGCGATGGGTGCATTCAACGGGTACCCCATTAACAATGGTGGGCTACCTCCTGCTGCTGTGGGTTGGGTGGTAAATCCAGCCCTCAGTCCCGAAGAACGAAAGGCATCTCACTCTATTAAGAGAGAGTCAATTCTAACTACTTGTAGTTCGAGGGGCACCATCCCAAAAGCATGGGGCAAGGTGAGGAGGCGGGCCTCCATCAATTACAGCCGATATGAAGATTGAACCCATGGTGTCATTCTGTATCACACTCGAGCCATCTAGTCAACTGGGCTAACTGATGCCTGCAAACACTAGCATGTTCGTTCCCAATGTACTGTGTGATTGCAGCCTTAGAGCATGTAACAAAATAAACAGAAACCGTTTTAATTCCACAAGCAAAGGAAAGCATTCTAACTCAGAAACAAGGTCCGAGGCAGGTTAAACAGACCACCTAAATGAGTAGGAAACCTTGCTGTTCAACAGCTTTCTTTGAACTATTTTATTTACAGGAACAGCGCACACGCCCTTTGGTATGATTAAAATTATATGAAATGAAAATCGCTTATTGTCACAAGTAGGCTTCATATGAAGTTATTGTGAAAAGCCCCTAGTCGCCTGTTCGGGGAGGCTGGTACGGGAATTGAACTCACGCTGCTGGCCTGCCTTGGTCTGCTTTAAAAGCCAGCTATTTAGCCCTGTGCTGAACCAGACCCTTATTTTTAAACATTCCTGTGTGTTCGAAGTGAACTTTTGCTCTGCTTTGCTGTTCTTTGTGTGGAATAGTCCGCAAAGCAGTTCAAAACTGGAGGCAATCATTTTGATGTAATTAGTTGGTGTTTGACCATCAGTGATAGGAACAGTATGGATACATTGCTTATTCAAATGTAGCTTAGGCAAAGATGCTGATTGTCTTTCATTTAGTTGCTCCGATATTGTTGATTCTGTATTTCTTTTATGGTGTAGCACAAAGGACTAATTCTATTTTATAATGCTGGTTTTCCAGAAGGTTGAAAGCGGCTATGGTGAAGGTATTGTCTTGGATACAACTGTGCTTGGTTAATGTGGAGTGACTGCAAACTTCAACTCCCTTTTTAATTGCTGCTGACTCACTGAAAAGTAGTCCTGGTCAGCTTGTTATCTCATGCCAATAGAATACGAATCTACCTCATATCACTCATGAGCAAGGACACATCGACACCACCTCCCTCCCCGCGACCTCCACCATTACAAAGAATAATCACAGCAACATTTTGGGAGCAGCATTGCCTCGCATTCCCCTACATGTTGCACACCATTCTGACTTAGACATAATATCACCATTCCTTCACTGTAGGTGAGAGCCTGAATTGTCAAGGTCCCAAAATCTAATACTGTTTATTAATCCAACTCCTTTTGAGAAACCCATTGATTTAAGATATTCTGGACCATGACCAGCTGGTCTGATTGATTTTTATTCTTGATCAAATTGAAAAATTTGGGTGAGAAGAAAGGAAGATTGGATTTGTTTATTGTCACGTGTACCGAGGTCCAGTTAAAAGTATTTTTCTGCGAGCAGCTCAACAGATCATTAAGTACATTGGAAGAAAAGGGAATAAAAGAAAATACATAATAGGACAACACAAGGTATACAATGTAACTACATAAACACCGGCATCGGATGAAGCATATAGGGTGTCTGGTTGGGTCGGGTCAAAAGGTCGCCATGGGCTTCGGAGGATGTTCAAGCCTGCAAGAAAAGATAAAAGAGAGAGGTTGGTAATCATGGGCGGCATTCTCCCCTACCCGGCGTGACGGAGGGTGCCGGCGTAGGGGAGTAGCGCCAACCACTCAGGGGTCGGGCCTCCCCAAAGGTGGGGAATTCTCCCCACCTTTGGGGGCCAGCCCCGCGCCGGAGCGGTTTGCGCCAGAAGACTGGCGCAAAAAACCGGCGCCCCCGGCAGCGGGGCTGGCCGAAAGGCTTTCGCCGGTCGGCGCATGCGTCGGCAGTGACGTCAGCGGTAGCTGGCCGCTGACGTCACTGCCGGCGCATGCGCGATGTGGGGTTCTCTTCCGCTTCCACCATGGCGAAGGACATGGCGGCCGCGGAGGAGAAATAGTGCACCCAGGGCACTGGCCCGGAGTCTGAGCGGGGGCCCCGATTGCGGGCCAGGCCACCATTGGGGCACCCCCCGGGGTTCGATCGCCCCCCAGGACCCCGGGGCCCGCACGCGCCGCTGATCCCGCCGTTCCAGAGGTGGTTCAAACCTCGGCGGTGGGAGAGTCCTCCCAGCGGCGGGACTTCGGCCCATCCGGGCCGGAGAATCACCGCAAGGGCCTCTCCGATCGGAGTGGCGAGATCCCTGCTGGGGGTCGGAGAATTTTGCCCCATATTAGTCTTAGAATTAAATTTTAAAAGATTAGAACAAGTACAAGTTAAGTAAAAAGTGGATCTGTTGGGGAGAGCTCGCAGAGTTGCCTCGCTCCGGCGCCACCTTCTGGACATCACCATCTGACATCACCAAGAATCATCCAATCTGGCACTTTAGAGATTCACTAATGGTTCAGCTGTTCCTCCTATGATTTCACAGAAAGCCAGGTTAACATTTGAGGACCTTTTGGACAATTGAATTTGTTGCTCTGAATGCCTTCTTCCGATAATTAGCTGAGTCAGTGCAGTCGATACATTGTCCGTTGGGAAAAATTAGATATTCTCCTTTTTTAGTCAGACTAGTTAGTGTTTCTTGCATTTAATCAATAGACAATACTCCAGAGTATTTTCTTTTGTGAGAAGTTGCCTGTTTGGTGTAGTTAGTGGTTACTGATAATGAGTAATCATTCCATTAGAACTTGGATTTTGAACATTTATTTACTGTCTTTATTTAAAGAGATGGAACAGGAAGGTAATAGAACTTTTGACAAAACATTCAAAGGCTTCTACTGCACTTGGGGGTTTTGCTGTACAGTTTTATTGAGGTCATTAACATGATGCGTGTTACAAACACCTGAAAAGCTACTGCAGGAGAACATGCTCATCCTACATACTCCCAGCAGAGATGAGAGAGAATTGTATTTACTGGACCAAAGGGGTACTTTTTTTTTCTTGTGAAAAATAGTCACCAAAAATTGTCATGTGTCTTTATGGTCTGAATGTTACGCCCACACATTTCCTAGGCATTTCCTTTCAGCCGGTGCATTTGGCAAATTTCAGAATAAAAAGCAATGCAATTTATGGCTGTTACACATCTTGGGTTCATTCTTGTGACAACAACATCCTACACATGTGCCACTATCAGACTCCATGGATGTTTTGCAAGCTAATGGTTCTACTCATGACAGTTTTTGCAATATTGCAATAATGTGCAGTTCATCATTATTGACACCAATGAAGCAGTCCTTTCTAGGATAAACATGTCAAACATATGAGTGCTGATCAAACTAAGAAGTCTTTGCTGTCTGGGCAGGTGAGCAAGATGGAAGATGGTTGCATCCCCAAGTATATGCCACACTGGAAGGTTGCCCTTGCCAAGGTACCAGCAGTGTGCCCAAAGCATCGATTCGGGAGTGCTGACAAAAAGATGGGTGTGATTCTACCACTGCGCCATGCCCAGCGCAGAGCTGGGTGTGGCAGGTGAATTGCGGGAGAGGCCCATATCAGGCTTCGCGCTGTGCATGAAACCACACGCAAGACACCTGACTCCTGCCGCCCGGCAACAGTGTGACCCAAATAATCAGATTTAAATGAGCTATTGGGCCTATTTAAATATGCGCAGCCAATTTGAGGCCTGAAACATGCGTTGATTAGTACTGCTCTCCACAAGCGAAGATCAAATGTGATGGGCACTCTGGGATTTTGGAGGCCATTGGAGCCTTCTGCGTGGCCGGGACAGGACAGGGTGGTGTCCTGGTACTCCCCCATACCTGCGCACCCTGGCAGTGCCAAATGGGCACCCTGGCAGTGTCAACTTAGCACTGCCAGGTTGGCACTATGCGGTGCCAGGGTACTACCTGGGTGCCAGGCTGGCAGTATCAGGGTGCTCCTGCCAAGGCAAGGCCATGTCCAAGAAAAGGGGGTGAGGGGGATATGAATGGTGGGGGGTTGTAGTGGGAGTATGAAGGGGCTTCATAAAGGTGGTGGGTGAAGGGGCAGGTCCTGAAAGGAGGTGCCTGAAAAGGGGGACCCACAGCGCCCCAGAGCGTGGTGTCCTCACTTGGGCAGGGGGTGATGCCCATGCCCATGTCTGCAGTGGATGGCATTGCCTGTATGTGGAGGAAAGAGCACCCTTTCAAAATGGTGATCTGATCTCTGAGGAGGCAATCTCACCTGCGAGTTTAGCTCATTACTACAGAAAAGATTTCTAAGGGGCGTTAGACTCGGGAGAAGTTTCCCAAGGCCCAAAAAAAGACCTTGTCCAGGTCTGCATCCTAAAAAACCCGCGGGAAACATTTAGCCAAATTCACCCAAAATTACACTTTTTGGACGGGATTTACCGGCTATTCATGCCAGTAGGATATTCCGGTCCCCCGACGGTGCACGGGTTTCCCGGCGATGAGGTGTGCAGTCAACGGGAAGTCCCACTGACAACAGCGGCGGAAAAATCCCACTGGCGGGCTGCCTCCGCCACAGAAAAACATGTGACGGGTTGGTCGATAAATCCCAGCAGAAATATTTTGGATGAATCTTGCCCGACATGAAAGCCATTTAATATCAAATATAACTCCAGCTGATGACTGATGGAAATCAGCGGTGGGCAGGGGTATGCCACCACAAAAGCACGAGCTTTCAGAAACTGAAAAACTGATGCCCACCCTGCCAACAAGGTATCGGCAGAGTCATCCCACACCACTGTTAAGGAAGTACTTCATGTGTGGTACTTCTGGCACACTTTGCTTTTCCCAGATTCGGCTTATTCAGCCATCACGTGCTCCTTGTGGCTGCATAATTAATGAGCTGAACGTCAGAAGATGTATGTCCAACTGTCCCACTCTCCAGCAGACGTCATCCTAACTTTCAGACTTATGCTTCAGCTACCAGACTTAATTTCCTGAAGGGAAAATTCCTCCCTATGTTTATCGGAGGCTGGATGTGGTGATAACCACTGGAGATATGCGTACTTACAGTAGGGGGATGTATGGCTGTACCTGTAATACAGGTTCCTCCGGTAAGCCCCTGCCGGCTAGCTCCGCCCACAGGGAACTTGTGTATAAATATGCGTGTGAGTCACTCAGACTCTAGTCTTCAGTTGCAGCCGGAGGAATAGCATCACACAGCAATAAAGCCTCGATTGAACTTGTCTCTCGTCTTTGACTGCAATTGTTGGCGCCACAATGGACCTTATTCTAGTGAACAGCGCGCGCACACACACACACACACGCTCCCCTGCCTCTCTCTCTCCCCCCCCCCCCCCCCAACCCCGCGCACCACGACCTGTTGAAGAGAGACTGGAGCCCCAGTCGCTTTCACGGAAAAGGCCCAACAGAATGAAGTGCATGTCAGACATCGTACTGGCCAGTGTCATGATATGCAAACATGCAACCAATGAACACTCAGAATAGGCAGTCAGGACACTCAGAGGTGGCATCACCACAAGGGGCATGACATAAACACTATAAAAGGGATGAGGCACTCACACCCTGCCTCTTTCCACAGACAGACATCTAGAGAGTTAGACAGGGTGATCAGCAGCATCACACCCCAGCATGTGGCTTAGAGCAAGCTGGTACAGTTAGACTGAGTTACTACAGTTAGATTAGCAGAGAATCAAACTCATTTGAGAACTGAGTTAATACAGTAGTCCCCCGTTATACCGCGCCCCGCAAATATCGCGGTTCGCGATATACGGCGGGGGTGCCTATGGACCCCAACTTTTTTCACTCTTTTTGAAACAACACCTTTTTAAGCCGGTGAACTTTTTTTCATTCATTCGAGTGCCAATCAGCTGCGATGATTAGCCCGTTTAGGCGCGATAAATAACCGCGATGATTAGCCCGTTTAGGCGCGATAAATAGCCGCGATGATTGGTGATTAAAGTAACAGTTTTCTATCCCCAACCATTTTAAAATGAAAGCGTCTAAAAACCAAATGCCGAAGCGCAAGTCTTACACAGTAAAGGAAAAGATACATTTGATAGACCGTATTCGAAACGGCGAAACAAAGGCAAAATTATCCCGAGAGACTGGTGTACCGGAGTCAACCCTCCGTGGGTGGGAGAAAGATGAGGACAGTTTGAGAATTTATGTTGAGACAGTCTCTGAGAGTGAAGGGCTTGCCAGGAAAAAGGCAAGGACCGCTAGTGACATTAACTTGGAGAAGGCTGTGTTCGCCTGGTTTGTCCAGGAACAGTCTGGTGGCACCCCCCTATCTGGACCTATCATCAGGACTCAGGCTGAGAAGTTCCATCAGCAGCTCCACCCAGAGGACACCAATTTCGTAGCCAGCAAGGGTTGGCTTCATCGGTTCCAGAAAAGACATGGGATAGGTGCAGTTACCATCAGTGGTGAACAGAGATCCGCCGACTCAGCAGCAGCAGAAGCCTTTCCGGACATCCTCAAGGACTACATGGTGCAAGAGGAGCTGACCCCAGAGCAACTCTACAATGCAGATGAGTCAGGGCTCTACTGGAAGATGCTGCCTGACAAGACCCTAGCTGTCAAGGATGATGCCCACAAGACTCTGGGGTTCAAGCAAGCCAAGAACAGGCTCACCATCTTGTTTGCCAGCAATGCCACAGGAACGCACAAGCTGAAGCCATTGATTGTGGTCAAATTCAAGTCTCCTAGATGCTTTCACCACATCAACATGGAGAACCTACCCGTCACGTACCGAAACTCTGGCAAAGTCTGGATGACAGCTACCCTATTTGAGGAGTGGTTCTTCAAGCACTTTGTACCCAGTGTCAGGGACCACCTTAGTGCCCGCAACTTACCACAGAAGGTCACACTCCTACTGGACAACTGCTCAGCCCACCCTCAGGGAGATGTTCTCAAGACCAGGGATGGGCAGATCCAAGTGCTCTATCTCCCAAAGAACACCACCAGCAAGATCCAGCCATGTGATGCTGGCATCATTCAGACCTTCAAGTCTGTGTACAAAAAAGAACTGATCCTGGAAATGATAGACTCTCCTCTCACTGTCCCAGATTACCTGAAAGCCATCACCATCAAGGATGCCTGTTATCTGGCAGGGAAGGCCTGGGGAGCTGTGACAGAGAAGACCATCGCCAACTGCTGGAACAAGGCCCTAGGAGCAGCACTCCCACAACACGACCCAGAAGAAGAGGACTTCCTAGGCTTTACTGAAGCAGAGACCAGGGCAGCTGAGGGGAGGCTAGAGGACCTGGCTGAGAACCTAACACTCCGGGATTGGGTGAACAGGTGGTCAGCCGCAGAGGACGACATGACACCCACAGAAACATTTACAGAGGAGGAGATCATCGACCAGGTCATCCAAGAGGAGGCAGAAGCAGAGGCAGAAGAAGAACCGCAGCCCACAGTTGCAGCAAAGAGCCACTCGGATGCCATCACCCACCTGAAGTGACTCATAGAATACACATAGCAACAGGACTTCGACCCCATATACATACTACACCTGAAGAACCTCCGGAGACAAGCACAAGTCAAGATGAGGAAGGGTATGTGCCAGAAGAAACTCACAGACTTTTTCATGTCATTGAAATGATTTTTAAAAATCTGCTTGTAAGTGCTATTTTATGTTTTATTGTATATTTTTTTGAGTGGTATTTTTTAATAAATTTAAAACTTTAAAGAACTTTGGTGTTTTTTATTTAAAACGCCCTTCCATTCTTACATTCTTACACAGTCAGCAATGTTTCCTCTCGTTCACCTATTATCGCCATCGTGGATATCCGCGGCTCGGATGCAACGCGGGTGGCTGTCTTGGACCCCAACACCCGCGTTATAACGGGGGACTACTGTAGTTCAATAAACAGGTTGAACTCATTTCAGAATCTGGAGCATCCTTTAGTTAAGACTGCATCAAGTAGCAGCCTGTGTTATCTGGAGCAGCAAAACACAACAGACAGTGTCGGGTGTTCCGCGCAATCGAGCCCCCAGGCTGGTAGAAAACCAGCTCGCAAGATCTGCTTGCCAGCAGTGCCACTGGAAGTGGTGGCCACTGCTGGGAATGCACTGAGGAATAAAAGGAAACCTAATTTGAAGTTGGCAAAGTTGCAGCTCCCAGGTTCTAAGGGGGGATTATGAGTACTGAATATTAGAATGTACCAATTAGCCTCTTGCTATATTCTATAAGTGACGCTGCTGCAAAGAGAAAAGGTATGGAGGTGCAACACACTTGGATTTCTTACAAACAGGACGCAAGATTCATTACGAGATGTTGATCATACTATGCAAGATGGAGAACTGAAGCCTGCACAAACAATCTGCAGATGTCACTACTGATCACATGACATTCCACCAGCAAGGATTTATTCCTTAATACGTAACACCCCTTCCCCTTTACTTCTTTAGTACAATGCCAACTTTACTTAGTTTAACAAGAGACCCAGCGAGGCAGTAGATTCATTACTTTGCTTCATTATCTTTTTACATATATTCTATTTAATAGGATAGTCTCTGAGGTGGCTGCCTATTTCTTTTGGGCTGTACTCGATGTTCTGGAACCTGGCTATTCCAGGCCCTTGAAGTGCTATTTTTTTAAGTGGATGGTATTTTCTGTGAAGCTAATTCAGAGTCTTAACTCCATAGGTATTGAAAAGTCCTCATAAACTGAATCTGAATTTGTCTCCGTGTTTGGTTTCTGATCAGAAGTATCATTGCTTAGATTTTTCAATGGAGATACTTCTGAGAATTTGCAGTGATTTCACTTAATTGAGCTATTAGTTGGTCAGTATGACATTGCCAAACCCTTTTGTCATCTGTCTGTATAGTGTCATCTGTTCTGTATGGTGTATGATATTAGGCCTGTGTAACTCCTTGCTAGCACTTGCTCTCCTTGACTGAATGCTCGCTTTTTAGAGTTTTGTTCCCTCTGAGCAATCTGTGTTTGTTGTTGTGGGTTGACAATCAGGTGGTATCAAAAGGTAATAGTTTGTTCTTAGCCTTCTCTTGAACAGCAGCATCCCTTGTGAACTCAGTCTTGTTGCCTCTGTGGTGTTGTGGTATGCCATCATAAAGTTATTCACTCTTCCTTGACACTGTACCTTGGCCCTTTGATGCCTTGATCAAACGTTTAAGTGACATTATGAATCGCTTGGCTAATCTAATTGTTGCAGGATGGTACGGAGCTGACTTTATGTGCTGAATTAAGTTCCATGGTCACTTACGACCTGCTCCGACCTACCAAATTTTGCAAATATTTCATCCAACTTCTCAATAGTTCTTCTTCGCTGTGAATTTCATAATCCCTTGTTCCAGCCATTTAGAATGTGCATCCACAATCACTATGAACATGTACACGTCAATTGGACCAGCTTAGTTTATGTGTATTCTCTGCCAGGGCTGCGTTGGCCATTCCCATCGATGTAAGGGTTGCAGTGGTGGTAAGACAGGGCTGATATTGCTCCACTTTCTCTTCGATTTGAACAGCTAATTCTGGCCACTAAAAATAACTGTGTGCCAGTTCCTTCATCCTCACCACACCAGGATGTCCCTCATGTAGTTGATTAAGGATTTGCACAAGAACGGAGGAGTAATCACTCAGATCCTCCATAATAAAGCTCCATTCTCGACTGTCAACTCTTTTTCTCATGTAGGGCTTGAGGTCTGGATATTTACAATGCACGCCTGTTATGGTTCCTTTTCGGACCATATCTATAACCTTCCCATCACTGGATCGATTCCTGTGTATCGCTGTACTTAAGAAGTCACAAGTTCATTAGTCACGTGTGAGAAACATACAATGTTGGCAAAACGGTAATCTTGACAAAGCATCAGCATTTGCATGTTGCTCCGATTTGCGATGTTGAATGTCGTAAGTGTGTATCGGTAAAAGACCATCCTTGTAACCTACCAGCTGCTAATGAAAGAATACCTTCATATGGTCCAAAGATTTTCTTCAAGGATTGATGATCTGTCAAGAGAGTAAAATGATATCCATAAAGGTAGTGGTGAAACCTTCTTACCCCAAATATGATGCTCAAAGCTTCCTTTTCTAGCTGAGCGTAATTAGTTTCTGTGCTAGTATGAGTTTGTGAAACAAATACTACCGGTCATTCCTCTCCTGAAGGCATTATGTGCGAGACAACTGCACTAACCCCATAGGGGCTGCAAGCAAGTTGTAACTTCAGCTTGGGATTGCAGTGAACCAATAGCTCTGATTTATTTAAGGCCTCTTTTACCACTTTCTATGCACTTTCTCATTCTTCTGTCCAGTGCCATGCCTGTTTGGCACATAACAACATGTTTAAAGGCTGCAAACAGCAGTTTAAGGTTGCTAAATTTGGGATGAGTTACCCATAATGGTTGATTAATCCCTGAAACAACCTCAGTTGTGTCACATTTTGAGGACGTGGTGCTTCTCAGTTTTCTGTCATCTTTTTTGGCTTCTAGCGCAAGTCCTCTTTATCGATGATGTGATCCAGGTAGTTTATGGATGTCTGAAAGTCACATTTTTGCTTTTTAACTCTGAAATTATGGTTTTGTAGACATTTCAGTGTAGCTTCCAAGTTCTTCAAGTGCTCTTGTTCACTTGAACTGGTGATGAGAATGTCATCTCGATAACATTGCACCCCATTTAGCCCACTCAGAATTTGATCCATAAACCCGGATAAAGTGTAGGAGCAGATGTTATCCCAAATAGAAGTCTCCTGTAACAGAACAGACCCTCTTGCGC
Organism: Scyliorhinus canicula; assembly: GCF_902713615.1. Classification (NCBI taxonomy): domain Eukaryota; kingdom Metazoa; phylum Chordata; class Chondrichthyes; order Carcharhiniformes; family Scyliorhinidae; genus Scyliorhinus; species Scyliorhinus canicula. The sequence continues at coordinate 46,784,417 of NC_052146.1, read as the reverse complement.
CACGATAATGAGTAGCGGCTGTGATTTTGCAGCAACGTTAATTTGTAAATGTAGGTGTGACAGATCAACTTTACTGAATTTCTGACCTCCAGACAATCTAGCAAACGAGTCTTCAATCAGCAGCAGTTAATAGCGATCTGTCTGTCAATAGTGACGTGGCAACACAGAGTTTAGAGTTGTTTTAAAATAACCACATATATTCTTACTGAGCCATAACATTTTAATACAGGAACTATTAGTGTAGCCCAATCACGCAAACACTGCTGACGTCACTACAGATCTCGTGATTTTCCATCAGCAAGGATGTATTCCTTAACACATAACACCTCTCATAGGTTCATAAGGGACTAGCTCAATATTGAAGCAGGCCAGTTAGTGTATACTTTACAAGCCTTGTCGGTTTATGGGAACTTTATATTCACCTCTGCTAAGTGAGAGAATCCTATAACTATAAATACTCTTAGAGTGTGCAGGATGGTCCATTAATTAGAAGGAAGATCGAAACTGACTTCTGCTCTCTCTCCCACTTGGGGAAACGCGGACTTCCCACCAGGTCTCATGGACCATGGATTCGATATTTGGAGCAATAGAGATATTTGTCGGCTGGAAGATATGTTCAGTGGTGCCTTCTTGTCATCCTCTGAGCAGCAATGCCGACAATCTGACATTCTGAGACACTCCAGTTTTAAGTATCTGCAACATAGAGACGTTGGGCTGGATTATCCGTCAGCTGGATCTTCCCCTTCATTGGCAGTGCACTCACACCTGCGGATTTCCCAACAGCGTGGGGTGGCCACAGTGGGAAACCCCATTGGCCGGCTGGCGGGACACAGGATCCTGCCGTCGGCAGGGGCCCGCTGCACCAGAAAATGGGCACGGCGGGATGGCGAATCCCACCCTTTATCCTTAATAAGACAACAATGCATCTTGACACTCTTAAAAATCCTGACTTCTGCCGAGCCTAATCAGTTAATTAGCAAGCTTTATGATGGGTACGATTTAACGATCGCGTTCCGCCTGGCGCGGATCAAGGTGAGCCGGTTAGTTCGCGAGAGAGGCTGAAATCGGGATCCACGCCAGGCACCTATCAGTTTCCGGGTCTATGACGCGATCCGGATCATGCCCAGAGTTGGAGAAAAACCAATAATCACCAATTAAAGCCAATCTCCTATCTTTAAGACCCCCTATCTAATGGCCTCACTTGACCCAACCGGCTCCCCAGTGGGAGGTCATGCAAGCGGCGATTAGTACTGGTCTACACAAACGTGGATCAGGCATCATGGCACCTGTAAGGTCTCCCGGGCCATCAGAAGCCCCTAGGTGGTCAGGGTGACATCTGGAACATAATCACCTTAGCACTGCCAGAATGGCATCTTGATACTGCTCCAGGCACTGCCAAGGTGCCTGCATGGCACCACAAAGCTGGTAGGAGCACTCCCAGGATGGCAATGCCAGGGTAAGGGCCTGAGCGGGGCTGTGCCCATGAAAGGAGGGTGGAGGGAGGGGTTATGAAGGCTGGGGCAGTATAGGGTGGGTATGAAGGTGCCTCTAAAAGGTTGGGGTGTGAAGAATGGGGGAACTGGGAAGTGGGATGGCCTGAAAAGGGGTGAACCCACAGAGGGGTGTCATCACTTGTTGGTGTGTGGGGTAATGTCCATGTGTGTTCGGGGTGTGTAGCCTTGCTGCCTCACTCCAATATGCAGAATGGTCAGGAAGTTGGATCCCGCGAGGCGTGCCGAGCCGTGTAGATCCCAGGAGCGGGATCTCACACTTTTAGCGGCCATGCTGTGCCACAGCAAGCTGCTTTTTGTGCGCAGTGTGGCACAATCACGCCCACTGTGTGTGGACCTGTGTCATGATTCATTCCTATTGTTCTGGTGTAGCTTGAGAGGAAAATCGGCACGGCCTTGGAATTTGAACCTTTATCCCTAATTCTGGGTCTTCCAGATAGGTGAGTTATTGACACTAATGAAAAAAGTATAACATCTGAACTTCTGCAGCTCAGAAAAATATCCTTTACTCCTGGATTTGTGACAAGTATCCTTCGATTCAAAATTGGTGTAAAATAGCTATGGATCGTATTCCTATGGAATTCCTGACTTCGTACTCTGTTCTTTGTCAGATACATTCCATAAAGTGTGGGACCCGATCTAAAATTCATAGTGTCCGCTCTGCCTGAACTCCTGCAAACATTCTATCATGTTTCTATGTCTTCAGATAGATATATTCCTGATAAAAAAAACAGGTTAAAGGGGTTTGGGCAACAGATAGGAAGTTGGATTTGAGACCAGGAAGATATCAACCATGATGTGATTGAATGGCGGAGCAGGCTCGAAGGGTTGAATTGCCTACATCTGCTCCTAATTCCTATGTTCCTATGTTTATCCTCTTTCCCCCCCCCACTCTCTTACTGACCTGTTGTGTAATTAGAGGCACTAGTTATAAAGGACCATAGTTCTGAAGCATAGTAGCAATGTAGCACAGTGGTTAGCACAGTTGCTTCACAGCTCCAGGGTCCCAGGTTCGATTCCCAGCTGGGTCACTGTCTGTGTGGAGTCTGCACATTCTCCCCGTGTCTGCGTGAGTTTCCTTCGGGTGCTCCGGTTTCCTCCCACAATCCAAAGATGTGCAGGTTTGGTGGATTGGCCGTGCTAAATTGCCCTTAGTGCCCAAAAAAAAAGGTTAAGTGGGTGTTCTTTGTATTGGCCGGTGCAGACTCGATGGGCCGAATGGCCTCCTTCTGCACTGTAAATTCTGTGATTCTATATTGTCTTTCTTATGTTTGCAGAAATAATTGATCTGTACTGTATCAGTTTGTGGTTTGAAAGTTTATTGCGTTATCTGAAAATTATAAAACGGCAGTAAAATAGGTATTAAAAAGCAGTTTAAATTGTTGCATAGTTGGGACAGGGAGCTACGAGTGAACCACTTGAAATCTTTATGTGACCAAGGGGATGGCTTCTCCAACTCCTCTTAAGAACTGCACCTAATAAACTAGAAACTTCAAATAGTCACAATGCCTGTTTTTGAAGAAAAACTAAAATTCTATAACAGATCATTAGGAAATATATATTTAGTTAAACTTGAGATGTTCTTCATGTTTATTCAGTCTGAAAACTGTTATTAGTAGTCAGGTCTTACATGTTATCCAGACGCCAAGTGTGCGATTGGGCTACACAGATAATGGGCAGTACTAGTATATGCGGTTGATCTCTAAACTGAATAAGACAGGTAATGGAACTGATTTTTAGCATTTGATGGCGCACCTAACGATGAGCTTCTTGGAGTAAAAACATCAAAATCAATTCTTAATGGTTTGCTTCGCTGACACTTCTCCGAGCGGGATTATTTTTCCTTTTCTACAAACCGCTGAACTCATGGATGCTCTCGGGGTGTCAAATTTAGGTTTGTGCTTTTTATTTCAACTGACAGTTGAATAATACGTTCCCAGTGTGTCCAAGGTCCTTCACTGAACACTTGGAGTAATGTGATCTCTGGATGACCCGATGACTCATTGGGTTAAACACTGTCCTTGCAGATGTGTACCTGCAGGAATTGAATCTATAGCTGTCTGATGAAATGAAACCTCACACACGCACACAAACACACAGCTGTCTTGTTGTCAAACACAAGTTACCGTTGTTCACTCCCATCAATCATGCTTTGTGCCACATGTGTATCGCTCTCTCTCTCTCTCTCTCTCTGGAAGCTCATTTTTTTTAGCACTGATTTAGAAAGCTGCATTTTTCTGCTTTTATTTCTGGCTTAAAAACCAGGGGATCATCAGTTGTTGTTCCTGTATCTCCACACACATATACTGCTATTTTTATCCTTTGGGGAACAGTGGTGGAAGGATTTCTGAGCTGATTATCAGCCAGTAAAACCATGTTAAACCCTCTTTCTGTGGCCAATAAGACCTAGGGTTGGACTTGAACTTCTGGCCCAATGGTAGGGGTGCTACCCCTGTGCCCCAAGGCCTCCCCGGGAGCATCAGTGAGAAAGTGAGAGCCAGAAAACCAGTTATATCGGGAAGAAACACCTAAAATTAGTTTTTATTTTCAACATCCCGAGACCTCAGTGAGAGCAGCCAAGGGACTCTCAATTCACAGGTAAATTAAATGACAGCCCATAATTACTCAAACCGTGCAAAGGCACCACTTTTATGGGTCCCAGTGGCAGCTCCAAAGGTTTTGGCAAGCGTATGCCTGCAGCAGTTATGTTAATTAATGTTCGCCACGGTATTCCCTTTTGGAATCGTAGTCAAATCTGGGAAACCTGCTGAGCATCAGGTGGGAAACTGAAGACTCAGAAAGCTGCATCGTTCCAATTTGGATAGTCTGTGTGGCACACTTCCTAAAACTCCATGGATGTCCTCAGTATCTCGAACAGACATTGCAGCGTGAAATTTATTTGCTACATTTCCTTTGCTATCGCAATGAGCCACAAATGGAGGAAGATGTTGTTCTTATCTGCTCTGGCTTATATGTGACAGCAGATGTACAGCAATGTGGTTGCCCCTTGACTGCCATCTGAAATGGCCCAGCAAGCCATCAAGAAGATGGCTTAACACCACCTTCTCCAGGGCAAATAGTAATGATGCCCATATCATGTGAATGAATTTTAAAAAATGATGTGATGGCTTGCAACTTTAACTTTTATAATAGCTTCAAGAAGGTATGAAAGGAAGTACCTTTATATGGCTCCCTTCACCATAATAGGGTACCTCAAAGGGTTTTGACATGAAATCACAGTTGTAAGGTAAGAAATATTGCGGCCAAATTATGTACAACAAGCTCCCAGAAACGGCAAAGTGGTACTAACTATGTAGTCTGTTTCTTGGCCATGCAGAATGAAGGACAAGTATTGGACAGGACACTGGGGAGAGATTATTTTCCCTCTCCTTTTGAAATTGTGCCATGAAACCATAGGCAGGATTCTCCCATTCGGCGGCAGACCGTCCAAGCCGTTGGAAATGCGTGAACGGGCTGCTGGGAGTACCGATTCTGGCCTCAACGGAGGGCCAGCATGGCACTTGAGCAGTTCATGCCGCTCCAGCCTGCCATCCCAGCGCGAACTGTCCACTGCGGGACCCGCGCCGGCCCCGACGCAACATGGCGCGGGGGTTGAGCAGCAGGTGCGGAAGAAAATAGGCCCGGGGAGTGTGAGGTCGGCCCGCTGAACGGTGGGGTCAGACAGGGGGCGGGATTCTCCAAGCCCAGGGCCGGCCTGGAGAATCACTGCAACTGGGCCACGCCGCCCTGACGCCGACACGTGATTCTCCGTGAATCGGAGAATTGCCGCGTTCGGCGCAGCACCGGTCACGGGCCCCTGTACGCGGCCGGTCCGCCGATTTCTCCGACCCGAATGGGTCGAGCGGCCGCTCTAAAAATGCAGAATCCCGCCGGCGCCGTCCACACCTGGTTGCAGTTGGCGGAAACTCTGTTTGCAGGATCGGGGTGCAGCCTGTGGGGGGGGGGGGGGGGGGGAGGGGGGGGAGAGGAGGGGGGGGGAGGGGGGGGAGGGAGGGGGGGGAGGGGGGGGGAGGGGGGGGGAGGAGAAGGGGGGCTCCAACCCTGGGGGGGCCCTCCGATGGGGCCCACTGATCAGTGGGCCGGCCTCTCACTCCCCGGGCCTATTTTCTTCCGCGCTGGCCCCTGAACTCCCGCGCCATGTTGCATCGGGGCTGGCGTGTTGAGGGAGGCTACAACGCATGCACGGGCTGGCGCCGGTGCCACTGCACATGCGCGGATCCCACGGCGCACCGTTCGCGCCAGGATGGGAGGCTGGAGCAGCGTGAACCGCTCCAGCACTGTGCTGGCCCCTTGTAGGGGCCAGTATCGGTACTCCCAGCGGCCCTTTCACACCGTTGTGAAACGAGACGGCGTTTCCGACGGTGTGGACACTGCCGCCGAATGGGAGAATCCCGCCCAGGGTTTTGGTTCAACTACAAATGGCGCTTCCAACAGTGCAGTGTTCCTTCATTCATCTGAGATTTTTGTGCTCAAGTCTCCGGAGTGAACTTTGAATCCACAACAATAACTTTGTAAAGTTACAAGCTTCCATCTGGCTCCAATTCGTCTTGCCCTTGTTTTTCCATTAATGGGTGTTTGTCAATTAGATTTTCAGTGCATTTTGGCACATGTTGACGTCAGGAGCCTCGTGGAAACCAGCATAAACGTGTAAGATCAAGGAAATATCAGGCTCATTGTATATGGAGTGTACACGATTTGTTGCGCTGGGTGGATGGAGAATTGTTAGGTTATCAGCACCCTTACAATGATTCACAGCAATAGAACTGGAGCTGACTTTCCTGCAATTCAGATTTTTATCTACAGATAAAGCCCTGCATGGATTGAGGCTCGGTGCTCTTTTATCAAGGGCCCTTGTGGATGTCACCATTTAATCTTTGAAAAGTAAGTTGTTCGATGATGGTAGAAATGAAAAGTTGGCAGACTGCCATGCACAACACTGCGAGTTACATCCCTGACTGCTAATCATTGACGGACAGGAAATTCAAATGGGATTTGGGGTTAAACTAGAAATCAGATTGTAACCGGATTTTTTAGAAACCTGCTTTATGTAGAAAAGCGAGAGGTCATAGCTAAGAATGCAGTTCTACAGTGTGAAGCAGTTCGGAATTAATTAGTTTAGTGAAGTGGCAAGACCTTGGGACCTGAACAAGGCACAGCGACTTGAATGCTAAGTGTTTAAAACCTGAGATGCACAGCTATCTGATGAGCGAGACTGTAAATTAATAAAAGAGTTGACAGTAAGTCAAGATAAAGTATCAAGGCGGCATGATTCACTGCAGAATTTTGGTGAGAGTCCTTCATGATTGTCGACATTTACACAGGTAAAACACACGTGGGAACCTGGCCTGATTTTCCAGTGCTCATCCAGTTACATGCACATAGCAAGTTCCCAAGCCAGATTGAGCCTTTAGGTAAGGGCTCACTATTAACAGGAAAATCAGGGAACGGACACAGGATCTCTATTTAAATTTCTGGCTGAAGACCTTTGCCTAAAAACCACACAAAAGCTGAAGTACGTCACAGAGCACCTCCCTTTCCAGACGCCTCACTGGAGATGCTTATCCTTGCAAAACAAAGAGTGGTTGACCTGTTTTGGTCTTTCGGATGTTTCTGCACAACAGAAGTATACATTACCCTTGCAAGGAGATGGCCCCAAGTGTTGCAACCAACAGTCAAAGGACAAGGGCCAATATGAGTAAAGATTTTAACATCCCTAAAAACCTCGGCTACCCAGTCATTCCATATATCAACTGCGTAGACAATGTATATGTGCCACAAGATGTTCCGTCTCAACTTGCAACATGCATTCTCTCAGTCCTTGGAATGTTTCTCAGCCTCTTAGGAGTTACACACATGTTCATTGAGCATTTGCATAATGGAACCTCTTGTCGTTAATGAAGAGCACAAGATGAAGACTCCAATAACCATGTGGGTGTCACCAGTAACGTCCTGCGTTTGGGTGGTCTGAGAGTGGGATACTGATCAACTCTGTCTCTGTCGCACCCTGGCAAAGCAGGAAATCCCACATGTTGCTAACAAAGTTCCAGCAAATGAAAGGGTAAGAAATCAGATTTGTGTCCCACATTTTAAAAAAACACTGAAAAAGTCAGCTCTAGGAAATTCACATCTCCACGTGACTGTTGGACAAAGTCCAGTGTGTCTTCCTTTAAGCCATAATTGGCTGTTTTGCACTGGACAACAAAGAGGCTTCCTTCACGAAAAACTCAGGAATCGTAGAAACTCTCATTATTCTGCCATCACCATTGATTTAAGCAAGGTTCTTGCATCATTTCTGTGTGGGCACCATAGGCCTTGAAAGTCACCTACTGTGCAAAACAGGCAGGAATTTGCTGACTGGATTCCCACAATTTCCACGGGTTTTGCTCTACATTCCATACAAGCTTCACTGGTTATGCAAAATGCGACATGCAGCCTTTTGTTGTTACGGACACGCTGATAAAGTATTGATCTTCTTGTATTTGGGCATTCATGATTTACAAATTACTCTTTTTCCAGTTTTCAGGTTAAGCATTGCAACGACAGATACGATCTGGCAGCATTGCATTCCATTTAACACTGGAAGAGATTAGCAAAACGCTTCTCCACAATAAATAAGTCATAGGTCCTTGTAACTTTAAAAGCATCTCTATTCTCAAAATGCCTGTATCCAAGATTCGACTTGTTGCTCGTTCTGGTGAGTGTGCTTTACACTCAATTGGCTCTGTTTCATTCCTTAGCTCTAGAGTCGCCAGGTATCCTTATGATACCACCACAAGGTTCAAGTTCAAGTTCAGATCTATGACTCAATACACCAATTAGTAAGATTCAAAACAAGACACGTTTATTACTACACAGTTATTTCTTACTCATGCATATAATACTAAGAGACTAAACTATTCCTACCACTAATAGGCCAATACTTATCTGGATAAGGGAACCCGCCGGATCAGGGAACAGTGGCCTCTTGCTCTGTACTGGATCTGCAGGCTTCCAGCTGGTGTGGACTAAGGGGTCAGGAGTGTCTATCTCGTAGCGTGCGTTGTATAACACTTACTTGGTGGTGTAGCAATTGGCCAGGCTTCTCTTTCTCACGGTCAAGTTCGTCGAGAGCTGCTGAGATGTTATGCTGAGGGGGCCGGCTAAGAGAGCGAACTGGACTTGGGACCTGACTTTTATAGGTCCCAGGGGCTTCGTGCCCTTTTAGGCGGACCCGAGCTTACTGTCAATCGATTGGATCTCATACCAATCGATTGGTATGAATCCCCCAATACTGAGGCTGTCCCTCGATCGCGGGGCGGTTCTTCCTGGCTTGTTTGTCTCCTTTGTTTCAGACTCCCATTGGCGCCGGGAAGTCTGTTCCCGGGGATCGCTTCATTAATATGCAAACTGCTGTTTTCGGTGCTGTCTGCTTTCTTTGCAGACAGAATACACAGGAAGATTCTGCAACCTGCTTGTCTTTCTTAATGTCTAATTTTCCCTGCGTGCTTTGTAAATCATCATTTTGAGTCGGGAAGTGGCCAACTTCGGTGGCTACAGACTGTGAACAAGTTCCTGAGGGTAGTAATCATGGGGTGGAACTTTTTATTTTTTGCACAGAGTTCTGGCTGAGGTGAGAAAACTGACATGCAGCTCACCGGCTACACATCCGGCTTTCCTCACCATATTGTGCAGCAGTCTGTGCTTTAATAAAAACCCAGGCTGGCAGGGCCTGGCTGGAAAAAGTCAGCAATGCTGGGAATCATGAGATTGGGGAGCCCCGATCTGTGATATAAAACAAAAACTTGCTGCCCCCCTGTCCCCCCCGCACATGGAGACCCTGCTCATACACACAAAGGAACCACCCCCATGGACATGGGGAATTTCCCCCAACCCCCACAGACACAGGAACCCCCCCTCCCCACCATGGATGCGGGGTCCTATCCATGGATAAGGAGTTTCCCAGAGGTCCCCCCATGGGGACAGTGCCAGGAGCCAGTGCCAGGGTGCTAAGGGGCATCCTGGCATGTCCCTCTCTCCTCAGGAGCTATACTTACCTCTGTGCCCCCAGCCGGTTCCCTTTGCCTGGTTCACATTTTGCAAAACCTGTTCCCAAAATGGTGCTGGGGAAGGGGGGTACAATATGGCGGGCAGCTCACTAATTATATTTAAATGTATGGAAATGAGGTCCCTAATCTTCCTCTGTGGAAACCTTGTTATGTCATTGTTGAGGGACAAGGCGAAAATGAGATGTTCCTGGTGAAATTCTCATTTTTTGACTCTTGCGGGACTTTGCTCTCACGTCACCATTTGCCGTGGGCACAAAATCCCAACTATAAACACTTTAGCATGACTTGGGAAGCAGCCATAGTTCATTGTCAGGGTTAACAATCCATTCAACGGCTCCGGTTGAAGCAGTGTGAATGGCTGTGATGCCACTAGGAATGGATCTCTTTGGGCAAGTGTTCGGTGCATGGGTGATGGTCCGACACGATGGCCACAATCACAATTTGAGCTGTTCCTCATGTTTCACCTATGGAATACCTGGCCAAATATTCCCTGGCGAATCCTTAAGGGTATCCAAATATTCTGTGGAAGGTTTGAAGACTGGGATTCCACCACTTGAGTCAGTTACCTGGTTATTGTTGGTGATGTTTTCTGTCTGCCAGGCGGTTCGCCATCGAAAGATGGGGCTGTCGTCAGTTTGTTTTGTTTATTTATGCAATCTTTACTTCGCCAGATGAGCCAATTGAGAACCAATTTTCATTCAATAACGACCTGGCTGAGAGGCTAAATCCGCAGCAACAGGAATTACGCAATACAATTCATTTGAACACTAAAAAACAATAAAACACAACTTGGCACTGAAAGAGATTTGACAGTCTAGCAAGTACAAATGTCAGTCAACAGAACTTTACCACTTCAGCGAAAGGCATCCACAGTAATAAGGCATGGAGTGTCTTCTGATCAGGGCTACAGGATTTCAGATGGGTGCTTGTGTCCTTTTTGAGGTTCTGTGTCAGATGAATACTTTGTTAGCAGTCAGTTGATGGCGTTAATTGAGGAGAATGTTTGCCCTGTGGACATCAGGAGGTCCTAAGAAGATGTACATTCTCACAAAGAGAGCGATCCTTTAAGGACCCATTGTCGATTTCTCTTTCCCGCGTTTATGATAACTTTGTGCAGTTTACAAAAGTATTGATTATTCAGTTCACTTTCTCGTAGATGGGATTTAGAAATCCATGTCAGCCTGACCTGCTGTAGATCAAGTGGCCTCGGAATTAAAACTCAAAGGAAATCTATTTTGTGGAACTGATCCATTATTTTAATGACAGAACCGTTTCTGCTGAAATATGGTTACTGTGCCACACAGCAGCATTTATGGACATAAAAACATCTGTGTTTCTGTTAACATGGGGGAAATAATATTAATGCCCAATTTGTATCCTGTTCAAATCGAAATATTGGGCAATAAAGAATCTTCCTCCAAATCCTTCTGCTAGTGCCCATTGGGCTTAGTAATTTTGTTTCAACGAGTATGTACAGCTTATCAACTCACTTGGGAAGTGGCTTGATTCCTTAGTCTAACCGTGTGAGAAAACTGACTTGAAATGCAGAGGTCAAAACACAGAGGTCAATGAGTGTATCTCTATTGATGGGAACTCTATTTATTAACTTACAGATTCACTGGCTCCTCCCAGCTCTTTCCAAAAATATTTCAGATCAAAGGAAGGGTGCAACGCGTTCCGTCAATTGTTGCATTTGTGCACAAGATTATCTAGTGTCATAAAATATAAACCGTAAATGCTGGATGAACTCAGTAGGTGTGCAGCATCTGTGGCGAGGGAAGCAGAGTTAATGGGCGAGATTCTCTGGCCTCCCAGTTGCGTGTTTCTCGCCAGCGGGAGATGGTGGACTGTTCACCAGGATTCTCTGCTCCCGAAGGCACCCCTCGCTGCCGGGAAATCTGCGGATATGGGTGCACTGCCGGCAGGATCAGAGAATCCTACCACAATTTCCCAGATGCAAGTTCACGGTGGGAAATATGCCCTCTTAAGACTCTTAAGTGTCCACTTTAAGGAGCTCCAGCCCTCCCTGCCCCCCCCTAGCCTACCCGGCAATGCTGCAATTGCAACCCTTCCCACCCCTCAGGGTGTCTCCCACCCTCCCACTCCCGGGACTTATTTTAAGAACAGTCCCGGGCCATAGTTCCTGGCACAGCGTCACTTCTGGCAACTGCAGCCCTGTGCCTGGATGGGTTGGAGAGCTGTCGGGCAATCTGATTGGCCAACAGTTGTCCTTGATGGGACCTCCTTCCAAGTGTGGTCTGAAATGACAGTGGGCTTCTGAGAGACGACAGGAACGGGTTATACGCCGGCTCTCTGGATGTGTGCTGCTGTCCTGAAATTTCTACCCATGAGCCTCAATTTCAGCTAACAGTCTGGAAGCACTGGAGTTGATGAAGGAACACTTGAAGGTGACACATACTGCATGGGATTCCCTTTTTTTTGTTGAAGTATAAAATCACTCTTAATTTAAACTTGATTAGGGCAGCACGGTGGTGCAGTGGTTAGCACTGTTGCCTTATGGTGCTCAGGACCCAGGTTCGGTCCCGGCCCATGCGGAGTTTGCACATTCTCCCGGTGTTTGTGTGGGTTTCACCCCCACAACCCAAAGATGTGCAGGTTAGGTAGATTGGCCATGCTAAATTGCCCCTTAATTGGAAAAATAAATTGGGTACTCTATATTTATTTAAGAAAAAATGTAATTTGATTAATTAAATAATAATTAGCGTATATTGGTTTACTTTGTTTCAAAATTAAATATGGTGGAATAACTAATTTTAAAACTGAACTTTTTGAACAATTGTTTTTCCACGGTGAGTGGAAATTATTGAGTGAGAACTGGTTGTGACACGGCGGAGAAACCAGAGCTGATGGTCCCAAACATTCCTGCTAAATGCTGGGTGTGAGGTAATGCTTAATAGAATGCAAAGCCTGTTGGAAAAGACCTACAACCACTGGGGAACCATAACACTGGTGGAACGGATGCAGTCAGCTATTCAGAACCCTAAATCGCAACGCTCGTGAATATTGTTTTTGCGTCTCAGGCCCTTTGATTTCTCTTTGATTTCCATGGAACTGTAATTCCCTTTGTCAGATAATGCGGTGAGCTGAGGGTGTCATCACCTTTAAACAAGCTGGATTTTAATTTACCCAACACAAGCTATCATGGTGACTCTTTACAATTCACCACAATGAGAATAATTAAGTGAGAAGGTTTGCAAGGTTGATGGGTTACATTCTGCTTTTGTATCTCAGTCCAGGAAAGTATCAGCGATCAACCCACTATTCCTCGCCGCATGTTCAATGGGGGTGTCTGAGGGAATGCAGAACTTCATTCCAGTCAGGTTGCAACTCTGCAGAAGCAACCATTTGTTTTCATTAGAACAAAATGTTCACTGAGCATTAAAATGTGAAAAAACACATATGAATCCATCATGAAATGAATATTTTGAAGAACAAAATAAAGGGCGGGATTCTCCAATCCCGTCGCAGAGTGTCCACGCCGTCGTAAACGCCGTTGCATTTTGCGACGGCGTGAACGGGCTGCTTCCGGGACTAATTCTGGCCCCTATAGGGGGCCAGCACGGCGCTGGAATGGTTCGCGCCGCTCTAGCTCCCGATCCCGGCGTGAACTGTGCACCGCAGGACTCGCGCATGCGCAGTTGCGCCGGTGCCAACGATGACATGCCATGCCGGCGCCAACGGCGCATGCGCAGTGGCCTCCTTCAATGCACCAGCCCCGACGCAACATGACACAGTACTACAGGGGCTGGCGCGTAGGAAAGGAGGACCCCAGTCCGGCGGGCTCCGATCGCGGGCCAGGCCACATCAGAGTCCCCCCCCGTGGTCGGACCAAGCACCCCCCCCCCCCCCCCCCCCCCCCCCCACAGGCTGCCGACCGACCCTTCCACGACGAGGGTCACGCCGGCCCAGAGCAGGTTAGAATGGCGCCGGGGGGACTCGGCTCTTTTCTTACGGCTGCTTGGCCCATTCATGCTGGAGAATTGGTGGGCTGGCCGTGTAGAGCGGCCTGTGACCGGCCCCGAGCCAACCACACCGGCGCCAGTGAATCGCGTGCCGGTGTCGGGGCATCGTGGCCCGTTCGCGGGGATTCTCTGGCCCAGCCCAGGGCTGGGAGAATCACGCCCAAAGTGTTTTTCAGAAGTTCTGTACTAACGTGCCCAATATACTGCTACAGATTGAAAAGTGAATTGATCTATCATTTGTTTCTCCATCTGTCATGTGCATTAGTTTTTGAAAGAAAGACTTGAGCTTATGCAACGATGTTTGTGAACCCGGGGCATTTCATAATGGTATGCAGCCAATGAAGTACTATTTGAAGTGGAGTTACTAAAAATCTGTCATGTATCACTTCAATAGTGCCCAAATAATAGATAGAGTCAAGTAAAGAATTTAATTTTCTCCATGTGCTCTAAAACTCAACTGTTTCCCAGTAATTGAATGAGTTGTTACTGTCTACTCCAAACCACAGAGAGAAGAATGCAAAAGTCTCTACTGAGTTAGCTAAACTCAAATGAGTAATGTGTTAGGTCACAGATCAACTATGATCTCATTGAATGATGGAACAGGCTTGAGGGGCCGAATGGCCTACTCCGTTCCTATGTATCAGCTGGTGGAAACACAGTTAGGCTGAGTATTTTTGGTCTAATGAGAGCAAAATGATAATGAGGGTTTTCATTCTGATTGTGTCTATTGATCTATGTATACTTCCTGAAGGATTGCCCCTTTCTCCAATAATTCCCAGAGGAAAGCCAGAATGGACTGGGGCACAGGGCTCCTCTTAAGCATCTAATGGTGGGTTGTAGGAAGGTTTGTCATGTATGTGGTATTATCATAACTGTAAGAACTGCAAGGGTTAATGAGATGTATAGAGTAGCCACTAGAGGGAGCTATGGCTACAAGTATATAAGGCATTGATGCTAAGCCTTGTGGGGAGAGAGTAGTGCAGAAGTTAGCTAGAGACAGACAGAAGTATAGATAGTGTGAGTAAGAGCAGATCATAGTTTATAACAATATAAGATTGGTTGTAGATGAGTGTAGTTTATATGTTAATCAACTGTGTATTATTTAGGAGTACGTGTCGAATCCAAATTAGTAATGTTCAAGCCTTGAAGCCTTCTTCAAGTTCAAGCTATTTTGTGGTCTTTTTGAACACCATGCCAACCATTCTGAATTTAGCAACACAAAGAACACCACAATAAGGGCAGCATAGTGGGTTAGCACTGCAGCCTCACGGCGCCGAGGTCCCAGGTTCGATCCTGGCTCTGGGTCACTGTCCGTGTGGAGTTTGCACATTCTCCCCGTGTTTGCGTGGATTTCGTCCCCACAACCCAAAAATGTGCAGGGTAGGTGGATTGGCCATGCTAAATTGCCCCTTAATTGGAAAAATGAATTGGGTACTCTTCAATTAAAAAAAAAGAACACCACGATATATGCCATATTTCTGTTAGTTGTCCTCTCTCACAGATGGGATAGCAATATGTCCAAAATTTTCATCAAATACTAATGGGAGTGAAGGCTGAGATTTCAACTTAGGACAAAATACTTTACATTGTCTGATCAAAATGTAATGCTTTTTAATTTGTGGTTGTCTCATGAACCATTGTCCATTTTATATTTTTTAAATATTGAACCAGGGAGCATCATTTCAATCCCAACAAAATTTAATTATTTCCTAGGATTTTCATCTGATTGAGTGTTTCCAGTATCCTATTGGATAAGGAAATGCTTTTCAGAAATACAAGCCCTCAAGAAATGCTTTATGAAGAATTTGAGTTACTACACAACTCCCCAATTCCAAGAGTGTTATTATAATGGGAAGGAAGATAAATTAGGAGCCAATTTTTCCCCTCAAATACCTTCTCGTAGATGACTTCTGATGGCGACTGGTGGGAGAAGATCGCACATAAGGTAGCTACAGCTATGGTCTTTCTCTTTTGGACTCTTTAACCCGGTTCCCGGGGACTTTGGTTACCGAAACCAACCCATCGTATGAGATGAGGAATTTGTCAGTGAAAATACGTTGAAATCATTATAAGGTGCAAGACAGGGTGATGATTGAAACCTTAAGCGGTCAATTGAGGAAGCATTTGGCCCAATCCGGGAGAAGCTGGGAAAAAGCCTCAGAGGCGGTGAAGGAGCATGGAGATACGCTGAAGGGTGTGGAGGCAGCCTTGACGCTGCACAGGGGTCGAATTACCTTGTTAGAAGCTGAGAAGCAAGTGAAGGAGCGGAACAAGAGTCTGAGGGAAAAGGTGGATGACTTGGAGAACTGGTTGAGGAGACAGAACCTCAGGATCGTGGAGTTGCCGGAGCAGGTGGAGGGCTCAAAGCTGACTGAGTACTTTTCTCAGATGTTTTCCAAGCTTTTGGGGGGGGGGGGGGGCGGGGAAGAGGGGTGATTGACCCCTCCAGAGCTGGATTGGGCCCATCGCGTACTCTGGTGGAATCCTTGGGTGAATGAGCCGCCATCGGCGGAGATTATTGGATTCCACAGCTTCCAGGAGAAAGAGCATGTTCTGCAATGAGCCAAAGTGAATAGGGATCCGAGGTGGGAAGGAAGCATCATCAGGATATACCAGGATGTCGGAGCAGAGTTGCCGAAGCAACGTGCTACTTTTAATAAGGCAAAGTCAGCGCTATTCAGGAGTGGAGTCAGGTTGGGAGTGGTGTACCCGGCGAGGCTGGGAGTGACTTTCCAGTCAAAAGTGCATTTTTTCAATACGTCGGAGGATGTTGAGGCTTTTGTCAAGGATCATGGACTTGGACTTGATTGAATGGATTCAATTGAAACTTTAAGTGGGTCGGTTGGGAGGGGTTGTTGGAGATGTGTTGCAGTTTGTATCTGTTGTACGTTTGGGATTGAGGAGCCTGCGGTGGTCAGGGTAACAGTTTGGGGAATATATGGCCCCCCGGTGGAGTTAAGTATCATTATTATTATTAGACTTTGGTTGCTCCTATGTGGCTGGGATGGGCTGGGAAGCGTTGTTTTTCTTTGAGCATACACACTGGGTGAGGGTTAGCTTTGCTAGCTGTAAGGTTTTAGCTAGCGAACGGGAGTGAAGTAAGGGGAGGAGCTCCGGCTTGTTGGATCTGGTTCAGTGAGCCTAGCTTATTTGTTTGATTGGGGGGGGGGGGGGGGTGGAGGAGGAGGGAGTTATTTCTCTATGGCAGGGATGGGTAGAGATCTGACTGAGACTGAGGGCTTTCTTTGTCTCGTCTTGGGGATGGATTTGCTGGCTGTCTTGGGTGGGTCCTGGGCCCGGGCCCACCGGAGGTGGTGACCTTTGTCCTCTATCTTTAGGTCACAGCCAATGGGGTTGAGGGTGGGGACTGGAAGGAAAGAGAGCCGGGCAGCATGGTAGCAAGGTTGGTTAGTTGCTTCACAGCTCCAGGGTCCCAGGATCAATTCCCAGCTTGGGTCACTGTCTGTGCGGAATCTGCAAGTTCTCCCCGTTACTGTGTGGGTTTCCTCAGGGTGCTCCGGTTTCCTCACAAAGTCCAAAGATGTGCAGGTTAGGATTGGCCATGCTAAATTGCTCTTAGTGTCCAAAAGAGGTTAGGTGAGGTTACTGGGTTACGAAGATACGATGGGCTAAAGGGGGTGCTCTTTCCAAGGGCCGGTGTAGACCCGGTGGACCGAATGGCCTCCTTCTGCACTGGATACTATATGACTCTATGGGGATTGGTGGTTCGGAGGTTTTGTTCAATGGTAGGTGTTTGTAAATGATATTTCATTTATCTGTATTTGTTTATTTTGTGTTTTAGAAATGAAAATTTTAATAAAAATATATTTTAAAAATACCTCTCCGAAGTCATCAGTAATAAAGAAGCACGCGTTACGGTCAGGGACCAGCTCCAGGACACCCCCTCAGCTGAGGCTGCTGTCCATGCAGCAAAACCAAAGGGCTAAAGGGTGGGATTTTCTGGCCCTTCCGACCAGCAGAATCTTCTGGTGTCGCCGGCCAATGGCGAAGACACGTCCCGGGGGTGGGGGGGGCTAGAAAATGTCCAAAAAGAAAGTGAAACACGTGGGGCTGGATTTTCCAAATCTCAGGTTTTGTCCTGTTGCCGGAGTGGGAACAGTCCCTTTTATGACCAAATATTTGGCGCAAAATGGGCACCGACCCTCCATTTTGCTGGGGGCTAGCAGGAAGGCAGGGTAGAGCACCTGGCTCTAGCTGCCGATATGGCCCGGAGAATTGCTCGGTCTCTGGCTGTGAAGGCTCAAAGCGGCGGCTTACAGCGGCGGCGGCGTGCAACATGCCGTCGGCCGCGCGAGGACCCGTCTTGCAAAGTAGTGCTCCCCTTCGGCTGGCTCGCAAGCCCCGAACCCCCCCCCCCCCCCCCAACAGTGCCCCCACCCCCTGCCAAAGTCTTCCCTGCCCCGACTGTGGCGGTGTTGGAATGACCCGGTTCCTGACAGGTAATACCATGAGTGATCAACACCATCGGGAACTCGGCCGGTCAGGGGCAGAGCATCGGTGGCTGGGCCTCGGGCAACGTCCTGAGGCCTTCGATAATGCACGCGGCATACAGCTAGAGTACGCTGCTTTGGAGGGGCAGAGCATCGCGAAAGTGACACCGACCCTGATTTCGCCGGAAACAGGGATTCTCCAGCCGATCGCCAAACAAGATTTTGCCGTCGGCGACCGGTGAATCCCGCCCATGAAGTTTGAAACAAACGGGGAGCGATTTTTGTAAATTGTCTTTCTCGCTTCCAACATTGCAGGACAGGACCTGTACAGGCCAAATTGTATCTGTTCGTTATTATAGATAATGGCCCAGACCTTCTGGTTTCCCAGTTGTTGGAGACTGAACCTTTAAACCTTACTGTACAGCAGCAAGGGATGTAAAAGAGGGTGTGCCTCATCCTCAAACTGACATTACAGCTCTGAAATAGAATTCTTCAATGGACACTGTGCTCCACATTTCGGAAGAAGTCAGGCTCAGGAATCTGGCAAGAAGTGCTACGGCGTCAAGGGGTGGAAAGATTTGAATGGAGCAGCGTTCCCACGATGATTGCCGCTTCATGGAAGATCTGGGCCATGATCTGGACAGAGCGCATTGAGATAAATTGTTCCTGTTGGTGGAAGAGTTGATAACCAAAGCACACAGATTGAAAGTGATTGGCAAAAGAACCAAAGGTAACATGAGGAACATCTTCTTTACACAGTAAGTGATCAAGATCTGAAATGCACTGTCTGGGAGGGTGGCAAATCTGAAGAGATGGAATCCCCATTGGACTGGACCAAATGGGAAAAGAGCTGGGTGAGGGACTCGCTAAATTGCTTTTTGCAGAGAGTGGGTGAATCTGGCCTCCTTCTGGGCATTACCCTCCGATGATTCTACATACTGATAATGTGCATAAAGCACCGAGTCAAAACAGCTCTTTGCATTAGTTAATCATTAGGAAAAATGGGAATTTTCATTGAATCCGTCCCACGCTGACGGGGAACCCACGGACCGGAAACCCATGGATGGGAGTGCACTCCTGACGGACCAGAGAATTCCACCGCCAGTGAACGGCTGTAGAATTCCGGCCCTAGTGCTTGGCCAATCAGGGTATGGAAGCCCAAGCAATTGCTACTATAATATATCCTGGTTGACTTGTTTGAATTTTGTATTGGTTAGAGGTTTGGACTTTTCTGTCTTTACTGGAAACATTCTGAATCAAATGCTGAGAAATGTTGCTCAAGATATCTACTACTTTTGTGGGAGCAGTGATTTAAATGTTACCTGTAGTCTCCAAAGCTGTTATGACACAGACCTGTTTGGCCCAAGAGACAAAGTCTTGGTGATATCTCGGGGAAAAGAGTGATGCACTGAAGAGCTACAGCATGTGTTACTATCAACGTTAACTCCCAGATGTGTGTAGCCTATAGAAGTTGCATACCAACTGAGGTGCCATTCCGTAGAAGTCACAGAATCCTTACACAGTGCAGAAGGAGGCTATATGGCCCATCGAGTCTGCACCGACCCTCCGAAAGAGCACCCTACCTCGGCCCACTCCCCCACCCTATCCCCATAACCCCACCTAATCTGTACATCTTTGGACTGTGGGAGGAAACAGGAGAACGTGCAACCTCCGCACAGACAGTTCCAAGGTCAGAATTGAACCCGGGTCCCGGCATTGCTAAACACTGTGCCGTTAAAACCCATCATTCGTGTCAGATTGATTTTGGTAGCCAATTAATACAGAGGACACAAGAGGGTGTGAGCTGTGAACTCCTGGCTCAAGCAGATAGTGTAGTCAACAGAATGAGTAGTACTCTTGAGGTGTTTGAAACAGTTCAGTCGCATTACTCATTCACAGCAGCTTTGCAGCAAGGATGAGAGTGGGTGCAATTTTCCCACCACGTTGCACCTGGCGTCAATCACGTTCCATAGCGGGAGAGGCCAAAAATGGGTTTTGTGGCACGGGCTGAGCTGCACGCGATGCACTCGATCTGCAATGTCCGCCGCAATCTGGGTCACACCCTCTCTGGGCATTATCCAGATAATCATATTTAAGTGAGTCCTTAGCTGTATTTAACTATGCACAGCACATTGGAGGCCACAATCTCCTGGCTCCCAGTATTCACCAGCAAGGCCTCACGCCCGCACAAATTAGAACTGCTCTCCAAAGACAGAGACCAGATATGATGATCATTCCAGGGGGCTCTTTGGCCATTGGAGCCCATGGGTGGTTGGGGTAAGGGCGGGCAGTGCCCGAGCAGTGCTAATCTGGCAGGTCGTCAGCTGTGCCCATGCGTGGGACCTGGCCATTCTCCGGCTGTTTCCTGCATGATCTGTGGGCATTTCACGCAGCGTCGGTGCTAGCCCTGCACTGGTATTGGAAGCGGTGAGAGGTTCGCGCCGATTTGCTAGTTGTGAAACACCACGGGCTGCATTCTTCGTTCCTTGACGCAGAAATCACGATCGATGATGGGGTGGAGAATCCGTTTTGGCGCCGAAATCGGGGGGCGGCACTAGTTTTTAAATTCTCCGCCCCCCCCGAAAATCATCATTCTCGTGGAGTACAGCGTGCTGAGTATCCACCGCCTCAGGCCATTGTCCGAGACCCACCCCGCGATGCTCCATTGCCGACCATCAAAATTCCCGACGGCGTGGCTTATGTGTGCTCACACTGTCCAGGAGTTTCGCCTGGCGGCTGCAGACTCAGTATGGGGCTGCCAAAGTCGGGGGATGACCCATCGGCGGGCAGAGGGAGCTTCATTCGGGGCTGGGGGCAATGTGGGCGGGCGGTCAGGGGAGTGCAAGCGGCCGATGCGGGGCACTACTTTGTCGGTCCTGGTCCGCGGGCTGAGTCCGCCATGGCGCACGACACGGTCGCTGCAGGCTGCCGCTGTGCACATACGCGGCCTCTAAGCTGGAAATGCTGGGGCCCGTATCAGCAGCTAGAGCTGCGAACTCCATGACGGCTCCCTCCAGGCCCCCAGCAAAACGGGGAATCTGTGGCCTTTTGATGGCAGTTTTCCTGGCGTAAAAGACCACAGTTTTCACGATGGCGTGGGGACATAGTCCCAAAAACGGAGAATCCAGCTCCATGGGTCCAAGCCGGCGTCGGCACTTAGCCGTAGAAACGGAGGGCGCGATTCTCCGCAAATGCGGAGAGTCATGAAGGCTGCCGTGAAACTGGCCGTGTTTCACAGCAGCCTCCGCGCCCCCTCCCGGGACCCGATTCTCTCCCCTGGGCGGAGCTAGCAGCGCGGCCCCGTGAAGCACGGCATCGCGGGCTTAGCGACCGTCGCTAAGCCCGCGCGGCAAGCGTCACGACGGCTGACGCGCATGATGACGTCAGCCGCGCATGCGCGGGTTGGACGGCTCCAACCCGCGCATGCGCGGATGATGTCATCACGCATATGCGTCAAACCCGCGCATGCGCGGGCCGTCATGCCCCTCAGCCGCCCCGCGGACTGATCCTGCGGAGGAACAAATAGTGCCCGGGTATTGGACCCGTTGCCCGCAATCGGTGCCCACCGATCGCAGGCCCATGCCACCCTTGGCACGGCTGTGGTGCCGCCGTGCCAATCAGTGTCATGGTTGTCCGGGACGGCACTTTGTGGCCGTTTTCACGAACGGTGAGAGCAGGTGTGTTTGCGTTCGTGAAAACGGCCGTAAAGGCCTGGGAACTCGGCCCATCGGCTAGGGGAGAATCGCTGTTCGCCGTAAAAAACGGCGAGCAGCGATTCGTGTCGTGGGGCGGCCGTGGGGGGGGGGGGGGGGGGGGGGGGGGAGAATAGCGGGAGGTCGGGAAAAATGTCAGGAAGGCCCTCCTGCTATTCTCCGACCCGTCGTGGGCAGCGGAGAATCGCGCCCGGAGCATTCCGTCCAGTACTTCAAACAGTGAGCGCTCCCTCAGTACTGAGGGGACGTTGCCTCGGATTATGTCCTCAAGTCCCTGGACTCATTGAATTCACTAATATCTAGCTTGGAGAATTTTTCTTTTATGCAAGATTTAAAATAAATAAATCAATTGATTAAACTGCTACGTGTATGATTTACCATATCTTTTAATAATATTTTTATTTTGCTGCTCTTCACTAAAGCAGTAACTACATAATACGTCTATTTAATCTGACTGTAAGTGGCCGTATGCCTCTTCAATTGACTAGATATTCAAATTATTCAGAATCTTGATCGAATATGAAAGGGAAGTTTTTCATTGCCAGGGTATATTTTTACAGATTGTGTTTTAAAACATGATCAGGACAATTGTGCTCAAGGACAATAATCTAACTCACCAATCATTCCTGTTGGCTCGGTCAAAGCCTAGCAGCGAATTGTTCCGCATTTCTCATCTCAAGGATGAATATTGAGGCATGATTAAAAAATTGTGTTGCAAGCCGTAAAGTCTGCAATCTATTTGCTTGCTCAGCTAGCTGCAAGAGGGCAGCATAAAGCTAAGTAGCATTTCAACGGAAGAGAAACATGATGAAAAGAACAATTAAACTCTGAATATATGGATTTGGGCTCTCTCTTGGTGGTCAAGTTAAGGTCTGCATAGTCCGGTTGTTGCTAATCCTACAGTTATTATTTAGGGCAATAAATGTGTCGCAGATTGAGGCTTTGCATATATATTTTTAGAAGTCAGCGGAAACTTTAAAGGATAATTGGAAAAAAGGCGGAGGGATGATTGTTCTAGGACAGAAGCATGAATGAGCAGTGCTGAATTGGCAACCTCCTTTACAAAGTGCCTGCTTCTGTTTTCATAGAATGATAGAATCCCTACAGTGCAGAAATAGGCCATTCCGCCCATCGAGTCTACATTGACCGTCTGAAAGAACACCCTACATCAGCCCATTCACCCGCCGCATTCCCGTAACCCCGTTACTCCACCTAACCTTTTGGACACCAAGGGGCAATCTACCTAGCCTGCATATGTTTGGATCGTGTGGGGGAACCTGGAGCATCCGGAGGAAACCCGTATAGACATGGGGAGAAAGTGCAAATTCCACACAGTCACCCGAGGCAGGAAATGAACCCAGGTCCCTGGCGCTGTGAGGCAGCAGTGCTAATCACTATTGACTATTCTATTGACTTTATTGGAAAATAAAATTGGCACACTGGAAAACATGGAATCCTAGAATCCCTACAGTGCAGAAGGAGGCCGTTCAGCCCTTCAAGTCTGCACTAACCCTTTGAAAGAGCACTCAACCCATGTCCACTCGCCCATCCACCCCGCCCTATCCCCGTAACCCCATAACCTAACCCACACATCCCTGGACACTAAGGAGCAATTCATCATGGCCAATCTATCTAACCCATACATTCTTGGATTGTGGGAGGAAACCCAAGCAGACACGGGGAGAACATACAAACTCCACACAGACAGTGACGCAAGGCTGGAATTGAACCAGGGTCCCTGGCTGACAATTCACCACTTGCTGCCTGGCACTACTGGCATCGACCACTTTCATTCTCAGGATGCCTTGAAACCTTCAGCAGAAATGAACCTTGAACTTTTCATTGTATCTTGATTGATGGCTCCAGCAATAATTATTTGCACAGTGAATTTATTGAAGCAGTAGTATGATGATTACCTGGTGGCATATTACTCTTCCACCATGATCCTGGAGCTTATTCACCCTGTAAGGGAGCATGGTTTCAAACTGAAGAGCTCCAAAAGACCAAAGCTTACAGAAAGAGAATACAAAGGGGAGCAATAATACATTGATTTCCAGTACTAGATTCAAGTCAGGTTGAAAGCATCTCTCAGTGCTCATTCTCGGCAATGCATAGTCAAAAGCATTTAGAGATGTTGTACATCTATCATTAATTGCATTGACAGCAGGAAATGTGTGCTGTTCTGTGGTGTTACAAACATAGTGTGACGCGTATGGTTCACTGAAGTTAACGACATTGGGAATAAAAAGGATGGTTGAAAGAGTGAGTGCAAATGAACCTTAAAGCTTCTGCTGTTGATCTGGAGGTTCACTACTATCACCTTCACTTAAAACAAAAGAGTCAGAAAGTAACTCCCAAATCTGGAGAATGAAAGTCATTCATTTCACACAGGTCTTTCATATTTTTCTATGAATTGCAAACACTTATATTCCTTTAATTCGTTTATTCCTTTACCATTGATACTTGCATTTAGAAATTAAAGGATTGTAAAGGTTTTCCGTTGTGCTTCTCCCCTCTTGAGTCAGAAAGTTATTAGTTCAAGAATCAGGCAGGTAACCCAAATTGGTACTTCTGTGTAATCGTTCAGAAACATAGAAAATAGAGGCAGGAGGAACACTTCCTGTGCAAATCCCCTAGTCGCCACACTCCGGCGCCTGTTCAAGTACACAAAGGGAGAATTCACAATGTCCAATTCACCTAATAAGCACGTCTTTCGGGTCTTAGGGGAGGAAACCGGAGCTCCTGGAGGAAACCCACGCATACACGGGGAGAACGTGCTGACTCCGCACAGACAGTGACCCAATCTGGGAATCGAACCTGGGTCCCTGGCGCTGTGACGCAACAGTGCTAACCACTGGGCTACAGTTCAACATTGCAGTTGAGAAACAAAGCCATAACCCCCTCTGACCAGATTGCTAGGATTGCATGACTTTCAATTTCTTCTGATCCAAGACTTCATTACAATAAGCAATATATTTAAAATGCAAAATGGACAAAAGCCACATCTATATTGTGAAAGTGCTATTTAAATTGGAAGTCTCCTTCCTGTGATGATTCTGTAATGTGTGACCCTTGATTTTCCTCTGTTATACAATCTGAACCTGAGTGGGAGTTGGAGCTTTGCATCATTGCATCTCCATCTTTACCACTACTGTCTTGGATTTCCTTTCCCCCACCCAAGCAGGGAAAGTGGTGTTGGATGCACCTGAATTACCTTGCTCCTTGTCACTGGGGAAGCATTGGAAACTTCTGGAGACCTGCACCACTTTCCTGCCTTTTGCCACTACGACTGAAAATCCTGCACCCTAGATTCATGGCAGAAATCGCACTGATGCCCCTTTTGGAGAGAGGCAGCCAAGTCAGGAATCCCTCTCCTGAAAAATAAACAGAAGTGCCAGGAGGGTGGCACGGTAGCACAGTGGTTAGCACTGTTTCTTCACAGCTCCAGGGTCCCAGGTTCGATTCCCGGCTTGGGTCACTGTCTGTGCCGAGTCTGCACGTTCTCCCCGTGTTGGTGTGGGTTTCCTTCAGGTGCTCTGGTTTCCTCCCTCAGTCCAAAGATGTGCAGGTTAGATGGATTGGCCATGCCCTTAGTGTCCAAAAAAACAGTTGGATGGGGTTACTGGGTGAGGAGATAGGGTGGAGGTGTGGGCTTAAGTAGGGCTGGTGTAGACTTGTTGGGCCGAATGGCCTCCTTCTCCAATGAAATTCTATGACTCTATGATGTAATTCTCAAATCTGGAACATGAAGTTCATTGATTACATATTGTCATTTTTTTAAAGCACTAAAGGCATGTGGGCATCACTGGTAAGGCCAGCATTTGGCTACCTTTAATTACGTTTGAGAAGGTGGTGGTAAGCACCCGCCTTGAACTACTGCAGTCCGTACAGTGTAGATACACTAACAGTGATCTCTGGAAGGGAGTTCAAAGATTTTGACCCAGTGACACTTTCAAGTTAGAATGGTATAGAACTGGCAGGTGGTAATATTTCTATTTGCCCATTATCCCTTTCCTTCTAGCTGATAGAGTTTTCAGTATGGAATGTGCTGTTGAAGGATTCTTGGTGCACTGCATCTTGTAGATGGTACACCCTACTGCTACTGTTCATCAGTGGTGTAGAGAGTGAATGTTTAAGGTAGTAGGTGGGATGCCAACCAAGTGGGCAACTTTGAGCTGAGTGGTGTTGACCTGCCTCATTTTTGTTAGAGTTGTGCTCATCCAGGCAAGTGGAGAGTACTCCACCACATTCCTGACTTGTTCCCTTGTAGATGGAGGAAGAATTATGAAGATTCAGGAGGTGAATTGCTTGCTTTAGAATTATGAGCCTCTTGTCTGATCTTGTAGCCACAGTATTTTTGTGGCTGGTCCAAGATCAACATCCTAGATGTTGATAATGAGAGACGCAGTGATGACAATACCAGTAAAACTCATGGGGAGGTGGTTTGACTCTCTCTTAATGGAGCTGGACATTGCCTCCTGCAGCGTGATGCCAATGTTACTTACTGCTTATTACCTCACGTATTTCTCTGCCTTGCTGTACGAGGGCACAGATTGCTTTAGTGTCTGAGCAGTTGCGAATGGAACTAAAAACTCTGCCATTATCAGCGAATATTTTCACTTCTGATCTTAGGATGGTGGAAGGTAATTGATGAAGCAGTTGAAGCTGGTACGGCTAGGACAGTGTTCTGAGGAACTCCTGCAGCAATGTCTTGGGACTGAGATGATTGATCACCAACAACCACCACAACCTTTCCTTGTGTTAGGTATGACTCTAACCAGTGGAGGATTTTCCCCTTAATTCCCATTAACTTCATTGTTGCTCCTTGAAACCACAATGTCAAACGCTATCTTGGTGCAATCACTCTCACGATAAGTACTGCGTTCAGCTCCATATTTGGCCCAAGGCCATATTTGGTCTGGTGCCAAGTGAGTCTGGCAGAATCTAAATTCAGCATTAGTGAGCACCTTATTACTGAGTAACTGCTGCTTGATACCACTGTTGGTGACAACTTCCATCACTTTGCTGAAGATGGAGATGTAGAGAGTAGACTGATGGGGCGGTAATTGGTGCGATGGATTTTGTCCTGCATTTTGTGGGCCGGATGAACCTGGGTGGTTTTACACAAAGCTGGGTAGATGCTCCTTTTGTATCTATACTGGAGTAGTTTGGTTGTCACTCATCATTATCATTCTGAACCTAATATTACCTATGAGATTATTTTTTTTAAAATTCTATTCCGAAACCTTGGCAGTCCAGTGTTGTAGAAGGGTTTTGGTTATGCTGTGAAATTATACTCCAGTAATGCACACTCTCTTCCCTCTCAGTGAACTGTTTGGAAGATCAAAAAGTAACTAAGCATTTGCTTCCTAGGTGATCAAAAGGTTCTGAGTTACACATTAACTTCTACAGTCACACTTGCATGTCAAAGGTTTTATGGAGAACAATTATGCAGGGAGGGAATATCTTGTATATCTCCAAGGAAATGAAAGACTTGGGCATGTTAGAAAGTCTTGCAAAGAAAATATCGACACTTGATAGATCTCTTCCCATCCATTCCGTATTTAGACATTTTTTAAATTTAATCTTTTTGAAAAATCAATTTGTGGGATGTGGGCATTGCTGGCTAGCCCAGTATTTATTGCCGATCCCTAAATATCCTTGAGAAGTTGGTGGTGAGCTGCCTTCCTGAACCACTGCAGTTCTTGTGGTGTAGGTACACCCACAGTGCTGTTAGGGAGGAAACATAGGAATTAGGAGCAGAAGTAAGCAATTCAGCCCTTCGAGCCTGCTCCGCCATTCAATCAGATCATGGCTGATCTCTTCCTGGTCTCAAATCCACCTCATTACTGTTCCCTATATCCCTTTAATCCGTTTTTAAAAATCAGGACTTCCAGCATTTTGATCCAACGACAATGAAGGAAAGACAATATATTTCCATGTCAGGATGGTGAGTGGCTCAGGAAGAACTTCCAGCTGATGGTGTTCCCATCTATCTGCTGCCCTTGTCCTTCTATCTAGATGGGAGCAGTTGTGGGTTTGGAAGGCACTGTCGAAGGAGTCTTAGTGAGTTCCTGCAAAGCATCTTGTAGATGGTACACATGGCTGACAGTGTGTCAGTGGTGGAGGGCGTGAATCGTGGAATCCCTACAGTGCAGAAGGAGGCCATTCATCCTATCGAGTCTGCACCGACCCTCCGAAAGAGCACTCTACCCAGGTCGACCCACCCAATTCCTCCTAACCTACCTGCACATCTTTTGGATACTTAAGGGACAATTTGGTACGGCAAATCCACCTATCCTGCACATCTTTGGACTGTGGGAGGAAACTGGAGCACCCGGAGGAAGCCAACGCAAACACAGGAAGAATCTGCAAACTTCACACAGTCAATGGCACTGTGAGGCAGTAGTGCTAAGGGGTGCCATTCAAGTGGGCTGATTTGTCCAGAGCTTCTTGAGTGTTGTTGCGGCTGTGCTCATCCAGGCACGTGTAGTGTATTCCATCACTCCTGACTTGTGCCTGGTAGCTGGTGGACAGGCTTTGGGGTGTCAGAAGGTGAGTTACTCGCCGCAGGATTCCCATACTTTGACCTGCTCTTATAGTCTCAGTATTCAATAGGTGAGTCCGGTCCAGTTTCCGGTCAGTGGTAATCCCCACGATGTTGATAGAGGGGGATTCAGTGATGGTAATGCCATTGAATGTTAAGGGACCACCAGATGAGTCAAGGGACATGAAAACCTTGGGTGGGATTTTCCACCTACTGCGTGGATACTCCGGGAGTCCCATCGGCAGCCAATGGACTTTTGGCTGGGCCACCGCATCCCCCGCTGCCTTTCCCATCACAGCTGGGCTGGAAAATCCCGACCCCGGCCTGCATTATTAGCAGCAAAACTAACAAAGTGAGTCATGTTTACACCACTTCCAGTGTTGCACCTCTGGAATTCGGAGAACATCAATCAGGACCTTCAACAATGCGATGTGTCTTTTAAAAATGACAGGCCAATCTGAGTGACAGATGTAATTATCCGGGTGATCTGATTCTTGGAGAAGTCTGCAAGTATTATATTTCCAACATCTTCCAAACTTTATTCATGATTGAATCACGAAGATCTGAATTGACATGTCATTGCATCAACTGGTTTTGCTGCACAGTGCATTGCATGGGAATAGCATCCATTTTGCATTTGATGAGAAGCAAATTGTGCAATGTGTAGAATGTGGACTGGAATTACCTGCAGTAATAAGCATTATATCGACCTTAGCAGTTCCACAACATAAGAGTAGCTAGTTTCTCTCCGTTTCTATAATGAAGGCATCAAAGGAAGAGTAATATATGATTGCCTGCATCTTTAATAGCTTGGAGAAAGCCTCGGCATCATTGCAAGCAATATTTTATGAAATTGTTGATCAATTTTCCCGATCCGTGCATTTTCTGTGAAAAACCGAACTCTATTCTCTCTTTTGTTAAATAATTGCCCCCCGTAGTTGTAGCGAGCTGCACTATAGGAGTTCATAGAAAGTTCATTTATAGGCGGAGGGATTGGCCACATAGCTGGGGAAATAAGGCATAGACTGACAAATGTGAAGTCAGAGTTCTGGCACTGCTTGAACCCCCAAACTCTCGTAGAATCCTATCTTAAGACTAAAATGAGTGAGCCCAAGAATGAAGTTCCCACTAAATTAAAAAGTAAATTGCGATGCTTATGCCGTGTTGCTGAGAAAACTGCACTGGCAAGCAAATGTGGCTATGTATCTATGTATCTTAATGTTTTGCTTATTTCAGTTTCCTTAAAATTATGAGGTCTTATTAAAAATAATGCAGAATATTTGTTGGTTTTGAAGATACATATGGGATGTAAAGATGTCAATGGATCTGATTTAGTTTCTGTTCCCAGGCCCTGTAAATCTTGGCCGCGACCTAATGGAAATGATGCTAAGCGTCATTTGTGTGAGTTTTGCTGGGAGTTTACCCCGGTTCTGTCAGCGAGTTCCCCACCGCTATCTAACCACAGCTGGGGCAGGAACTACCCACCAACCCGTGACGTGTTTTTCGGCTAAGTGGGTGGCCTGCCAGCGCGATCTATCGGTCCCTCCGTTGTTGTTGACTGCATTCCTCATCGCCGGAAAACCCGTGCACCGGCATGCGACCGGAATATCCCGCCAGCGCTGACCTCAGGCCCCGATCCTTGACTGTGTTACCCTAGCATGTAGGAACCCTGGCACTGACACCATGGCAGTGCTCCTGCCAGCTTTGCAGTTCCATCAAGGCACCTTGGCAGTAGGTGCCCGCATTCCGGGGGAGAGCCAGGGGTCCCCCCTGCCCAGTCCTTGACCACCACGGGGCCTCCGATGGCCTAGAAGACCACTCAGGTTCTGTCTCACCTGGTCCAAATTTGTGTGGAACAGTACTGAACGGCACCCGGCTGGGGACTCGTCGGGGAGGCCGATACGTCCCGGGTTAGCACGCCTAAGTGCTTTTTAACCCTACTTAGGCGTGCAAGGCTTGGCCCCACCCATTGTGGGCGGGATCTTGTTTGTGATGCCTCGGGAGACCTCGGTACATCTCCTGAGACGTACTGGCTGCCCGGCTTCTCTCGGCATCTACTGGATGCATTGCACGGCCGGTAGAACGCACCCCTTGCTTGAAAATAAGTAGACTGAGTGACAATAAAAACAGAAAATGCAAGAAACACTCAGCTGTTCAAGCAGCATCTGTGGAGCAAGTAACAGGGTTCAGGTTGATGACCTTTCTTCAGAACTGGAAAAGGTTGGAGAAGTAACAGCTTTTAAACAAGTACAGGAAAAGAGAGGAGGAAAGAAGAAAGAAAAAGGTCTCTGCTGTGTTGGATGGCAGAAGGAAAAATAAACGATGAAAGGGGTAATGGTGTAAGACAAAATAAGATGGAAAATGGCCGAGTAAAGGGACAAAAGATTGATCAAGAGGAAATATTTAAGGAATTTGCAATATTAAAGCTCAGCAGGACCGAGAAGGTAAGTTCAAACAAAGTTTAATGCAACAACAGAAGTAAAGGTCACCAAGTGGTCCTACAGTCCAAAGGTCCCAATCGGGACTACCGATCATGCAGGCCCAGTCTGGCTGGCTTTTATAAGCTTCAGCACACCTCCACACACTAGCGGGGGAGCTCACATTCTACGAGTCCCACAGGGAGATCAATTGGGGGGCGCCGAATGCCCTGTGAGGGTTATTCCAAGCAGAATTATTGCCAACAGCTGCCAACCAACAAAAGAAAAATGGCAGGTGTTATGATCTGAAATTCTTGAACTCCATGTTGAGTCTGAAAGGCTGCAGAGTGCCTATAAAGGAAAGATGAGATTGCTTGGTCAAAGGCTGCTGCACTTGCATGTATGCAGCCAGTGGGACACATAAACATAAAACAGTACAGCACAGAACAGGCCCTTCGGCCCTCGATGTTGTGCCAAGCTTTGTCCGAAACCAAGATCAAGCTATCCCACTCCCTGTCATTCTGGTGTGCTCCATGTGCCTATCCAATAACCGCTTGAAAGTTCCTAAAGTGTCCGACTCCACTATCACAGCAGGCAGTCCATTCCACATCCTAACCACTCTCACTCTGACTGGAATTTTTGTGGGGACAGAGCGAACCTGTACATGTTAAAGTGATAAATGTTACTGCTGAGCAGAAATTTCAACAAAATAAAAGGTTAGTCACCCAGATCACAGCCATGCCAGGAGCGAGTTCTCCTTACAGCACCTATCTGCTGGGTTGCATTTTTACTTCTATTTCCTCACATTTATTAATAGTTTCATTCTTCAAACGTTCAACTAATTTCTTTGTAATTGTTGTTATTGATTTGCCTTCATCTGTCACTTGTGGTAATGTATTCCACCTCATTGTAACCTCTCCTTTGAAGAAAATCTTCCCACTTTCCCATTTTTATCTCCAGTACTAAATGCTGAATTCATGCCTCTTTGACACCAATTAATCAGCCAATGGAAATATTTTTCACAAAATGAGCAATAAAGTTCATCTACATGAGCTGGAGGGGGGGGGGGGGGGGGGGGGGGGTCATGTTTTCACTTACTGTGCCCAGTAGTCGACTAACTTGCTTATAAACCAAAATGAAAATAAAAGTACTGTATTTGGTGAAAATCTAAAATTAAAATAAAAAAAAAGGGAAAAAAACTCAGCAGGTCTGACTGAGATAAAACCTGTTTCAATGTCCATTGATGCTGTCTGCAGGTGGCTTATTATTACTTCACAAAACAAGTCAGCATGTGGGTCATGAAATGAGTGGGGAGAGGGAGGGAGCAGCAACAAAAGTGTGAGCTCTTCCATTTCCTCTTTCACCCTCTCCCACCACCTGCTCTCTGCTCACTTGCGATGCGTGAGTAACCAGATGAGAACCCAACTATCTTACTTAGCAGTCCCATGAAAAGTGTAAGATCTGAGCTGGTGCATGGTCTGCATGAGTTTTGTGATGATGCACCCCAGTGACCCTCTCTGAGGAGTCATTGTCATCCTTTCACACCAGCTCCTGTGGGATACTTAATCCCAGGGGAGATTAAAGGCACAAATTAGAACTGTCAAAGTTTGTAGTGATCACTATGCATATGATCATATGTCACTCGCTGCTGACAGCAAATCTACATGAGTGAGCGTTGAGTCCCATGTGGCTGTCTGATAGTTAATCCTGCCACCAGGTAGCTGGGAGACCCCCATCACCAGCGGCCGTGCCTGCTGGGAATCTTCTGATGCTGAGTGCTATCTCCTATGCAACTGTCAATTCCAGGATTACTGGAGGGCCACCTCCTGGTCTCTGCCTACCCCTCCTGGTCTCTCTTCACCTGCCAGGAGGGAAGGGAAAAAGCTATGAGTGAGAGTGACGGAACGTGTGGGTGGGTGGAGAGCATTTGTTGAGCATGGTTATGATGGAGAGATACGACAGTGTGTCAATATGAGAGTGAGTGAATAGACAGATGGGATTTGAGGAAGTGCAGAGACAGAGATGGATGGACATGGGAACAAGGTACATTGACATGGGGAGTGATGTAAGTTTTCAGAAGCAAGAGTCAGAAAGTTGGGGTGATACAAATGCCAGGATGTAGACATGTGTCCCTGACTTCACCTTTCCTGTCCTTTTTACGTCATTAAACTACTTCTGTCATTGAATCCTCAAGTTTTGGACCACACTCTTGCTGCTACCGACTCCATTACCTCCAGCCATGCTTCCTTTGCTTCACCAGCAGATTTCCTCCTCCCGTCAGACCGGAAAGGCAGCTCCGTCTGGGCCCCCACCATCACCTTCAGGGGAGACGTCAAAACGGGCTGCAGTCTTCGAATGTGTGCCCTCCATTCTGTCAATTCACTCTCTTCTATTCCCAGTATCAGAATCTATAAAATGCCATGTTTGTGACGTCCCTTTAAACGCTGCAGTTGAAACCACTCACCCAGGTCGCTCTTGTCCCCTTGTGCTAATTGGTCAGGGAACCGGGAAATAAGAAGGCGATACGGTGGGTGGTTTAAAATGCCACGGTCAGCTGACTTTCCTTCACGCTAGCAAACTCCTTGCTGTCAATGAACTTAAAATCCAGCCCATAATTAGGTATGTTCTGTGGTGGAAGGGCAACCTGGGAGAATGAAACTTTAACAAAAAATATGCTCTGCAAATACCTGTTTCATATTTCTCCCATCACAGCAACTGGAAGTGCAA
The DNA here is from genome assembly GCF_902713615.1 of Scyliorhinus canicula. Taxonomy (NCBI): domain Eukaryota; kingdom Metazoa; phylum Chordata; class Chondrichthyes; order Carcharhiniformes; family Scyliorhinidae; genus Scyliorhinus; species Scyliorhinus canicula. Next base: position 46,751,002 of record NC_052146.1, on the reverse strand, counting down.
AACCCTGCATATCACCTGCTTATTATTCTATTGCGAACTACTCTCAGCTTCAGAACAGTGTGACAATTCAGTTCCATTCAACAATGCTTATCTTTTGCACATTCAAGGCCAATAGGTTTAGGGAATGGTTAGCTCAAATAAACAGTCTCTTCTGGCAAGAAAAAACAGAGCTGAGAATGTAGCAGCATGCCAAGTATACTGGCATTCACTCTGACTCAGGGAATATGGTATCTTTGAAATTCTGGAAAGGCCATTTTGCTATCATGTGAGAACAAGCGCAATGAAAATAATTGTAGTCCTGGACATCCACAGAGAACAGGTTTAAATTGGTGAAGACTACATATACAGAACAACAATTTCTCCTGATTTACACAACCCTAAATGGCTTTGTGCTTTGCGAGACTTCAAATCATAAATTATTCTAACCCAATAGTATCTGAGGGACTCCCAATTCTCTTTCTGGTTAGGCTTAGAATGAATTTTCAATCAGTAAAACTATTAGTGTAAAGTGGAGAAACATCAGAGCATCTTCCCCTGGCGAGAGATTGCATTCTCTGCTGGCTGACTGTTCTGATTTAAAAAAAAACAGTGAGCTGCCATAAAAATTACAGCAATTTGAATGTTATGTTTTTAAAATAGAAATGCACATTCTTTGAGAAAGAGAGGCAGTCTCCAGAGGAGTTGGAAGTGATTCGCTGTAGTGGTGGTGTTTGGATTCTTCTCTGCAACCTATTCAAAAAGTACAAGGTTACAAACCTAGCTGAAAAATCTACATACAAAAGGTGTCTTGGAACATTTGCTTCACTGACAGGCAACTGTTAGTTAGGATATTTTCTTCCGACAATAATTGGATCTAATCTTATTCTCTCTTTCCCGAGTACAGTACATTGATTCTTTATTGAAATCTCTTGCTTGCATGATCTTGATGCAAGAATAATTCGAACAAGGTCACTTTCAATCTGAGTTTGAATAAATGGAAGCTGTTACACCCATGAACTGCCTCTACAGTGTAGCTTTCTAAAACCAGCTAGCTGATAATACCGAGGTAACTGTTACTTGGATTAACATATTGTTTTCAACATGATTAATGAATTCGAACAAATACATTTGTAGAAAGCCTGTTCAGAGTTCAAGTAAACATCAGACAGCCAATATTTTAAAAGATACAAACCTCACCAATCATGAAGACTTAATTTTCCCAGCTAGTCACACACGCGTGTTCTGCTTTCCCATTAATCTGTTCCATCAGAATTTATAACTCTGCTGAATGCCACTAGATTGAATCGTTGTGAACAAAAATATTCTTTCTCCTCTCTGTTCATCAAATAAGTGATTCTTAGAAGGAGTCGTTACAGTGAGTTTATAGTTGCTGTGTGAGCTGGATTCTCATCTGCTACTTGAATTAATTTGTGGACTGATTGTGGTAAATGCAAATAAAACCAATATTGCTATCAACCTATTGTTAGTATAATACAAGAGTAACCTTTTTATAAGGAAATGCAACCAACAGCAATTTGCATTTATGTAGCAATCGTGACGTAGAAAATTTACCAAAGTGCACACAAAGGAGAACTGAAGATAAGCAGTAGTGGAGGTGTATGACGCAAAGCATGGTTGACAAAATAGTTTTTGAGGAAGCTTTCACAAGCTCGGCTAAAAGAATCAAGGCCAAAGGAGTGCTCCATGTATTTGAAGGCTCTACCACCAAGTATACGAGGGTGGCATGGTAGCACAATGGTTAGCACTGTTGCTTCAGCGCCAGTGTCCCAGGTTCGATTCCTGCTTGGGTCACTGTTTGTGCGGAGTCTGCACGTTCTCCACGTGTCTACGTGGGTTTCCTCCGGGTGCTCCGGTTTCATCCCACAGTCCAAAGATGTGCAGTTTAGGTGGACTGGCCATGATAAATTGCACTTTGCGTCCAAAAAAAAAGGTTAGGTGGGGTTACTGAGTTAAGAGGATGGGGTGGAGGAGGTGTGTGCTTGAGTGCGGTGCTCTTTCCAAGGGCCAGTGCAGACTTGATGGGCCGAATGGCCTCCTTCTGCACTGTAAATTCTATGATACTATGATTTCCGAGGGTAAAGGGGATATGCTGGAGGCCAGAGCCAGGGAACTCGGAGCATTGGGCTGTTGTATTAGGCTGGAGGAGATTGCAGAAGTAAGATTGGTTGAGGCTATTGATGTGATTTGTAGATAAAAGAAAATAAAATAAAAGACTGTGCTTGTCTAGCACCTTGAATGATCTCAGGAAAATCCAAAGCAATTTGCAGCCAATGAAGTGGGCAGCACATTAGCACAGTGGTTAGCACAATTGCTTCACAGGTCCAGGTTCCCAGGTTCGATTCCCGGCTTGGATCACTGTCTGTATAGAGTCTGTATGTTCTCCCCGTGTTTGCATGGGTTTCTTCTGAGTGCTCCGTTTTCCTCCCACAGTCTAAAGATGTGCAGATTAGATGGATTGGCCAAAATGGTTAGGTGGGGTTATGGGGATAGGGCCGAGGTGTGGGCTTAAGTAGGGTACTCTTTCCAAGGGCCGGTGCAGACTCGATGGACCGAATTGCTTCCTTCTGCACTGTAAATTCGATGATTCTATTAAGTATTTTCAAAATGTAGTCACTTTGTAATGTAAGGAACGTGGCAGCTGTGATGCGCATAGAAAGGTCCTGAAAAGAGAAATGTGGTTAAGACCAGTTCATCTGTTTTACTGATGGTTTCAGGGATAAATATTGGCCAAGACACCAGGTCAATTCCACTGCTCTTCTTCAAAATAGTAACATTGGATATTTTATTTCCACCGGAGTGGACAGCTGAGGCACCAATTGAAAGCTTAATCCAAAACAAAAAGCATCTCTTACAGTATAGCACTCCCTCAGTACTGTACTGGGCGACTGAGGTTTTGAATGAACTAACTTGCATGTTTCAATCTTACAAGGAAATTATTTTTAAAAATACAAATCAGTCCATTTTTTGAGCTCGGACCTGCACAGGGCATTCCAGAAGTCTGGCACGTGAGATTCTTGAGCAATTTGTTAGAGAATCATGGTCATTGTGGTTTTATAGAATCCCTACAGTAGGAGGCCATTTGGCACATCGAGCCTGCACTGGCCCTCTGAAAGAGAACCCTACCAATGCTGACTCCCACACGCTATCCACGTAACCCCATAACCCCACCTAACCTACACATCTTTAGACATTGTGGGGCATTTTAGCATGGTCAATCCTCCTAACCTACACATCTTTAGACATTGCGTGGCATTTTAGCATGGTCAGTCCTCCTAACCTACACGTCTTTAGACATTGCGTGGCAATTTAGCATGGTCAATCCTCCTAACCTACACATCTTTAGACATTGCGTGGCAATTTAGCATGGTCAATCCTCCTAACCTACACATCTTTAGACATTGCGTGGCAATTTAGCATGGTCAATCCTCCTAACCTACACGTCTTTAGACATTGTGGGGCATTTTAGCATGGTCAATCCTCCTAACCTACACGTCTTTAGACATTGCGTGGCATTTTAGCATGGTCAATCCTCCTAACCTACACGTCTTTAGACATTGTGGGGCATTTTAGCGTGGTCAGTCCTCCTAACCTACACATCTTTAGACATTGTGGGGCATTTTAGCATGGTCAATCCACCTAACCTGCACGTCTTTGGATTGTGGGAGTAATCCGGAGCACCCGGAGGGAACCCATGCAGACACAAGCGCAAACTCCACACAGTCACCCAAGTTCGGAATCAAACCCGGCTCCCTGGTGCTGTGAGACAGCAGTGCTAACCACTGTGCCATCCTATAGCCTCCCTCACAGTTTATATCTTCAGGATGAATATTTTTTCTACATTGGCTGCAACTAAGACGAAAGAACGCAGCTTCTCTAGACTGTTGCCCCACGAACCTCCACCGCAACAAACCTGGCCTCTCCGGTCTCCCCAGTTCCCATAAACAGAAACCTTCCTGGTCCCCTTTAAACACTTGGCTGATGCTGTAGTTTGTGTTGCAGTGACTAAATCCTCTATTCCTTTATGTTGACTTGCTGAGTGGGACACCATGATGGGTGCAATTGAACTTGTGATCGAAGTTTATGGTTGGAATTTGTGAAATCTATTCAACCTGGAGTGGTGGTATATTGATGTAGCATCATAGAATGTGTTTAATTCATGACAGACAAACAGAGGCCTTGATCTGTAACACTTTCAAGCTCTGGAACGTTGAACAAAAAAATCACAAGGTCGCAAAATGATTCAAAACCTAGAAGCAAACATACTTCAAAGCCATATTTCACTTTCCTGCAAATTGGAACTTTTGAACAGCTTCCTGTGCACAATAACATGGAGGCAAAGGACGGGATTTTCTGGCCCCACTGCGGCGGGACCCACCAGGAGGGTGCGACAGGCAAGCTAAAAGCAGGAGTGGTAGATCCCACATGCAGACGGGGCTGGAAAGTCCCATCCAAAGAACCAGTTTAACGAACTGAAGTGTCTTAAAGGCTGTGAGGGAGTCACACAAACTATTGTTAACAGACCGTCTCAGCTTTTGTCTCCTTTTGAAATGCAGAAAATCTATGATGCAGCCTTAGTTTATTATGTTTTATCAGATAAAATCTGTCTTTAAGTTGATATATTTTGTCAGGTAAACTTTGGGCGCGATTCACCCAAAAATGTTCTATGTCCAGTTTCACGGCACATTTGATGAGCTGTTCCACAGCGGCTGCAGTGCTGCTATTGACACCGCTATTCAACGGCCATTTGCCATTTTTTTGGGCCTCAGGAGCTTCTCCCTGTCAAGGCCACACTTCAGCAGTCTTCCTGCACTAGAGCGCTGGGCTTGCCAGCAGGACCGACTCCTCACAGACTGGGCCACCATTTTTAATGGCTTTCCCGATCACTACACCACCCCCCCCCCCCCCCCCCCCCCCCACCCCCTCCTTTCAGGACGCCCCCTTCACCCTGAACGTTTTGTTGTCCCCTCAAGCACCCCCTTTCATGGGCATTGCTCGCCCAAGCCTTGACCACTGGCAATGCCAACCTGGCACCATGGAACTGTCAACATGGCACCCTGCTGGTGCCACTGGCACCCTGGCTGTGCTGGGGTGCTCGGGTGCCAAGGGGAGAATCAGAGTACTACCCTGCCCTGTCCCGACCACTCAGGGCTCTAATGGCATGCGTGATCCCCCGAAGTGAAATCACACCCGGTCTATGTTTGGGAAATCAGTGTGAAGTGGCACCTGGCTGAGGCCTCACAGGCACGGCTGTTGACTCCCGAGCGTCGGCTGCATATGGCTTCTGGATATTTAAAAGAGCCTAATGGTTCATTTAAATGTCATTATATGGATCACGCCCGACAAGAGCCGGCTGACTTACGATCTACCTGGCGTCCGCCGCGAAACCCAATTTCGGGCAAATCCATCGGATTGTCTGGGATGTGATTTGCTTGGATTCTCAGCCAGTATTCTAACTGAAAAATCCGGGCCTCAAGAACAAATAATCCTGATTTATTTAAAGTTGTCTTTTAGCATACAAAAAACTTAAAGTATCCATCAACCGCCTTCAAATAAACTGGATTGCTTTAGATGATTAAAAAAAAAGCAGTTAGAAACCCAAAGGTCTTGTCATAGGCAAATGAATTGCACCGACAAGAGTGTAACGAAAAACCTTTGTTTCTCCTTTTGGCAAAATTAATTTAGAGCATCCAATTCTTTTTTTTTCCAATTAAGGGGCAATTTAGCGTGGCCAATTCACCTACCCTGCACATTTTGGGTTGTGGGGGTGAGACCACGCAAACACGGGTGATGTACCATCAATTGGACTCGAGTCGTGAAGAAGTTCCAAATATCAGGCTTTAATCAACTAGTTGTGTGCCCGGCAGTCGACTTACAGAGAAAGGCCGACTGCCGGGTCCTACGGGTTCTTATACCCCACCTCGTAGGTGGGACTACTTGCCTCTCGGCCAATGGGTGAGCAGTCACATGACTGGCCTCAACCAATCAGCAGAGAGGCACATGACCGGCCTGAGCCAATGGGCACCGAGTGCCCTGCACTAATGGCAGATAGGTACCGTAAACCTCCTAGTCATACCACCACAACGGGAAAATTGTGCAAACTACACGGACAGTGACCCGGGGCCGGGATCGAACCCGGTTCCTCAATGCCATTAGGCAGCTGTGCCACTTTGCCGCCCCAAGTGGTGAAAATGCTCAATTACTTTCATTGCTAAATTACAGTGATATGCACACATAAGCAACAAAAGGATGTGTTTGACCAGATGCTGCACACAGTATTTGAGCATATTAATAAAACCCTTTGGTACTGCTGTAATATCAACAGTAGTTTCTATACTTATGGAATAAAGCCTCTGTTTCTCTATTTTTGGTTCTTCCTTTATAATGCTTATTAAATTAAGCTTTTGGCCACTTGTCCTCACATGGTTCAGTGTTAAATTTTGTTTGGCAACACACCCAGAGTGTTGGAAATGGTGGCTAAGAGATAGTGAATGGGCAAGAATATGGCAGATGAAATTTAATGTGAATACGTATGAAGTTATTCACTTGGGCAGAAAAAACAGGCTGTAACTAGAATGTGAAGATAAGTAAAATACGATAGGCACCTAGTGAGGCCCTCTGGGGCGTTATTGGAGGGCTCCCCCAGACTGGTCCAGGCATTGGAATTACATCTTCAATAGGCCAATCAGCTGCTCGGCCAGCATACCCATTGACCCATCCTCCTCATTGCAGCAAGTCTCAGCCGATGTTTATGGCCTCCGCACTTGCATCATTTGCCACCTCCTGAGTGGTTACCCTTTGTCCCCGAAGAGCCCCTGCTCTCCCTCAAAAATGGCTGGGATCTGCTAATGTCCCAGGATATAGTTGTCATGATGCTATCTGGGAAACAGCCACGCATCTGCAGGATATGCATCTCATGGTCACAGACGATCTGGACATTGAGAGAGTGGTATCCCATGTGATTCACGAATGACGCTCTGTGCCACCATGGAGAATGCAAGGCCACGTCGGTGCAGTCAATGACACCCTGGGGCAGGCCTGTTATGTCCTGATTCACAGCCCTATTCAGAATTGGGACATCCACCCATGCGCATTCCCCTATGTGAGCTCCTTTCCAATGAACCTCACTCCCTTCCCTGTCACATACTTGCCAATTCCTCATAGTCGTCCCTCTCAACTCCACCTGAATGAAGCACTTTGACCCTGGAAAGCCTCAGTGGACCGTGAGACTCCCCCAAGAGCGGGGAGTGAGTGAGAGCAGTTGAATGCATTCAGTGGATCTGTGTTCTATTCTCACAGGGGAACCGCGACGTTGCCACCCATCATGTTCGGAATGGAGTGACTGATGAGCACATTTACCAAAACACCTTTGCATTGGGGGCAATATCTGTTTCACCTCGCTGTTATGGAGACATGAGTATTATTATTGGAGTTCAATGCTTGAGGTCTGAGTTTCCAACTATTGGGTTCTATTCAGTGGTTCATTCTTGCATGGTAATAATGACTAAACTTAACTCATCAAGGAAAGGTTAAGGAGCTGATTAGGCAACTGGCTATCGGCAACTAGGGGCAGCATGGTAGCATTGTGGATAGCACAATCGCTTCACAGCTCCAGGGTCCCAGGTTCGATTCCGGCTTGAGTCACTGTCTGTGTGGAGTCTGCACATCTTCCCCGTGTGTGCGTAGGTTTCCTCCGGGTGCTCCGGTTTCCTCCCACAGTCCAAAGATGTGCAGGTTAGGTGGATTGGCCATGATAAATTGCCCTTAGTGTCCAAAATTGCCCTTAGTGTTGGGAGGGGTTACTGGGTTATGGGGATAGGGTGGAGGTGTTGACCTTGGGTAGGGTGCTCTTTCCAAGAGCTGGTGCAGACTCGATGGGCCGAATGGCCTCCTTCTGCACTGTAAATTCTATATATCTATCCTTATGGCAAATGAAGCGCACCTGATGCATGTGAAGATTGCAGTTTACAGCCAGCTTCATCCTTAGATGGCACCACAGCTCTCATGGGCTGCGGATTAAATGTGCCTTTCAAATTGAAAAGCCAGCCAGTTCCCCGGCACCCAGGCACTTTGGCAGTGCCACCCCGGCACCCTGCCAGTGCCACCTGGAGGCCTCCCCAAGGTTGAGGGGGTGAGGGAGGGTTACAAAAACCGGGGGAATGGGAGGACGAGATCGGACAGTGCCCCGATCTGCGAGGAACCTTTTCTGCTGGCGAGCTTCAGCTTCAGCTTGACAGCAGGAAATTTCAAGTGCGGCCTCAACTGAGAGAATCTCCCAGAGGCCAAAATAAAGCGTCAAAAAACACCCCGCTAAAGGCGCCATTCAGCGGACTTTTCCTTCCATCCACTGCATCGCTCCCAGTGTGGGCAAGCAGCTTTGAGGTGGATGATCAGCCATGATCTAACTGAATGGCAGAGAAAGTTCAACAGGCCGGGTGATGTACTCCTGTTCCTATGTTGAAGCAAATTGGGATAATTAGGATATGTTACTGCATTAAAGGCAATAGCAAAAAAATTGAAGTTGGTGTTGATTTTCATTGAAAATTTAACCAATTCACATTTAGGAAAATTTTAATATTTTAAATATTTTAGTATTGCCAGTTTCATTGCATTATTGATTTGCATGACTGGAAACCCTATTTTTGTCTGGTGCAAAAAATAACGCTAAACTATCAGGATTAGACTAAAGAGGGATGCTGTCAGTGTCTCCGCCATTAGGTGGTGCACATTTCTCTGCCAAAGGATATTTCACACATATTTATCCTTAATTGAAAAATAGTAGTACATAAATTAACAGCCCAGTCATCCTAATAACTTTCTACAATTACTTGTGCCTAAATTTTGTTTTGGTTTCTCTATTTTCTAATTTGTAAAACACATTGATTATCCCACGAGCACAGCGATAGAGGCGGAGGTAAAGGAGTAATGAGCCATTTTATTTATTCTGGCTGGTGTTCAGAATTTAAAAAAAATTCATCTACGGGATATGGGCGTCGCTGGTCAGGCCGGCATTTATTGCCCGTCCCTAGTTGCCCTTCAGAAGGTGGTGGTGAGTTGCCTTCTTGAACTGCTACAGTCCCTGAGGTGTAGGTACACCCACTGTGCTCTTAGATGTTGCCTTGTATGCTCTTTTACCTCCTATTGGCTCTGTGCTAAACATTCACTGAGTGATTTTAAGTCCTTCCTACTTTCTGCTCGTTTTATGACAAGTGTTTCCATTATTATCTTCTCCTGCCATTCTGCTGAATCCAGTAGGAAAAGAGGGATGGTATGGTCCACAGGAGCTCTTTGCTGCAGCTATCATTGGCTCCATCAATAGCCAATGTGGCATGTGATCTAGATCATGGACTGTACTGTGAATGGTGCTGGTAGTTCTCTGCAGCCATGATTATTAGTTGCACAGCACCTAGCCACCCAACTGCAACCTGGTAAAACCTAATATAGAATTGAAATGTCAAGTGCCAGGTAAGTCCGAGAATTGTTTCTTCATGGTTTGTTTAGCAGCTCAATGCCTGAATGGTAAAGATTTTAAAACATCAGTTTTAATTTCCTGTTGCCTTTTGTCTCTTAATAATTTTGCCTGCCTCCTTTTGATCATGTTGATCAAATTGAAGAATTGCAAAGGAAATTAGCCACATCTAGTTAATATTTTAGAAAGCACCACATGTACAATGACTATCCCTGTCAATGAGCTAGTGGCATTAACAATGGAAGCTTGGAAAAAGCAGGATAACATTTTGCAGGGCACCATTACTGTTCCTTCAAAGTGGATAGGGATAGGAAGGAGAAATTCAGCATGGTTTTGAAAGCAATATGCTATGTCTTAAGTAGGTAATTAAAATATACGTTCTGCTTCTCTAAAACGATTTGATTTTCAGAAGGCCTTCAATAAAGTTTGGCTAATGAGGTTTTTAGGATTCCTGTTGTGCTGTGGGTAGTGCCCCACCTCTGTGCCAGAGGCTCTGAGTTCAAGCTCCACTCCACAACCTGATGGCCAAGGAAGGTGAATTCATAATGTGGCTACAGCAGGTTAAGTATCAGCTTGTAAGCCCTTCCAATGTATGTCATTGACAGGTGGTAAGAGCAGGAGAGATTCCTTTTCCACCATGGAAAGAAATTGGAGTCTACAAACATGTGTCCAAATTGGGTTAGTAGCAGGAGTGGGTCATTTGGCCACTTGAGCCTGCTCCATCATTCAATATGATCATGGTCAATCTGATTGTGGCCTCAACTCCACATTCTGCCTACCCCTGATAACCTTTGACACTTTTGTCAGTCAACAATGAGCTACCTTTGGGGTTGCAGTGGAGCCGGGAGTGCAGGAGGCGAAAGAGGCCGGTGTTCTGGCCTTTGCGTCCCTAGTAGCCCGGCGGAGGATTTTGCTTCAATGGAACGATGCGAGGCCCCCAAGCCTGGAGGCCTGGATCAATGATATGGCGGGGTTCATCAAATTGGAGAGGGTGAAATTTGCCCTGAGGGGATCAGTACATGGGTTCTTTAGGCGGTGGCAGCCTTTCCTGGACTTCCTGGCAGAATGGTAGGAAAATAGGCCGACAGCAGCAGCAAACCGGGGGGGGGGGGGGGGGGGGGGGGGTTTGTTGCGGGGGAAGGGAGAAATGGGTATATGTGTTTATTGAATATGCCGGGTACTTATCTATTTCTTCTTTTTGTTGTTTGTTTGGGGGTTATTGTGTTTTTTCTTTTGTTGTTGTTGATACGGTTTTCTTGTTGTTATTTTATGTTTTTGATATGTTTTTGAAAATCTTAATAAAACTTATTTTTAAAAAAACAATGAGCTACCTCTGCCTTAAAAATATTCGATGACCCTGCCTCCACCAGTCTCTGGAGAAGGGAAGTTACAAAGATTCACAACCCTTTGAGAGAACACATTTCTTCTTGTCTTGTCAGTGTTGTAACTGGAAGACCTCTTACTTTTACATTGTGTCTCTTAGTTCTAACCTCCTCCACAAGGGGTGACATCCTTTCAGCATCCACCCAGTCAAGTCCCCTCAGGATCTTGTATGTTTCAGTAAGATCACCTCTCAGTCTTCTAAACTCCAATGAATACAGGCCCAGCCTGTCCAACATTCTTCGTAAGATAACCTCTTCATCCCAGGTATCAGTCGAGTGAACTTTCTATGGACAGCTTGGAACGCAATTATATCCTTTCTTAGTTAAGGAGACCAAAACTCTACACAGTATTCCAGATGTGGTTACACCAAGGCCCTGTACAGCTATAGCAAAACATCCCAACTTTAATATTCCATTCCCTTCAATAAACAACAACATTCCTTGGCCTTCTGAACCACTTGCTCCACCTGCATACTAACATTTCCTTAGTCATCTACCAGGGCTTCTGTGCCTCAGAGTTATGCAATCTCTCTTCATTAGAATAATGTGCTGCATTTCTATTCACAATTTCCACCATTATACTCCATATGCCAAATGTTTTCCCATTCATTTACCCAAAGTCTCTTTGAAGACTCCTATGTCCTCTCCACAACTTAGTTTACTACGTAACATTGTGTCGTTGGCAAGTATAACTTTGATCCTTTCATTTGAATCATTGAAGTAAACTGTGAATCATTGAAGTGCTGGCACTGATCCCTGTGGCACTCCACCTGTCACATTGCCAACCCAAAAGTGGCCCATTTATGCCTACTCTCTGTTTCCTGTTAGCTAACCAATCCTCTATGCATACTAATATGTTACCCCTAACACCATGAACTCTTATTTTGCATTGCAACTTTTAATGTGGCACCTTGTCAAATGCCTCCTGGAAATCTAAACACAACACATCCACAGGTGTATCCATTGTTGGCTGTTATTTCCTCAAAAAACTCCACACAAAAAGTCAAACATGATTTCTCTTTCATAAAACAGTGCTGACTCTGCCTGACTGCATTGAGATTTTCTAAGCGCCCCACTATAACCTCCTTAACACTAGATTCCAGCAATTTCCCAACAACAGATGTTAAGCTTCCTGCTTTCTGCCTCCTTCCTTCCTTTCATTAATGGCGGAATCACACTAGCTATTTGTCAATCTGATAGGACCTTTCCAGAATCGAGGGAATTGTTGAAAATTAAAATGCACCTACTATCTCAGCACAAATTCTTTCAGGAATCTAAGATGAAGTCCGTCAGGACTGGAAACTTGTCAGCTTTCAGTTATAATAATTTTACCTAGGCCCTTTCCCTGGTGATTGTAATTGTTTCCATTTCCTCCATCACTTTCAGCTCCTGATTCACAACTATTTCTGTGATGTAATTTGTACCCTCTACAGTGAATTCAGATGCAAAATATCTATTGAATCAATTTGTTGCTTCCTTATTTTCCATTAATTCCCCATTCTCACTCTCGAGAGGACTACGGCTCACTTTACTCTTTTCCTTATTAAATACCTATCGGAACTCTTATTACCTCTATTTATAGCTAGATTTCACTCCTATTCTAATCTCTCCCTCCTTATTAATCTTTAAGTAATTCTTTGCTGTTCTTTATATTCTGTCTAATCTCCTGACCTGCCTCTCATCTTTGTGGAATTACACATCATTTTCTTTCAATTCAGATGATTCACCTGATGAAGGAGCTGCTCTCCGAAAGCTAGTGATTCAAAACAAACCTGTTGGACTTGAACCTGGTGTTGTAAGACTTCTTACTGTGTCCACCCCAGTCCAATGCCGGCATCTCCACATCATATATACTTGACAACTGACCAAATCAGAAGGCCCTGTACTAAGGGGTGTGACTGCCTTCTGGTACAAAGTGGCCAGTTAACTTTTCCCCTCCCCAATGCATCGCAGTATCTATAGCTCAGTCTCCAGCTCAATGACTCTGAGCCAAAGCTCTTCAACCTGCAGGCAGTTGGTGCAGGCGTGTTTGCCGTGAATCACCCCGGTGCCCAGGAACAGTCATATTCTGCTGATGCAACACACCTGCCCTGTCATCTTTGTTACGTGTCAATAAAGTTGTTCTTAATTTATAATTAATAAACACTGCTCATCCCAATAACCTTTACTGCAACTAATCTTAGCTTAACAATTACAAATAGATTACATGGGTTTTAAAGAGAAATGAGCAAAATATTCACTAACCAATTCGCTTAACTGGTTTTCTATGATCTCGCCTTGTCGTGCCTGACTTGGTGTTGCAACAAGGCTGCTAAATCTTGCGAGAGGCCTCTTGCGAGACGTATGATGCTCGCGAGGTCTCGCGAGACGTCGCGATCTGAATCTCACCCTCACTGGCCACACAGGCTGGAACATGCATGTGAAAGAATATGTTGCCAAACTCAGGTTTAATTGGAGACCTACTTCCTTGTCCTACCCGTGTGGCACTATGGGTCTGACCTGCCTTCAGACAGTGAACTGAAGAAGATGAATGAGACTTTTTAGCATCAATCAGGATTTATGGAATCAATAGCACTTTAGCTGGTTGAATCCAAAGTGATCTAACATTTGGAAAGCATTGGCAGGAATAGGGAATTGGCTGACTGAGGTGTAATGAGTAGTAAAACACTGCGGGAGTAGGATTGCAACTTAGTTTGGTTTTCAGGAGTTAAACTGTCCGTGGTTTCAATGAGCTATACAATATGTTTGCTGTGTGAATTAACATTCAAATTCTCGCTGCGATATCTGAGCAGCGATCTGAAATTATCCAATTCATGTGAAGCTGTTCTGAGGACGGCCAATCAAGCATTTGGATAAACTTTGATTCTCAGCTGAAAATGGGCTAATTTAGCTTGATGTCATTCCTTGGTAAGATGGGGTATGCTCATTCATTTTTGGGCATGACAATTTCAAAATGGCATTTATTGATATAAAATGGCCAGAGAAGAACAAATAGAATAATCCTGAGTGGTTAAGACTCTTGAATTGTGAGGAGATGTGCAGCCCACTTTCTTCAAAAAGAGGCAAATAAAATACATTAAAGTCCAATCCCACATTATGAAAATACACACACAATACAAATATATGCAGGTGAATTAACCTACAAACTGTTGACTGAAAAATAGGGTGACTTAATTACAAAATTTATACATGGAGGTTTGAAGTTTGTCTTGCCAGCATTTATTCCTCCACAAGCATTCAGTAAAACAGATTGCCTGGTTATTTATGGTGTGCAATAGTATTTATCCAGGGTTTTGCAAAGGTAATTTCTTTTAAGCTTAGAAAAACATACTGCTTCACTTACCATGAAGGTCTGGTGATCACACGTACTGAAGAAGTCATGCAAGTGCTATCTGTCTACAATTCATGTATTTTTAGAATACTCACCCTTTACAAAAATATTTATTTCAACACACAAGCATTTATGAAATTATTAACTTCATGAGAAATGTCTTCCAGCAGAGAAAATACATTACTGAGGGTTCTTACATTTGAGAAAATATGTTCATAAAATTGTTTTGATTGATCTAAGAATTGGAAGCACTTTAGATTCTGTCATGATATGCAAACATGCTATCAATGAACACTCAGAATAGGACACAACCAATGGGCAGTCAGGACACTCACCACAAGCATCACCACAAGGTGGCATGACATAAACACTATAAAAGGGATGAGGCACTCACACCCTGCCTCTTTCCACAGACAGACATCTAGAGAGTTAGACAGGGTTAATCCGTAGCATCACACCCCAGGCTTAGAGCAAGCTGGTACAGTTAGACTGAGTTACTACAGTTAGATTAGAAGAGAGTTGTGTTGTTCCTCGTGTCTTAATAAAGCTCGTTGTCTCAAAGGTGGAGAAGATGCTTTATTGTGAATTCATTCTCTCTTCAGAGCTTAACTTACGGCTATCTCAAATGCTGCCTGCCTGTGTGTCTGTGTCCTGATACGAGTTCTGCCTTCCGTGAAGTGTGTCGTCACTTCCTGTCCCTGTGTATATATAGCTCTCCCGTGCTCCTCAGTTGTATTGCATCTACTTAGATCTACAATCACCACATCCCCCCTTTTTTCTTTACATATTTTCTGTACATCGTTAAAGAAAATTGTACAAAATAGTTACTTATGATATGTGTATCTATACAAGTGATGGTGCTATTGCATATTTTACAAAGCCAATTTATATTTATGAGTCCAATCTTAATAAAAACATTTATGAGTCCAAACTTAATGAATTTGTTCAGAGTTTTTTCTTTTGTTGTTGTTGACATGGTGATATTGATATTGCAACTCCGTTGTGAATGTTGTTGGTGTTCCTTGTTATTTTAAGTAACCAATACGTCATCCCGAGGTGTTTGCATGGTTGAACCACTGATGTTGACTGACATGGACTTTTTTCTGTGCTTGTGGTATCGATTTATTACGTCATCTGCCTTGAAAGCTGGTGTGCTTGCTTGTTCTGGAGCAGATGTGAGTTTGTGCGATTCGTTGTCATCCCATGGCATGTTTGTAGTCTTGTCATTGTTTTGCAGTGTGCTGTGGCATTGTCCTTCATGCGCAGAGTTGTACCATTTTGTACAAGTCATTGTTTCATTGCTGTTGTTTCTGTCGTTCCTGTCTTTGTTGTTTTCGTTGCCGTTCTTGCTGTTTTTGTCGTTTCTGTCTTTGTTGTTGTCGCTATCTTTGTTATACTTCTTGTTGGTTTTGTTGTTCTTCTTGTAGTTTTTGTCGTTGTGCTTGTAGTTTTTGTTGGTGCTGTTGTTGTTCTTGTTTCTGCAGTGCTTCTTGCGATTTTTGTTGTTTTTGTCGCACGTCATGTTGCTTTTGTTCTTGCTGTTGTTGTTCTCGTTTCTGCTGTGCTTCTTTTGATTTTTGTTTTTCTTGTTATGCTCAATGAGTGTCCCGTGTGGATAATTTGAGTCATTTTCACAGTTATTGGTGCGAGTGTCCTTTGTGGAATCTGTTGCATTGAATGTTTCGTCTCGAGAATGGTGAGACTGATCTGATGTGGCATTGATGCTGGTGACATCAGTCATTTGTGGTGGATTTGATTCCTCGTCTTTGCTTCCTTTGTGCTCCTCTTCTGGAGTCAAATTCTTCACGATTTCATTTGACGCAGTCTCTCTGGACTCTTGGTGCTCCTCTTCTGGAGTCAAAATCTTCATGATTTCAATTGACGTGGTCTCTCTAGACTCTTGGCGCTCCTCTTCTGGAGTCAAAATCTTCATGGTTTCTGTTGTTATGGTCTCACTGGACTCTTGGTGCTCCTCTTCTGGAGTCAAAATCTGCATGGTTTCTATTGGCGTTGTCTCTCTGGACTCTTGGGTGGCCCGACTCTGTGCTTCTGTACAGACAAGCTGAGAACTGTCAGTCTCGCTGTGATCCTGTACGTCGAGTGGGATCACCTTGTCACTGTTTTCGCATGCAGTCTTTTTCTTGTTTATGTGAGCTTGGTAGACTTTCATAGTCATCTTGCTCAGATATGGCGGGTTGACCTTCATGGTCTTGTTCATGCATGGTGTTCACCAGGGAGTATTTGCTTGCTTCCCTTTTGGAGTCTTTCATCACTCTCACTGTGGAGCCTGTCATCGCTCTCTCTGTGGATTCTTTCTGTGCTTTCTGTGTGGCGTCGTCTTTGTCTTGGGTATTTCTGTCATCCAATGTATCGACGATCTGCCATGGCACCATGGTGTTGGATTCATCTACCACGAGTAGATTCGTGTTGAACTTTGCGACCGTGTCGCTGATGCTGTGATCAGCATTTCCGAATAACTCAGCCATGTCTGAGTAGTATTCTTCGAAAAACAAATCATCTTTTTTTGTTTCGGATTTCTTTTTGTTCTCTTCACTTTGGGTGGTGCAGACTGCTTTTTCCAGGGTGTTGTGCGAGTTGTTTTCAACTGCTGGTTTAAGTTCAGGCGTTTTTTTGTCTTCTGAGGCAAGAAAGTTTGGTTTTACCGCTTTAAGTATCTTGTTTTCAATTTTCCGGCATTTCCCTTTTATGTAGGCGTGGTCCGGATGCTCAGACGTCATGACGCTCGTGACGTCATGCGTAGGAATCAATTGCGCATGCGCAAATCGGCCTTCCTTTACTTTGCGGTTTTGTGTCCACTGCGCCTGCATGGCTTGCGCATGCGCATAACGGTCCGCGACCAAAACGTTTTGAGACCGCGCATGCGTGGCGTGCGCATGCGCATAACGATCAGCCACAAGAACTTCTTTTAACTGCGCATGCGCGGCTTGCGCATGCGCAGAACACAAAACTGGTGATTGTAACTGCGCATGCGCGGCTTCCGTTTCCTGCGCAGACGCAGTTTTTTTGTTCTTTGTGTCCCCGAGACTGTAAAATGTGCTCCGCGCCATTTTATCGCGGATTTCAGCGTTTTTTCTTTCTGAAAGTTGTAAGTTACCTTTTCCTTTCAATCTGGACTGGACCTCAGCGTTTTGGCTTTGTGAAAAATTCAAGTTATTTCTTCTTTTTGATCAGTACTTTTCACTCGCAATTTCTTGACTGAAGCCTTTCTGTTTGTAGAGTTTTGCATCACTCAGTCTCTGTGCAGTTTGGCCTCTGAGCATACAATACTGTTCAAATTCCTTACAGTACTCTTCAAATTTGTTTAGTATTGTTTGTAAGTTGTTGCTGTCTTCATCTTTTGAGTATTTAAATCCATTATATACTTTCCTAGCTTCATGTCCTGCGATGAGCATTGCAATTTTAATTTCGTCTGAGGCTGCTGCTACATTATTAGCTATGATATATAAATCGAACATTTGTTTAAACATTTTCCAGCCATTTCTTACATTGCCAGTCGTGTCCAGCTGAGGTGGGTATCCAAGCCACATCCTCGAATAAGCGGTCTTCCCAAGTCCAATGCTCAGTAGGAGATTTCCATGTCATTTTGTTCTTTCTGTGGCTGCAGCTGAGTTGTCCTGTAGTAAGCATCTGAAGTCACTCCTGGTAACCATGTGTTGTTCCTCGTGTCTTAATTAAGCTCGTAGTCTCAAAGGTGGAGAAGATGCTTTATTGTGAATTTTTTCTCTCTTCAGAGCTTAACTTACGGTTACCTCAAATGCTGCCTGCCTGTGTGTCTGTGTCCTGCTACGAGTTCTGCCTTCCATGAAGTGTGTCGTCACTTCCTGTCCCTGTGTATATATAGCTCTCCCGTGCTCCCTCTAGTGCTTGCTCAGTTGTATTGCATCTACTCAGATCTACAATCACCACAAGAGTCAAACTCATTTGAGAACTGTGTTAATAGTTCAATAAACATGTTGAACTAATTTCAGAGTCTGGAGCATCCTTTAGTTAAGACTGCATCAAGTAGAAGCCTGTGTTATCCGAAGCAGCATAACACAACAGATTCCAGATCTCTTGCTAGGAAATGCTGTAGCTTGTGTGCAACACGGAACATAACTTTTGATCTGGTACTCAAGAAGCACTCGTTAATTAATAGAAACCTGCCTGATGTACAGTGTAATGGAGCCTCGTCTTGAAACCTTGAATAACTGCTAATGCACTAACAGTTTGCTTTCTCCGTATCGTCTAACGTCAAATTAAATAACAGATTGAACTGGATTTTCCACGTTGCGTAGGTCTGGGCAAAGCAGCTGCTGATGCGAACTCTGTGAAAAGAAGTGACAGCGGTACAGAAATGAACATTGCAATCCTGAAACCTGCAATGTAGCTGTGAACAATCCAATATTTAATCTCAACAACTATTGATCAGTGGAGCAGACCTCTGATTTCCTGTAGCAACATAAATAGGAGGGACTTTATTAGCCATGCAGAAACAGAGTTTATTTTACTTCCCAGCAGCCAAGTTCACGTTCACGTTGCAGCTGTGTAGACTTCACCTTGCGTGTTCATGTAGCAATAATATGAAACCATGAAGATCCTAGCCATTTGTTTACCCAGTTATGTATTCAATCATCATTTGAACATTGCATTTAATGTGTTATATATTTATGTTGCTTTTATCTCCCTAGAGGTGCTGTTAACACCGTTGCCAACTCCATTTTATGTCTGCCCTGCTCTCTTTAACCATATTAAATACATCTCAGTATTTGAGATTGCAGAAAGTAATGTAACCATTTGCAGCATCTGTTTTGCACTATGAAATGTAGATTTGACATTAATATTTGGTAACTAATCTATTCAGTCATGGGTGGCTCCACAGATTTACTCCATGAGCAGCAATAAGAGGATCTAATTTCATATTAATCATTTAATCTTAATTCCTCTTTGGATTGTTTTTATTGTCATATCTCAGGAAAAAAGGTACACATCTAATTTGTGGGAGGAATCTTTAATAGCATCCTCCATAAATTAAAAAGTAGGTTTAATTAAAGTATTTTAAAAGTCATGTGAGGAGCATGTATTTGCAATGAGTATCATCACTATCGTCGGTCGCACCTCAGCCCTCAAACTTTCAGCACAACCTCTGACACACTATGATCTGTGCCATGGGAATGCTGCCAGTGTAAAAGTTTTGTCACCCAGAATCAGTGCTTTTTCCCATTTCCAGCTGACAATGTTGCTTTAGGTGGTCTCAGAATGGCATTTATCATTAAAATTCGAATGTTTATTTATCATACCCAAAGTCCTTAAAGCGCTTGGTAATCAATCGATTACTTTTAAAGTACGACCACTTTCATTAGTTATTTGTCCACAGCAAGGTGCCTCAAGGAGTGAGTGGGGTGAATGATGGATTAGCCTTTTGTTTTGGGTGGCACTGGTTGATGAATGAATGTTGGCCAGGAAACCAGGACCAGAATTTCACACATAAAGCTCAGATGCACGCTCAACCCAGAAGCACGTAAAATCGTGGATGAAGACTCGAGTTCCGACGTCATCGTGCACTTGTGCAACATTTTGGTTGGTGTGCTTGCATGCGAGTTGGAAACATGCCCGCTGACAATCCAAACCCAATATAAATACATTAAACACCAATTCACTGGGATTTAACGTTGCCCATCAGCCGTTATGATTGGCAGGCCGGCCGACTGGCAAAGCAGCCTTTTATGTTTAAACTGCGACCTCAGTCCAGGGTGGGATGAACTGCCTGAACTGAAATCAAATTAACAAATGTGTCTGGGGACTGAGGTCTGTGCTTGATTGTGCTGCCTACGTCCTCATGATATAGCTTTATTTATGTTACAAGGGTCAGCAACTCCCTGAGACAGCTCTGCTGCAGCTGTCCCCCTGAACATTGGAAATGCAAATCTGCACCCTCCCCCTTTTTTTGCCCCCGACCTCTTCCCACTGTCCCTGGCAGTGCTCAGTCTTCCATGGAGTGGGTGGCCTTTACTAAGGCAGCCAGTGGGGAATTACTCTCGGGTGCCTACTGCGGGCAGGGGCACATTTTGCGCCCACCCCTGGACCCACCAAGTGCACGCACCCGACGAGCAGAAACTTCCGGCGCACGAGAATTTGCTGCCCTTAGCTACATTTTTCACTTTGTGAACTGGATACCTTGCCGTAGGTTCAGCATTAATGACTGCTCCTATAAGCGGACATTGTGCTCCCTTTAGGCCCACTATGGGTTTGGGGTTTGAGTTCCAAAATACCGTTCTAACCGCTCAGTTCAATGGGCTGCAACCTTCAGCAATGCACTTGTTAAACAAAATCTAGCGAAGCAATGAATTACTTAAGTAGATAAGGAGCCAATGAGCAACCGATGCAAGTGACGCCAGATGGTGCTGGTTTCTGATACATGCATCAGACTTGATGAGCCGACATCAGCAAAGCTTCAGATATCAGTCACAATATTCACCATTTTCCAAGAGTTGCTGATCTGTCATTGAAAATAACAAAGGTAATATAATCTTTTTTTTTAAACGTGCCAGTCATTGCTTGGGGAATTAGATGTGATAGAATATTCACTTCTCCTGTTCCAACTGCCAATCTCTTCAGTTCGTGAGTCCGCAGCCCTCAAACTGCATGTAGGAAGATGATTAACATTTGAATGTTACAATAATCCTTTGAAGCTGCACTTCACTTGAAATCTGCAGGGTTGTAATACTCTTATCAATCCTTTGAGGGGAATGGCAGCATTGTTGCATTATTATTGAATGCAGGGCAGGTTTCAAATAACTGCCAACTACCCAAGATTTTTTTTTCCAGTGGGGACATCCTGTCTTGATGGTTGTCAGCATTGAGGCAAAAATACATCTATTTCTGTCAGCTGACTTGCCTGCACCAACTCTGCAATGTTAGGCAAGAGAATTATTCTGCGACTTGACTTCTGCAAGAAAAATATCCTTTTGACCCCATTCTCTGGTGGGAGATTTTGTTTCCAAATCCGAATATGAGCACCACCTGCCTCGTCAGTTCCCCATGGAGGCAAGGGGGGGGGGGGGGGGGGGAATGCACCCATGACTACATTTAAGCATTCCAAATTCCTGAAACTAAAACGGTGAGAAACTGCTTGTCAGATTGTATCTTCATTGCAATATTATTAGAACTTGTGTTACGATTCTGTTGAGGACCGCTGCTGTGTGAAGGAGAAATCTGAACACTGAACGATTAAATGAGAGAATTATGCCACAAGAATTCAGGCTTTTAAACAAAAGCAAACTGCATCAAAGAATTAAACAAAGCAAGCAGTATTAATTTAACAATATACTTTATATACTTATGATGTGAACTCATACATTGCAGAAGGAGGCCATTCGGCCCATCGAATCTGCACTGACCCGCTGAAAAAACACCCTATTCAGGTCCACACCCTTACCCTATCTCTGTAACCCAGCAACCCTACCTAACCTTTTTGGACACTAAAGCTGGGATTCTCCTTTCCGGGGACTAAGACACCACGCCGGCGGGAAAACCGGCGTCAACGACGCTGGCATCAACGAGCCCCCAAGGTGAGAAATTCTCCATTTACCCCCACTTTCTCGGAGGCGAGGTGGACGCCGGAGGGGTTGGCACAGCTACAGCCAATGGCGAAGGGACTGCACGAGTTTGCGCATGTGCCAAAGGGCCGGCGTGATCTCGTGCATGTGCGGAACCGCCAGCGTGTTTTGGTGCATCCGCATGGGGGTTCTCTTCTCCGCGCCGGCCTTGGTAGAGCCCTGCAGGGGCCAGGGCGTAAGGAAGGAGGGCCCCCACAGCGCAGTCCTGCCAAAGATCGATGGGCCCCGACCGCGGACCAGGCCACCGTGGGGCCCACCCACCCGGGGTCGGATCCCCCCCCCCCCCCCCCCCCTGAGGGCCTCCCCAGCCGACTTACCTGCCAGGTCACACCATGTGGGGCCATGCCTAACCCACACCGGCGGGACTGGCCAGAAATGGATGGCCGCTTGGCCCATCGCATCTCGGAGAATTGTTGGGGTGACCACTGACAATGGCCCCCGACTAGCGTGGTGTGACCCCGCTCTCGCCCTAAAAACAGCGCTGGTGAATACGGCAGCCGGCGTCGAGGCGGCGGGACGGGATTCGCGCCGCCCCCCCCCCCCCCCCCTCCCGTCTGGCGATTCTACGACCCGGCGGGGGGTTGGAGAATCCCGCCTGAAGGGGCAATTTAGCATAGCCAGTCCACCTAACCTGAACACCCGGAGGAAACATGATCCGGCACCCCGAGGAAACCCACGCAGCCACAGGGAGAAAATGCAAACTCCACACAGACAGTCACCTGAGCCCAGAATTGAACACAGGTCACTGGCGCTGTGAGGCGGCAGTGCTAACCACTGTGCCACCGTGCCACAATTCTATCTATTACTCAGTTCTATTTATTACTTCCCCCAAGTATTCTCTAACCTGTTACAATAATCTTCAAGGTTAATTTACTTCTTTACATAGAAACATAGAAAATAGGAGCTGGAGTAGGCCCTTCAGCCCTTCGACCCTCTCATACCTACCTACCAATGTCGGGGAACATGAGGTTGAGGTGGGTCTTGATGGCCAGCTCATCAACAGTACTGCTGGCCCGAGACCAGTTGCGGCATGTGGTGTGCTCACGGTAGCTGAACAAAAATCTTACCAGATGCATCTCCACAGACACCATGGTCTGCTTCTTCAGACCAATCTTGGAAGTCTGCACTGCTCGCTTGACCAAACTGTTTGAGGAAGGTTGACGCACCCCGTTTGGCTTCATGAATTGCTCAAACTCATTGCTGGTGAAGGGGGCGCATTTTCTGTGACAAGTACCTCCGGAATGCCATGGGTCCTGAAGGAGAGCCGGAACTTCACGACGGTAACCTTAAACGTGGTGGACTCCCAGCCACTTAGAGTGGACGTCAACGATGAATAGAAACAATGGCCTCTGGAAAGTTCGGGCAAATTTGGCATGTAGGCGTACCTACGGCTGGCCTGACCATTCTCATGGATGCAGTAGGGTGGCTGGCAGGGGTTTCTTCTGTTCCTGGCATGTGGTGCATTGTTGGGCCTGTCATTCGATTGTGGTGTCCAGGCCCAGCCACCGCACATAGCTGCGGGCTAGCATCTTCATTTTCGACACTCCTGGCTGTCCATTGTGCAGATTCAGAAGGATGGCGCCATGCCGTCTCGTGGGACCAAGACATGAACACCACACAGAAGGAGTCTGTCCTCCTTGCTGAGCTCCAGCATTTTGGCTTCAAAGTCCCGTTGTTCTTTGGACAGCTTCCCTTGCTGGCCCCTGCGTAAGACGATGTGGTGTACTTTCGCCAATATGGAGTCTTTTTGCGTCCAGTCACGTATCTGGGTGGTGGTGACTGGAAAAGTGTCCAGAAAGTGAAGTATCGAGACCACATTGTTGGCTCTTGATGACGATGGGGGTTGTATCAGCAGTGGGAGCCTACTCAATGTGTTTGCAATTTGCATGCCTGGGCGATGTCCAAAGGTGTAACTGGTACGCTGCTAGCAATCGGACCTATCGCTGAATCCGGGGGGACACAATTGTCGAGATCGCCTTGCCCTCTTTCAAAAGCCCTAGCAATGGCTTGTGGTCTGACAGAATAGTGAATTGGCGCTCATACACGTACTGATGAAATTTCTTCACTGTGAATATGACGGTCAGCAGAGTGAGAACCATGATTCCGCCATCAGTGGGGGCTGGAGCATAGCGGTCAGTTCGGGACCTGGCACGAACCTCTATTTCGGTCGGACGCCCGATTCTCCGCCTGATCACAATCAGCGTTGCAGAGCGGAGCATCCAGCTCAATATATAACAATTTCTGCAGTTATCACAGTATTTAAACAGGAAAAGAGTGAGGAAAGTGAGTGTTGGTCCTCCAGAGAGTGAGAATAGGGAGTTAAGAGTAGATAATGAGATGGCAGATGAAATGGAACAAGTACTTTGCTTCTATCTTCACCTGTAGAGTATGCAAGAAAGATTCAGGTGATAGCCGTAAATCGGGAGGTGGAAGAGCAAGAGGAACTTGGTGAAATTACAATCAGCAAGGAAGCAGTACCGCGGAAATTGATGGAGCTGCGGCCTGACAAGTCTCCAGGTCCTGATGGACTTCATTCTCTGTTCTCAAAAGAGGTGACGAATGAGTTGTAGATGGATTGGTGTTAATTTTCCAAAATTTGCTCAATTCTGGGAAGGTTCCACCAGACTGGAAAGTAGCAAATATCACTCCTCTATTCAAGAAGGGAGGGAAGGGTCCCTAGATGTGAGCATGGAAGTGGCTGTAGTTACGGTAGCACCACTGTAGCACAGTGGTTAGCACTGTTGCTTCACAGCACAAGGGTCCCAGGTTCGATTCCCTGCTTGTGTCACGGTCTGTGTGGAATCTGAGCATTCTCATTGTGTATACGTGGGTTTCCTCCGGGTGCTCCGGTTTCCTCCCACAAGTCCCAAAAGATGGGCGGAATTCTGTGATCCTGAGGCTAAGTGTTGACACTGTCGGACATGCCAACACGGCTTCAGGATCAGCAATTCTGGCCCCAGCACGGCACTGGAGCGGTTCACACCGCTCCAGCTGCTGATCCTGTCGTGAACTGGGCACCGTGGGATCCGCGCATGCGCAGTGACACCGGCCCCAACGTGCGCATGCGCAGTGGCACCGGCCCCAACGTGCGCATGCGCAGTGGCACCGGCCCCAACGTGCGCATGCGCAGTGGCACCGGCGCCAACGCCGCATGCGCAGTGGTGCTCTTCAACACGCCGGCCTCGGCGCAACGTGGCGCAGGGCTACAGGGGCCGGCGCGGAAGAAAGGAGGCCCCCAGCCAGAGAGGCCGGCCCGCTGATCAGTGGCCCCGATCGCGGGCCAGGTCACATCGGAGGCCCCCCCCCCCCCCCCACAGGCCGCCCCTCCGACCCTTCCATGCAGAGTTCCCGCTGGCTGAGAGCAGGTGTGTATATTACAAACAGCAAAGGTTCCAAAACTGACCCCTGTGGAGCACCACTATTGACAACCCTCCATTCAGAAAAGCACCCTTCCACTGCTACCCTCTATCTTTGATGACCAAGCTGTCGGAGTGGCATGGTAAGATTCGCACCGGTCGCAGGGATTCTCCGGCCCGGTCCCGGGCTAAGAGAATCCCGCCCGATGTGCTTGTTAGGTGAATTGAACATTCTGAATTCTCCCTCTGTGTACCCGACCAGGTACTGGTGTGTGGCGACTTGGGACTTTTCACAGTAACTTCATTGCAGTGTTAATGTAAGCCTACTTGTGACAATAAAGATTATTATTATTACTATTCATCCCGTGAGGAATTTAAGGAAAGTAGAAAGTAATTTAAGCAAGGAGTCAGGGGGGCTAAAAGGGGTCACAAAATGTCATTGGCAAATACGATTAAAGAAAATCCCAATGTTTTTGATACGTATGTAAAGAGCAAGAGAGTTGCCAGGGAAAGGGTTGGCCCACTCAAGGACAGGAGAAGCAATTTATTTGTGGAGCCAGAGGAAATAGGTGACAGACTAAATGAGTACATAGCATCAGTATTCACCAAAGAGAAGGATTTGGTGGATGATGAGTCTGGCAAAGAGTGTGTAGATTAGGGGTGTCAAACTCAAATACACCGTGGGCCAAAATTAAAAAATCGGGACAAGTCGGGGGCCGGACTGGTTCAATATTTTTTTGCAAAACTTATTGAAATGAACTTATTGAACCTGGAACTAATAAAGCTTAGGTTATTGCCTATAAAAACAACATTAAATAGTAAATAAATAAAAAAATTAGTTGCATTTATTTCTTATTGCTTTATCTGGAGCTTTTCCAGAGTAATTTCTAATGAAAACATTTTTCCACAGGCCAACACTTTGTGATTCACACTATACCTGAATAAACTCGGCATCAGCCATATCATATGCCATAGGCGCTTCAATTGCTGGGGCCAGCTTTAATAGTAATTAGATATTATTAGGGCAGCACGGTGGCCTAGTGGTTAGCACAATCGCCTCACGGCGCTGAGGTCCCAGGTTCGATCCCGGCTCTGGGTCACTGTCCGTGTGGAGTTGCACGTTCTCCCCGTGTCTGCGTGGGTTTCGCCCCCACAACCCAAAAATGTGCAGAGTAGGTGGATTGGCCACGCTAAATTGCCCCTTAATTGGAAAAAATAATTGGCTAATCTAAACTAAAAAAAAAGTAATTAGATATTATCTCGCGGGCCAAAGATAATTCCACCGCGGGCCGGATTTGGCCCGCGGGCCTTGAGTTTGACATATATGGTGTAGATAGTCTGGGTCACAGTGAGATCAAAAAGGAGGAGATGGTGTTGGGCGTCTTGAAAAACATTAAGGTAGTTAATTCCCCAAGGCCTGATGGGATCTACCCAAGGGAGGAAATTGCTGGGGCCTTTGCACAAATCTCAGAATTCTCACTGACTACAGGTGAGGGAGGTCCCCGAGGGCAGGAGAATAGCCAATGTTGTTCTTTGTTTAAGAAGGGTAGCAAGGATAATCCAGGAAATTACAGGCCGATGAGCCTTATGTCAGTGGTAAGGAAATTATTGGAGAGGATTTTTCAATACAGGATTTAGTCCCATTTGGAAGCAAGTGGATGCATTAGTGAGACGCAGCAGGGTTTTGTGAAGGGGAGGTCGTGTCTCACTAACTTAATCGTGTTTTTCAAGGAAGTGACAAAGATGATTGATGAAGGTAGGGCAGTGGATATAGACTTCGGTAAGGCCTTTAACAAGGTCCTTCATGGTAGACTGTACCAAAGGTGAACTCACACGGGATGAGAGGTCAGCTGGCAAGATGGATACAGAATTGGCTTGCTCATCAAAGATAGAAGGTAGCAGTGGAAGGGTGCTTTTCTGAATGGAGGGCTGTCACTAGTGGTGCACCACAGGGATCATTGCTGGGACACTTGCTGTTTGTAATATATGTATAAATGATTTGGAGGAAAATGTAACTGGTCTGATTAGTAATTTGCGGACGACACAAAGGTTGGTGTATTGCAGATAGTAATGAGGACTTTCAGAGGATACATCAGGGTATAGATCGGTTGGAGACCTGGGTGGAGAGATGGCAGATGGAGCTTAATCCGGCCAACTATGAGGTTGGAAGCATTTTGAAAGGTTTAATACAGGTGGGAAATATATAGTAAATGGTAGAACCCTGAATAGTATTGACAGGCAGAGGCATCTATCTGGGTGTTCAGGCTCACAGGTCACTGAAAGGGGCAACGCAGGTGGAGAAGGTAGTCCAGAAGGCATACAGCATGCTTGCCTTCATCAGCCGGGGCATTGGGTATAAAAATTGGCAAGTCATGGTGCAGCTGTATAGAACCTTAGTTAGATCACATTTGGAATATAGTATTCAATTCTGGTCGCCACACCATCAGAAGGATATGGAGGCTTTGGAGAGGACGGTACAGGAGAGGTTTACTGGGATGTTGCCTGACATGGAGGGCATTAGCTATAAGGAGAATTTGGGTAAACTTGGTTTGTTCTCACTGGAACGACGGAGGTTGAGGGGTGACCTGATAGAAATGTACAAAATTATGACGGGCTTGGACAGAGTGGATAGTCAGAGGCTTTTCCCCGGGTGGTAGAGTCAATTACTAGGGGACATCGGTTTAAGGTGCGAGGGGCAAAGTTTAGAGGAGATGTGCAAGGGAGGTTTTTTTACACAGTGGGTAGTGGATGCCTGGCACTCCCTACTGGAAAAGGTGGTGGAAGCTTTGGTGGTAGTGAAGTTTAAGGGGCGACTTGACAAATACATGAATAGGATGGGAATAGAGGGATATGGGCGTCCGAAACGTAAGAGATTTTAGGTTAGACGGGCAGCATGGTCTGCGCAGGCTTGAAGGGCCAAAAGGCCTATTCCCTTGTGCTGTACGTTTCTTTGTTCTGTACCTGGCGATATGTCCTGCACATTTTGGTTGTCTAGGACATCAGTGTTTGCAACTCTCCATGTACTGCAGGATACACAGTGTGTGAGAGAGCCAAGGGAGGAAATTGCTGGGGCCTTGACAGAAATCTCAGAATTCTCACTGACTACAGGTGAGGGAGGCCCCAGAGGATAGCCAATGTTGTCCCTTTGCTTAAAAAGGGTAGCAAGGATAATCCAGGAAATTACAGGCCGATGAGCCTTACATCAGTGGTAAGGAAATTATTGGAGAGGATTCTTCCAGCCAGGATTTAGTCCCATTTGGAAGCAAGTGGATGTATTAGTGAGAGGCAGCATGGTTTTGTGAAGGGGAGGTCGTGTCTCACGGCAGCACGGTAGCATTGTGGATAGCACAATTGCTTCACAGCTCCAGGGTCCCAGGTTCAATTCCGGCTTGGGTCACTGTCTGTGCGGAGTCTGCACATCCTCCCCGTGTGTGTGTGGGTTTCCTCCGGGTGCTCCGGTTTCCTCCCACAGTCCAAAGATGTGCAGGTTAGGTGGATTGGTCATGATACATTGCCCGTAGTGTCCAAAATTGCCCTTAGTGTTGGGTGGGGTTACTGGGTTATGGGGATAGGGTGGAGGTGTTGACCTTGGGTAGGGTGCTCTTTCTAAGAGCCGGTGCAGTCTCGATGGGCTGAACGGCCTCCTTCTGCACTGTAAATTCTATGATAATTGTGTTTTTCGAGAAAGTGACAAAGATGATTGATGAAGGTAGGGCACTGGATGTTGTCTATATAGACTTCAGTAAGGCCTTTGACAAGGTCCTTTGGGCAGACTGTACAAAAGGTGAAGTTACACGGGATGAGAGGTCAGCTGGCCGTACCGGCCTTCCCGAACAGGGGCCGGAATGTGGCGATTTGCAGCTTTTCACAGTAACTTCATTGAAGCCTACCTGTGACAATAAGTAATTATTATTATAGAGCTGTTCTCATCTTCCTTTTATCTGGACACTTCATTCTTAATTTAAATATTTTATTGATGATAAATAATCACCTATTAGTTATCATATTATCAACATTGATTACCTTTTTAAGTGTAATAAACCCAGGCTTGCTTGCATTTACATCAGAGCTATTACCAATTTCTCAATCAGATGTCCACTTATCTTGCATTTAACACTTTAACCTCCAACGTAAAAGTTATATTCCTGAACCGAAACGCTATATTCTAAAACATGTGGGGTGGGATTCCGCATCCCGCCGACGGAGAATCCCGCATGCATTGTGACCAAAGTTTTGCAATACTTTTCAAATTGACCCTTGTTATTCGAATACAACTGAGGAAATGATACTCCTGTGTGGGTCATGTTCACTCAATAACCATAAACAGAACCAAAAGATTTGCAGTCTGCTGCTCTCAAGAATGAAAAAAGGTAAGGTACATGCAGTGCTTATTTTGGAATACTTCAGAGTCAGTTTTGCCAATTCAATATGAGTTTGTAAACAAACCATTCTGTCTTCTGGCAACAGACTTCAAAACTAATACTGACTTGTGAAAGTTTGAATCAATGTCAAATAAAGCCTCAATAAAAACAGCTCCATGCATCCCCTGTGTGGTAGTGTTTGCGCCTGCCATGCGTGTTAAGCTGTGCTTGAACTCTCATTGGAACTACAAGTTCTCAGTTGTTATGTTAGGCCCACAGCTATTGTGAATAATTGTTGTCTTAGGTTGTCAAAGGCGTTTAAAATCAGACAAACTAGTTGCCATCTCCCGTTTATTGACATGGAGGATGAAGGCCATTGTTTGGGGCATAGCCTATTTTCTAAATGGGGAAATGCTGAGGAAATCAAAAGCACAAAGGGAATTGGGAGTCCTTGATCACGCTTCTCTTAAGGTTAACGTGCAGATCCAGTCGACAGTTAGGAAGGCAAATGCAACGTGAGCATTCATGCTGAGAGGGCTAGAATACAAGACCAGGGATGTACTCCTGAGGCTATGGTCAGACTCCATTTGGAGTATTGTGAGCATTTTCAGGCCCCGTATCTAAGGAAGGATGTGTTGCCGCTCACATTAAAGAAAAACAAATAATTTAGGAGGAGGAAAGTGATTCGAAAATGGCAATCTTTTTTTGTCATTGTAAAGTCCTGGCAAGCGACCACTCAGAAGCGATGGAGAAAAATGTGGTTTTATTCTCCTTACTATACGCTCCTCCTACTCCCCGAAAGGTCACTCGTGCCTGGCCCACACCTGAGCCGGGGTATTTATATCCCAGCAGCCCTTGGAAAAGAGGGGTGGTCCCACTCCCTCATCTGGGTAAATGATATTCAGGTGAGGCCACAGGGACTCTGTTGTTGCAGATTCCTGCGACTCCTGTCAGGTTATAACACCCATTGCAAGCATAGCCCCTGTGTTTCATGATGAACCCATGCCCACAGAGGTGGTTGTCCATCACCATTCTCTTTCTAACATGCCGACAGAAAAGGAGGAAAGTGTTTCTGAATGCAGGTCTGGCCTGCTTTCACTTTCCTTTCCAACCACCCCAGTCTGTTGTCTGCTCCGTGGGCAGAGAAAACTGGGTCACTGTACCATTGAGGCTCTGGTGCAAAGAGTTGACGTCAGATATAATGAATGCACTTTATAGCAGAGTGCCACCGGTGCAAAGATCAAAGAATGAATAGAAAGAAACCTGGATTCAGCAGCTCTCTGTGCTTTTAGTTTATTGCAAAAGCAAATTGACATGAAGAGGACATTTTAACCGATAGTCTTCCTGACTTTTTTGCTATCTTCAGAGCCACAGTTACGGAATCGTAAATTGTCCAGCATGGTTTCCAGTGAATTGATTTAAAATCCTGAGAAATATTTATAGAATCTCATGCACAAACTCAAATTGTGACGCACAATCTAATTTTTGCAATCGCATAATTATTTTTTTCTTTTCTGTTGCCAACTTGGTTTAATAAAACCACCTAATTTGCTGTGTTATGAAAAATTACTACTTTATGCTATTGTGTATCCATCCTTTCAGTCTACAGAACAATAGGTCTCTGTGTTCATGCTGCTGGCTTAATAAGCATTTCGTACTCTGTTTTGTGATATTCTGTGACCTGAATTTCTAGATGTGCTTTGTCAAAATTCTGGATTCCTGTTAATCTAATATGTAGGATCTATCTGTAAACAGCACTTACTGACCAAACCGCACCCCCATATTACAGTGTGAATAAAGGATACATCATCTCTGTGCGTATGGCCCACACCATGGTTCTATAAGAATCTAGCATCCACTTCACATTGCAACCTGTGGGAGGCAGACTGTGATTAGGCCGGAACTGAAATTGCCCCATCATAGTGTTTTTCTCTTTGGCATTGACAATGATGGAGTCCTGCCCTCATCCCTCCAACTCCACTTCCCTGCCCCACACCCTCCACTCCCCCACCCCATCACCATCCAACTCCTGCTCCCTTGAACTGCCACCTGCTTGGAGAATTGAAGAAGTGGCTTAATCGGAGGAATCCAACAGGATAGCTCTGAGTAGTTCCTGCCTCAGATTTTGCTCCGATGGTTTTATGTGGCAAGAAAGGTGTAGAATTCTCTAGGTCCATTTATGAGTCAATGCCAGAAATGCACTTTGACACGTAAATTGACATGAGTCAGAAACACTGGTTATGCTGTTATTGTCTGCTCTATAAATACAGGAATCTCTGTAAATTGCTTTCAATTTCAACACGTTAGAGATTTGTGTTCAACTCACTTTCTATTGCTGTGAAGGGAGAGTGCAAGGTGAAAAGCTTTGTCAACATGTCTCCCTTTTCAGCATTATTCAGATTCTATACCATGTGGTTCATTGATTTGCAGTGGATATTTTCACCAGGTGACAGTTTCTACTTGCAGGTTCGGTATGGGAAGACACAATCATTGATTTGGGACCTATCATGCTCAGATTCCAGAGAGGCAAGGAGCTTCTGTTGAAACTCTACTTCAATGGGATATGTATTACGTGCAGGCTGTGGTCAGCAAAGGCCTCAATGGTTTCTGGGCAAGTGGCTGCTAACTGTGTCCTGTGAGGAGCTCCGAGTGTTTTGTAATATCCAGGCTGGAAAATATTGTGAGAAGGTTCCAAAGTTCCCGCCATTCAATGTCGGGAACATCATTACAATACATTTGCATCTCATTATATGGGGCCCATACACAGTAATCATTCCGCGCACCCCCCCCCCCCCCCCCAGTCAAAACATCCATCCATGGTGGTGTGCTGTCAAGACAGGATTCATAAGGCATACACCTGGTGTGTCCACCTCTGAGAGGAGTGTGAAGGTTGAGCACAGCGCATTTGGAGCAGCTCCACTATTCAGGGGGATGACTCCGGGATGCCAGCTCTGACCTGGGGGACACCAGGCTTGACTTGGGGGTACTGGCTCTGACTCGGAGGTCCCGGGGTATGACTCTGGGGGCACCAGTTTTTTCTCGGGGCTTCCAGAATAACACTCGGGGGACACCAAGCTTGACTTGGGGTACCAGCTCTGACTTGGAGGTGAGGGGGGGGGGGGGGGGCTGGGTAGGGGGGGGGGTGGACTCATGGTTCCACTCAAATCTGGGGTGGGAGCTTTTGCAGGTGGGTTGTTCACAAGGGCAAGGCTAAGGGAAAAACATGTAATTGATCAATACCCTGTTACAGTTGCAACTGTTCAGCCGCAACTCAATTGACATGCTTGGAGTCAACTTAGTCACACAATTCTGCCCACTCAAGCATCACTTATGGATGTTCGTGCCCTGATTGCTGTTTAGCATTTAACCCTTGGCGCATTGACTTCCACAATTGATGACTACCATGGTGTGCCTGACTCCTACATTTCCAGGTCGTCTACATGACTCCTCATTCCCAGGTCGTCGACATGACTCCTCATTCCCAGGTAGTCTACATGACTCCTACATTCCCAGGTGGTCTACATGACTCCCACATTCCCAGGTAGTCTACATGACTCCTACATTCCCAAGTGGTCTACATGACTCCCACATTCTGAACCACTCTCAGGTCTCTGACGTGTTTCAGGGTCCACAGAGGCTGCAGTGTTAGCTCCTCAGGGCCAAGAGCTACCCACAGGGGAGGTGAATGATGACGTCTGACTGGAGGCAAGGGACAATGAGGCTCATACTAGTACTGGGATATTTGCTGGAGTAGGCCATAGCAATGCTGAAGATGTGGGGTGGAATTCTCCGATCCAGCGGCTAAGTGTTGACGCTGTCGTAAAAACCGGAGCGTTTTACGATGGCGTGAACGGGCTGCTGTCAGTAGCGATTCTGGCCCGCAAAAGGGGCTAGCACGGGCGGCGCGAGAAACCGGGGGGTAGCGGTCCAATCCCGGCATCGGATAGGCGCGACACGTCAATGACGCTGGCCCGCGTCGCTTAAGGTGCGCAAGCGGCGCTCAGTCCCGAGATCCGCAAGATGGCCGCCACCCGGCATGCCGCCCCAAGGTTCAGGGACCACGACCTGGACACGCTGCTGGACGCGGTGGAGAGGAGGGCGGTCCTGTGCCCCAGAGGTGGACACAATCACCCGCTTAGCGTCGTGCGGCATTTGTGGAGGAAGGTGGGCAATGCCTTCAGCGCTGTGGGGCACACCCCACGTACCGGCAACAGTGCGGCAAGAAGCTGCACGACCTTACGAGGGCAGACATGGCGAGCACACAGTGATGTGCCCCTGGCACCATCCCCGCATACCACTCACATATGTAAAGGCCCCCCCCCCCCCCCAAGGGGGGATGGCGCAACCCCCTACCTAACCCATATGGGCTGCACCCATCCATGCTAGGAGCTTTGGCCAGGTGCCCCGTGTTCCCATGTCATCATTTACCCAACATCTGTGCTACCAGCGTCGGACCGCCTAACACTCGCCCCATCCCCCGGGATAAGACTGCCCACAACAACAGGGGAGCGGGAGAGAACCGGAGGGAGTCACCCATACTGCACCCCCTCACCATCCATGAGCAGAGGGCATTGGACCTCGCAGGCGGAGCGGAGGACCTGCAGGTTTCCGGCTGCCAGGTCGGAGGCGAACCAGCAAGTGAGACTCCCCC
The DNA here is from genome assembly GCF_902713615.1 of Scyliorhinus canicula. NCBI lineage: Eukaryota > Metazoa > Chordata > Chondrichthyes > Carcharhiniformes > Scyliorhinidae > Scyliorhinus > Scyliorhinus canicula. The sequence goes on along the minus strand of NC_052146.1, from coordinate 46,716,839 downwards.
ACCTGACTCCACCCCTCCCACCCCCTCACCCCATACCCCACTGAACACCCTCACCCCATTCCCCACTGCACCCCCTCACCCCATTCCCCACTGCACCCCCTCACCCATTCCCACTTGCCCCCCTCACCCCATTCCCCACTGCACCCCTCACCCCATTCCCCACTGCACCCCCTCACCCCATTCCCCACTGCACCCCTCACCCCATTCCCCCACTGCACCCCCTCACCCCATTCCCCACTGCACCCCCTCACCCCATTCCCCACTGCACCCCATCACCCTATTCCCCACTGCACCCCCTCACCCCATTCCCCCTGCACCCCCTCACCCCATTCCCGCACTGCACCCCCTCACCCCATTCCCCACTGCACCCCCCCCCCCCCCATTCCCCACTGCACCCCCTCACCCCATTCCCCACTGCAACCCCCTCACCCCATTCCCCCTTGCACCCCCTCACCACCATTCCCCACTGGCACCCCCTCAACCCATTCCCCACTGCACCCCTCACTCCCATTCCCCACTGCACCCCCTCACCCCATTCCCCACTGCACCCCCCCCCACCCCATGCCCCACTGCACCCCCTCACCCCATTCCCCACTGCCCCCCCTCACCCCATTCCCCACTGCACCCCCTCACCCCATTCCCCACTGCACCCCCTCACCCCATTCCCCACTGCACCCCTCACCCACTCCACCCCCTCACCCTCATCCACTGCACCCCCTCACCCCATTCCCCACTGCAGACCCCTCACCCCCATTCCCCACTGCACCCCCTCAGCACCGCCCATTCCCCACTGCACCCCCTAACCCCATGGCCCCTGCACCCTCACCCCATGCCCACTGCACCCCCCTCACCCCATTCCCCACTGCACCCCCTCACCCCATGCCCACTGCACCCCCTCACCCCATTCCCACTGCACCCCCTCACCCCATTCCCCACTGCACCCCCATACACCCCATTCCCACTGCAAACCCCCTCACCCCATGTCCCACTGCACCCCAGCACCCCATTCCCTCCTGCACACCCCCTCACCCCATTCCCACTGCAAAGGAAGACCCCTCACCTCAACCCATTTCCCCCACTGCAACCCCTAACCCCATGTCCCACTGCATCCCCTCAACCCATTCCCCACTGCACCCCCTCACCCCATTCCCCACTGCAACCCCCCTCACCGCATTCCCCACTTCACCCCCTCACCCCATTCCCCACTGCAGCCTCTCACCCCATTCCCCACTGCACCCCCCTCACCCCATTCCCCACTGCACCCCCTCCCCCATTCCACACTGCCCCCCTCACCCCATTCCCCACTGCACCCCCCCTCACCCCATGGCCCACTGCACCCCCTCACCCCATTCCCCACTGCACCCCCTCACCCCATGTCCCACTACACCCCCATGCCCCAATGCACCCCCTCACCCCATGCCCCACTGCACCCCCTCACCCCATTCCCCACGCACCCCCCCTCACCCCATTCCCCACTGCATCCCCTCACCCCATTCCCCACTGCACCCCCTCACCCCATTCCCCACTGCACCCCCTAACCCCATTCCCCACTGCACCCCCCTCACCCCATTCCCCACTGCACCCCCTCACCCCATGGCCCACTGCACCCTCTCACCCCATTCCCCACTGCACCCCCTCACCCCATTCCCCACTGCACCCCCTCACCCCATTCTCCACTGCACCACCTCACCCCATGTCCCACTGCACCCCCTCACCCCATTCCCCACTGCACCCCCTCACCCCATTCCCCACTGCACCCCCTAACCCCATTCCCCACTGCATCCCCTCAACCCATTCCCCACTGCACCCCCTCACCCCATTCCCCACTGCACCCCCTCACCGCATTCCCCACTTCACCCCCTCACCCCATTCCCCACTGCAGCCTCTCACCCCATTCCCCACTGCACCCCCTCACCCCATTCCCCACTGCAACCCCCTCACCCCATTCCCCACTGCACCCCCTCACCCCATTCCCCACTGCACCCCCTCACCCCATGGCCCACTGCACCCCCTCACCCCATTCCCCACTGCACCCCCTCACCCCATGTCCCACTACACCCCCATGCCCCAATGCACCCCCTCACCTCATGCCCACTGCACCCCCTTCACCCCATTCCCCACTGCACCCCCTCACCCCATGGCCCACTGCACCCCCTCACCCCATTCCCCACTGCACCCCCTCACCCCATTCCCCACTGCAGCCTCTCACCCCATTCCCCACTGCACCCCCTCACCCCATTCCCCACTGCACCCCCTCACCCCATTCCCCACTGCACCCCCTCACCCATTTCCCACTGCACCCCCCTCACCCCATGGCCCACTGCACCCCCTCACCCCATTCCCCACTGCACCCCCTCACCCCATTCCCCACTGCACCCCCTCACCCCATTCCCCACTGCACCCCCTCACCCCATTCCCCACTGCACCCCCTAACCCCATTCCCCACTGCACCCACTCACCCCATTCCCCACTGCACCCCCTCACCCCATTCCCCACTGCACCCCCTCACCCCATGCCCCACTGCACCCCCTCACCCCATTCCCCACTGCACCCCCTCACCCCATTCCCCACTGCATCCCCTCACCCCATTCCCCACTGCACCCCCTCACCCCATTCCCCACTGCACCCCCTCACCCCATGTCCCACTGCACCCCCTCACCCCATTCCCCACTGTACCCCCTCACCCCATGGCCCACTGCACCCTCTCACCCCATTCCCCACTGCACCCCCTCACCCCATTCCCCACTGCACCCCCTCACCCCATTCTCCACTGCACCACCTCACCCCATGTCCCACTGCACCCCCTCACCCCATTCCCCACTGCACCCCCTCACCCCATTCCCCACTGCACCCCCTAACCCCATGTCCCACTGCATCCCCTCAACCCATTCCCCACTGCACCCCCTCACCCCATTCCCCACTGCACCCCCTCACCGCATTCCCCACTTCACCCCCTCACCCCATTCCCCACTGCAGCCTCTCACCCCATTCCCCACTGCACCCCCTCACCCCATTCCCCACTGCACCCCCTCACCCCATTCCCACTGCACCCCCTCACCCCATTCCCCACTGCACCCCTCACCCCATGGCCCACTGCACCCCCTCACCCCATTCCCCACTGCACCCCCTCACCCCATGTCCCACTACACCCCCATGCCCCAATGCACTCCCTCACCCCATGCCCCACTGCACCCCCTCACCCCATTCCCCACTGCACCCCCTCACCCCATACCCCACTGCATCCCCTCACCCCATGGCCCACTGCACCCCCTCACCCCATTCCCCACTGCACCCCCTCACCCCATTCCCCACTGCACCCCCTCACCCCATGGCCCACTGCACCTTCTCACCCCATTCCCCACTGCACCCCCTCACCCCATTCCCACTGCACCCCCTCACCCCATTCTCCACTGCACCACCTCACCCCATGTCCCACTGCACCCCCTCACCCCATTCCCCACTGCACCCCCTCACCCCATTCCCCACTGCACCCCCTAACCCCATGTCCCACTGCATCCCCTCAACCCATTCCCCACTGCACCCCCTCACCCCATTCCCCACTGCACCCCCTCACCGCATTCCCCACTTCACCCCCTCACCCCATTCCCCACTGCAGCCTCTCACCCCATTCCCCACTGCACCCCCTCACACCATTCCCCACTGCACCCCCTCACCCCATTCCCCACTGCACCCCCTCACCCCATTCCCCACTGCACCCCCTCACCCCATGGCCCACTGCACCCCCTCACCCCATTCCCCACTGCACCCCCTCACCCCATGTCCCACTACACCCCCATGCCCCAATGCACCCCCTCACCTCATGCCCACTGCACCCCCTTCACCCCATTCCCCACTGCACCCCCTCACCCCATGCCCCACTGCACCCCCTCACCCCATTCCCCACTGCACCCCCTCACCCCATTCCCCACTGCAGCCTCTCACCCCATTCCCCACTGCACCCCCTCACCCCATTCCCCACTGCACCCCCTCACCCCATTCCCCACTGCACCCCCTCACCCCATTTCCCACTGCACCCCCTCACCCCATGGCCCACTGCACCCCCTCACCCCATTCCCCACTGCACCCCCTCACCCCATGTCCCACTACACCCCCATGCCCCAATGCACCCCTCACCTCATGCCCACTGCACCCCCTTCACCCCATTCCCCACTGCACCCCCTTACCCCATGGCCCACTGCACCCCCTCACCCCATTCCCCACTGCACCCCCCTCACCCCATGTCCCACTACACCCCCATGCCCCAATGCACCCCCTCACCTCATGCCCACTGCACCCCCTTCACCCCATGCCCCACTGCACCCCCTCACCCCATTCCCCACTGTAACCCCTCATCCCATTCCCCACTGCACCCCCTCACCCCATGGCCCTCTGCACTCTCTCACCCCATGGCCCTCTGCACTCTCTCACCCCATTCCCCACTGCACCCCCTCACCCCATGGCCCACTGCACCCCCCCTCACCCCATGGCCCTCCGCAACCCCCTCACCCCATGGCCCTCTGCAACCCCCTCACCCCATGGCCCACTGCATCCCCCTCACCCCATGCCCCACTGCACCCGCTCACCCCATTCCCCACTGCACCCCCTCACCCCATTCCCCACTGCACCCCCTCACCCCATTCCCCACTGCACCCCCTCACCCCATGGCCCACTGCACCCCCTCACCCCATTCCCCACTGCACCCCCTCACCCCATGTCCCACTACACCCCCATGCCCCAATGCACCCCCTCACCTCATGCCCACTGCACCCCCTTCACCCCATTCCCCACTGCACCCCCTCACCCCATGGCCCACTGCACCCCCTCACCCCATTCCCCACTGCACCCCCTCACCCCATTCCCCACTGCAACCTCTCACCCCATTCCCCACTGCACCCCCTCACCCCATTCCCCACTGCACCCCCTCACCCCATTCCCCACTGCACCCCCTCACCCCATTCCCCACTGCACCCCCTCACCCCATGGCCCACTGCACCCCCTCACCCCATTCCCCACTGCACCCCCTCACCCCATGTCCCACTACACCCCCATGCCCCAATGCACCCCTCACCTCATGCCCACTGCACCCCCTTCACCCCATTCCCCACTGCACCCCCTTACCCCATGGCCCACTGCACCTCCTCTCCCCATTCCCCACTGCACCCCCTCACCCCATGTCCCACTACACCCCCATGCCCCAATGCACCCCCTCACCTCATGCCCACTGCACCCCCTTCACCCCATGCCCCACTGCACCCCCTCACCCCATTCCCCACTGTAACCCCTCATCCCATTCCCCACTGCACCCCCTCACCCCATGGCCCTCTGCACTCTCTCACCCCATGGCCCTCTGCACTCTCTCACCCCATTCCCCACTGCACCCCCTCACCCCATGGCCCACTGCACCCCCCCTCACCCCATGGCCCTCTGCAACCCCCTCACCCCATGGCCCTCTGCAACCCCCTCACCCCATGGCCCACTGCATCCCCCTCACCCCATGCCCCACTGCACCCGCTCACCCCATTCCCCACTGCACCCCCTCACCCCATTCCCCACTGCACCCCCTCACCCCATTCCCCACTGCACCCGCTCACCCCATGCCACACTGCACCCGCTCACCTCATGCCCACTGCACCCTCTCACCCCATGGCCCTCTGCACCCCCTCACCCCATTCCCCACTGTAACCCCTCACCCCATGGCCCTGCACCCTCTCACCCCATGGACCACTGCACCCCCCTCACCCCATGGCCCTCTGCACCCTCTCACCCCATGGCCCACTGCACCCCCTCACCCCATGCCCCACTGCACCCCCCTCACCGCCGTCCACCTGCCTTGTGACTTACAGGACCAGCCGCTGGTGGTCCTGGCCCGTCTGGCGTTGCAGGCCCACGGCCAGTGCCAGACCTAGTGGCCCCCAGGGATGCAGTCCACGGCGGGGAAGCCAGATGCCATGGAAGCCCTTCCACTGACACAGAGACCCAGGACACTGAGACCCAGAGGACGGACACCCAAGACACCGATATCCAGCACACAGACACTCAGGACCCAGATGCATACGGCACCAAGGACACTGGCATATAGAGAACTGACACCCAGGTAACTGACACACAGAGAACTGACACACAGAGCACGGCAACCCAGAGAACTGACATACAGAGCACGGCAACCCAGAGAACTGACATACAGAGCGCGGCCACCCAGAGAACTGACATACAGAGCACGGCAACCCAGAGAACTGACATACAGAGCACGGCAACCCAGAGAACTGACATACAGAGCACGGCAACCCAGAGAACTGACATACAGAGCACGGCAACCCAGAGAACTGACATACAGAGCATGGCAACCCAGAGAACTGACATACAGAGCACGGCAACCCAGAGAACTGACACACAGAGCACGGCAACCCAGAGAACTGACATACAGAGCACGGCAACCCAGAGAACTGACATACAGAGCATGGCAACCCAGAGAACTGACATACAGAGCATGGCAACCCAGAGAACTGACATACAGAGCACAGCAACCCAGAGAACTGACATACAGAGCGCGGCAACCCGCAGGAGTGACATACAGAGCACGGCAACCCGCAGGAGTGACATACAGAGCACGGCAACCCAGAGAACTGACATACAGAGCACGGCAACCCAGAGAACTGATATACAGAGCACGGCAACCCGCAGGAGTGACATACAGAGCACGGCAACCCAGAGAACTGACATACAGAGCACGGCAACCCAGAGAACTGACATACAGAGCGCGGCCACCCAGAGAACTGACATACAGAGCGCGGCCACCCAGAGAACTGACATACAGAGCACGGCAACCCAGAGAACTGACATACAGAGCACGGCAACCCAGAGAACTGACATACAGAGCACGGCAACCCAGAGAACTGACATACAGAGCACGGCAACCCAGAGAACTGACATACAGAGCACGGCAACCCAGAGAACTGACATACCGAGCACGGCAACCCAGAGAACTGACATACGGAGCACGGCAACCCAGAGAACTGATACACAGAGCACGGCAACCCAGAGAACTGACACACAGAGCACGGCAACCCAGAGAACTGACATACAGAGCACGGCAACCCAGTGAACTGACATACGGAGCACGGCAACCCAGAGAACTGACATACAGAGCACGGCAACCCAGAGAACTGACATACAGACAACGGCAACCCAGAGAACTGACATACAGACAACGGCAACCCAGAGAACTGACACACAGAGCACGGCAACCCAGAGAACTGACATACAGAGCACGGCAACCCAGAGAACTGACATACAGAGCACGGCAACCCGGAGGAGTGACACACAGAGGACGGCAACCCAGAGAACTGACATACAGAGCGCGGCAACCCAGAGAACTGACATACAGAGCACGGCAACCCAGAGAACTGACGCACAGAGCACGGCAACCCAGAGAACTGACATACAGAGCACGGCAACCCAGAGAACTGACATACAGAGCACGGCAACCCAGAGAACTGACATACAGAGCACGGCAACCCAGAGAACTGACACACAGAGCACGGCAACCCGCAGGAGTGACATACAGAGCACGGCAACCCAGAGAACTGACATACAGAGCACGGCAACCCAGAGAACTGACATACAGAGCACGGCAACCCAGAGAACTGACATACAGAGCACGGCAACCCAGAGAACTGACATACAGAGCACGGCAACCCAGAGAACTGACACACAGAGCACGGCAACCCAGAGAACTGACATACAGAGCACGGCAACCCAGAGAACTGACATACAGAGCGCGGCAACCCAGAGAACTGACATACAGAGCACAGCAACCCAGAGAACTGACATACAGAGCACGGCAACCCAGAGAACTGACACACAGAGCACAGCAACCCAGAGAACTGACATACAGAGCGCGGCAACCCAGAGAACTGACATACAGAGCACGGCAACCCAGAGAACTGACATACCGAGCACGGCAACCCGGAGGAGTGACACACAGAGGACGGCAACCCAGAGAACTGACATACAGAGCGCGGCAACCCAGAGAACTGACATACAGAGCACGGCAACCCAGAGAACTGACACACAGAGCACGGCAACCCGCAGGAGTGACATACAGAGCACGGCAACCCGCAGGAGTGACATACAGAGCACGGCAACCCGCAGGAGTGACATACAGAGCACGGCAACCCAGAGAACTGACATACAGAGCACGGCAACCCAGAGAACTGACATACAGAGCACGGCAACCCAGAGAACTGACATACAGAGCACGGCAACCCAGAGAACTGACATACAGAGCACGGCAACCCAGAGAACTGACATACCGAGCACGGCAACCCAGAGAACTGACATACAGAGCACGGCAACCCAGAGAACTGACATACAGAGCACGGCAACCCAGAGAACTGACGCACAGAGCACGGCAACCCGCAGGAGTGACATACAGAGCACGGCAACCCGCAGGAGTGACATACAGAGCACGGCAACCCGCAGGAGTGACACACAGAGCACGGCAACCCGCAGGAGTGACACACAGAGTACGGCAACCCACAGGAGTGACACACAGAGCACGACAACCCGGAGGACTGACACACAGAGCACGACAACCCGCAGGAGTGACACACAGAGCACGACAACCCGGAGGAGTGACACACAGAGGACGGTAACCCAGACAACTGACAGACCGGACAGTGAAACGCAGACGTGGGCGACTAAAGGCCCATCGGGCCAAGAGTCGATGAAGGAGACCTCTAACCTTGGCTCTGGACTTCACATCACTGCTGTCTCCCACACCCTCCACCATCACAGAGACTATCACCTCGGTTGCCACTTTAGTGATGAGGCTTCTGGGTCACTGACTGGTGCGCACCACACAGCCGTACCAGTACAGCAGGTGGAGATAGGAGCAGCTGAGGAACCAGACGGTCAGAGGGAAGCCCAGCCCCAGCAACCAGCTGCTGCTCAGATGTTTCCCGGGTTCCTGGAGTTACCAGACCCACCCATACACCCGATGCAGTTAGACACCCAGGGACTAGACAACGCGATGACGGCCAGCTTCCAGAAGCTGCAGATGCAGGTGGAGGAGTCCATCGCGTCCAGGAGCAGGGAGTGGTGCCACCCAGGCCATGGGCATGCCATCCACACCTGTCCGTGGGCGTGCAACGCCAGACGGGCCGGGGCCACTGGCGGCTGGTCCTGTAAGACACAAGACAGCATGTATCATTAGACAGGCGGACGGCGGTGGGGGGGGGGGGGGGGGGGGGGGGTGCAGTGGCCATGAGACAGACATTGTCTAATGATTTGGAGCTGACAGCTCATAGCAGAGCGGGTTGTCATCATCCTACATGGCATCGACCACACCCGCTTCCACAAGCAACTCTGTGAGCCCAGCCCGTTGTGCCGCAGGTGGATATGTAATGGAGGGGTGAAGTACATGAGGTCGTGTGGAGTTGTGGGTGGTGGGAGAAGGTGCGTCCCATGGGTGTTGTGAGAGGTGGGGGTGCGAGGTGGTGCTGTAGAGTGGTCAGTGTCCGTGCTCAGCGAGCCCCTAGTTGGTGAAACGTGCAGCGATCAACGCCTCTCGTGCTCGCTGGCTAAGCCGGTGAGGTCGTGCAGACTCCCATCCATATCAAGCCCCAATGTCCTGTCGATTGCGCCCCCCCCCCCCTCCCCATCCTCCCCATTCTCCTCAACTGGAGAGCCATGCACTTCCCCGGGTTCCCCCTCTGCCTCCTCCTCCAGCACATCGCCCCTCTGCTGGGCTGTATTGTGGAGGACGCAGCAGACCTCAACGATGCGGCCGACCCTCTCCGACGGGTACTGGAGGGCCCCTCCAGAGCAGTCCAGGCACCTGAAACGCATCTTTAGCAGACCAAAGCACCTCTCGACCACACCTGTGGTCGCTGCATGGGTTGTCCCTCGAACATGGCGGGGATGAAGGATTGTGCCAGGATACACGTGTCACGTACACTTCCCGGGTACCGGGCGCAACATGCAGGATCTTCATCTTGTGGTCGCAGACCACCTGAATGTTCATGGAGTAGGACCCCTTCCTGTTCATGAACACGTCCCTGTTCTCCGCTGGTGGCTGCATGGCGATGTGAACCCTATTGATTGCCCCCTGGACCATGGGTATCCTTGCCACGGCTGCGAATCCCGCTGCCCGGGCATTCTGATAGGCCCAGTCCACAGGGATCTGTATGTACTGGTCCGCAATGTCATACAGTCCGTTACTGCACGGATGCACCGGTGCACCGATGCCTGGGAGATGCCGGACAGGTCCCCACTCGGTGACTAGAATGATCCTGTGGCGTAAAAGTTCAGGGCCACTGTAACTTTGACGGCCACCGGGATAGCATGTCCTCCCCATGTTCAACGCGTTGCCAGGTGTGCCATCAGGTGACAGATGGGCGACGGTGTCACGGCTCATCTGGAGTCTCCTCCTGCATGCCCTGTCCGGCAGGTCCTCGAAGGACATGCGGCACCAGTAGACACGAGGCCTCATCGGGCGCCTCCGGCGTTGTGGTACCACCACATAGGGTGATACCACCACCAAGTAGGGTGCTCTTTCCAAGGGCTGGTGCAGACCCGAAGGGCCAAATGGCCTCATCCTGCACTACAAATTCTATAAACCAGCTGCTCATCCTCCCTATAGGTGCCCCTAGAAAAAACAAATAGCCGTTCGTGAGGGGTCTGGTAGGTGGCTGGGCATAGGAGGGACCTAATAGCATGGAGCGCGTCTGGGAGGACCTCCTGCCAATGGGAGGTCAGGCGCTTCCTGGACCAGAGGGTCAGTAGGACGGTCTTCCACACTGTCGGTTTCTCCCTCTCCACCTGCCCGTTCCCCCTTGGATTGTAGCTGGTAGTCCTGCTCGAGGCGATGTCCTTGTCGGGCAGGTACTGACGCAGCTCGTCGCTCATAAAGGACAAACCCCGGTCGCGTGTACATAGCTGGGGAACCCGAACATGGTGAAGATACTGTGCAGAGCTCTGATGACTGTGTGGGAGGTCATATCGGGGCACGGGATAGCAAAGGGGAAGCGGGAAAACTCGTCGATGACGTTCAGGAAGTACACATTCCGAGGGGAGTGGCCCTTTGAAATCGATGCTCAGGCGTTCAAAGGGCCGGTAGGCCTTTGCCAGGTGGGCCCTGTCTGGTCTATAGAAGTGCAGTTTGCACTCCGCGCAGAATGGGCAATCCCTGGTGATGGCTTTTACCTCCTCAGTGGAGAATAGCAGATTTCGGTCTTTGATGTAGTGGGCGAGCCGGGTGACCCCCGGGTGGCAGAGGTCATTGTGGATAGCATTCAGGCGGTCGCCTTGTGCGCTGGCACACGTTCCGCGGGACAGGGCATCTGGGGGCTCGTTGAGCTTCCCTGGTCGATACATAATATCGTATTTGTAGGTGGAGAGCTTGATCCTCCACCTCAAAATTTTATCATTTTTAATTTTGCCCCTTTGTGAGTTGTCAAACATGAAAGCAACCGATCTTTGGTCGGTGATAAGGGTGAACCTCCTACCTGCGAGGTAGTGCCTCCAGTGTCGTATAGCTTCCACGATGGCTTGTGCTTCCTTTTCGACTGAGGAGTGTCGAAGTTCCGAAGCGGAGAGGGTTCGGGAGAAAAATGCGACTGGTCTCCCTGCCTGATTCAATGTGGCTGCGAGAGCAACCTCTGAGGCATCGCTCTCCACCTAGAAGGGGACGGATTCATCCACCGCCCGCATGGCCGCTTTGGCGATGTCCTCCTTGATGCAGGTGAAGGCCTGGCGAGCCTCATCTGACAGAGGAAAGAGTGTGGCCTTAAATAGTGGGCGGGCTTTGTCCGCATACTGAGGGACCCACTGGTCATAATACGAGAAGAATCCCAGGCACCTTTTGAGGGCCCTGGGACAACGAGGGAGAGGGAGTTGTAAGGGAGTTGTATACGGTCCGGGTCGCAGCCCAGGACTCCATTTTCCATGACATAGCTGAGGATGGCTAGCCTGGTCGTGCGGAAAACGCATTACTCCGTGTTATATGTGAGGTTGAGTTTCTGGGCAGTCTGGAGAAATCGATGGAGGTTAGCGTCGTGGTCCTGCTGATCATGGCCGCAGATGGTGAAGTTATGCAAGTACGGAAACGTGGCCCGCAGCCCGTACTGGTCCACCATTCGGTCCATTGCTCGTTGGAACACCGAGACCCCATTCGTGATGCCAAAGGGAACCCGGAGGAAATGGAAGAGGCGGCCATCTGCCTCAAATGCCGTGTAGTCGCGGTCCTCCGGGCGAATTGGGAGCTGGTGGTATGCAGACTTCAGATCCACCATGGTGAAAATGTGGTACTGGGCGACCTGATTCACCATGTCTGCAATCCTGGGGAGGGGGTACCCATCGAGGAGCGTGAACCGATTAATGGTTTGGCTATAGTCCACTACCATTCGGAATTTTTCCCCGGTCTTGACGACCACCACCTGAGCTTTCCAGGGGCTGTTACTGGCCTTTATGACCCCCTCACGTAGGAGCCTATGGACCTCAGTTCTGATAAACACCCTGTCCTGCAGGCTGTACCGCCTGCTGCGAGTGGCTACGGGTTTGCAGTCCGGAGTAAGGTTAGCAAAGAGTGGAGGGGGGTCGATTTTTCGCGTCGCTAGACTGCAGATAGTGAGTGGAGGTAGGGGCCCGCCGAAGCTGAGTGTGAGGCTTTTGAGGTTGCACTGGAAGTCGAGTCCCAGTAAGAGTGGGGCGCAGAGTTCGGGGAGTACGTACAGCTGGAAATTAGAGTAGCTAGCGCCCTGAATCGTTAGGGTCGCGCCGGTGCGCCCTTGGAGGTGAACAAAGTGTGAGCCCGAAGCGAGGGAGATAGTTTGCCGTGCAGGGAAGATAGGGAGCGAACAGCATCTTACCAGATCTGGGTGTACAAAGCTCTCGGTGCTCCCGGAGTCGAAGAGGCACGGTGTACTGTACCCGTTGATTTTAACGGTCATCATCGAGTTGCGGAGGTGTTTCGGACGTGACTGGTCCAACGTGACCGCGCTGAGTTGCGGGTTTGACGGCGGCTCGATCAGCTGTGCTGGAGTGGCCCCGTGATGATTGTCCGCTGAGGTCGTAGTCGTCGAGATGACTTTCAGAGGTTGAGGAGGATGGATCCCAAGATGGCCGCCCCCGTGGATCGCACGTGGTGGGCGGCGAGGAAAATGGCATCCAAGATGGCAGCTCCCATGGGTCGCACGTGGCTGGCCGCGTGGAGGAGGATTGCCAAGATGGTGGCCCCCATGACTCACACGTGTCAGGTGGGCGCGGAGTCGGCATACATGCTGCAGCATTTCGGGACCTGCTGCAGTTTGAGAAGCGAGTGCTCTTGGCTGCGGGAGAGTTTGGAGTGGGGGTTTTCTTCGCCAGGCAGACCCGGGCATAGTATCCTTTGCGACCGCAGCTGCTGCAGGTTGCGTTGCAGGCCGGGCAGTGCTGCCGTGGGTGTTAGGGCTGCCCACAAAAATGGCACACTGGGGCTGCGTAGTTGGTGGGTGGCCGCGCATCGCAGCGCAGGCCTGGGGCAGTCGCTGGTCGGGGGCCCATGATGGGGTCGCTTGGTCCGCAGGGAACGAGGTGAGGCTGCGGAACGAGACCCCCATGGTTGTAGCTAACTCTACAGTGTCCTCCAAGTTCTGGGGCCCTTTTTCAAGCAACCGCTGGCGCACATAGTTGGACCTGAGCCCTACCACGTATACATCACAGACAGCGAGCTCCAGATGTTGGGCGGCTGATACAGCTTGATAATTGCAGTCCCGAGCTAAAGCTTTTAAATCGCGCAGGAATTCGGCCTGCGACTCCGCGGGGCGCTGGCGGCGGGTCGTACAAATGTGGCGCGCATGGACCTCGTTGATGGGCCTCACGTACATTCGATCGAGCATGGCCAGGGCCTCCGTATACGAGGAAGTACTGTTAAGTTGAGTAGAGATACGGTGGCTCACCCTTGCGTGCAGTAGGCTGAGTTTCTGCTCCTCCGTAGTTTCAGAAGTGCTTGATTCAGCCAGGTAGGCCTTGAAACATCTGAGCCAGTGTAGAAAGATTTATTTCGCCTCTGCAGCCTGCGGGTCGAGTTCTAGTCGGTCAGGTTTGAGGGCTGATTCCATAGTAGTTTTCTTCAAGTTTCCTAAGATTATTAAATTGATGTGACCATCAATTCACAAGACACGTGATTGGAAGTGAACAGTGGTTTTAATAATCTTACAACAGAGCCTGCCTGCGACGAGATGAACTGGCAGCAGGCTCACGACTGCAGAGCTTTATACTTCCGGTTAGTGGGAGGAGCCATGGGCGGAGCCCAGTACAAACTCCTCATCTCCCCCTATGGGCAGAGCCGCGCAACGGCTCGTATACAGAGCCCACAAGGACACAATACATATAATAGAACACAATGTGAATTACTCGGTTTATATTTCACCGCACCCTGGCAGACGGAGATCATTCATCCGCATGTGGAAATGGCTGTCTGTCCACCTCTGCAGGACGTTACGCTGATCGCCATTGCCACCACCCCACATGCTGGGTCCGTCACCTTGCTGCTAGGTTTCCGACCTGAGGGCATGGGTAGGTGAAACCACTGTGGGCCTCTGCATCATCGTACAGTCGCACAGGGAGGTGTCGGCAATCAGCGGGGCAGATTTGCTGGAAACCCATCACTTCCCGGTGACCTACGAAGTGTGGCTTCTGTCCGCTGGGGTGGCCTGTAAACATGGCACTCTGCTGATTGCAGCACTAAGATGATGGCGGGGCGGGCGAATCAGCGGCTGCTCCACCAATGAAAGAGCGTGACACCTTTCAGCACCAGGTGCTGCAGAATATGGTGGGAAAGCCGCCATTGCCATCTGCGGGCTCAACGCCGTCTCTCCCACTGCCAAAGACCTTTGCTGATTTCTGAGAAAATCTCGCTCCATTCGGACTCCAACCCATTCTTGGCTGGCTGTCTTACTGCTGCTGGTGGGAGTGTGATACTCAGCCAGAAGGTGGTCATGGTGTCATGGAATGTTAGTGGCAGGAGGATATTGTCAGACCTGGGCAAGGCTGGTATGATTGTAGTGAAGAGTTAAATGCCAGTATTAACTGGTGCCTGGGAGAATTATCCCCGCATAACTGGAGCGTGTGTGGGAGAGATTCTAAATTATCTGCCCTGGATTGTAGTTACCAGCACAGTAAGCAGTTCACCTGGGTGTAATGAAAAGTTCAGAGTGTATTGAGTCTGTCCAGAATGATTTGTGTGAACAAGGCACCTGCCACAACAGGCATCAGGTGGCTATTTGTGAATGAGAATCCAGGGTTTGCTACATCTGCAATTAATGGGACGTGAGTAAAGTGTTCAATAAGATCAATGAGCTGACCGAACCTAGCACAGAGCCGCAGCAATGCGGTTTTATTTTACTCAGCTGCCAAGGCACATAAATGTGAGAAATCAGGAGCGAAATTCTCCGACCCCCAGCAGGGTTGGAGAATCGCCTGGGGCCGCCGAAAATCCCGCCCCCGCCGTGGCAGAGATTCTCCGCCACCCGGGAATTGGCGGTGGAGGGAATCTCGCCACTCCGATCGGCGAGGCCCCTGCGGCGATTCTCCGGCCCGAATGGGCGGAAGCGGAACGCACAATGCGCATGCGCCGGTGGTGACGTCAGCAGCAGCTGGCCGTTGACGTCACCGCCGGCGCATTCGCCAACCGGCGAAAGCCTTTCGGCCAGCCCAGCTGCCGGGCAGCGGGCCTGAAAGGCCGCTGTCGGCGTTTTTTTGCGCCAGTCTTCTGGCGCCAACCGCTCTGGCGCAGGGCTAGCCCCCAAAGGTGGGGAGAATTCCCCACCTTTGGGGAGGCCCGACCCCGGAGTGGTTTGCGCCACTCCCCTACGCCGGGACCCTCCGTCACGCCGGGTAGGGGAGAATCCCGCCCCAGATATTAACAAAAAGTGGGGAAAGCACCATAGTGTGACAAATAATTACAAATGTTTGACTTGTTATTAAACTTGGCATTATGAAAGCACGGACCTAGCAGGCAGTCTCCAATCGGGTACTGGGCAGAAAGTGAAATGAAATGAAATTCAAATCGCTTATTGTCACAAGTAGGCTTCAAATGAAGTTACTGTGAAAAGCCCCTAGTTGCCACATTTCCGTGCCTGTTCAGGGAGGCTGGTACGGGAATTGAACCCGCGCTGCTGGCCTGCCTTGGTCTGCTTTCAAAGCCAGCGATTTAGCCCTGCTGTGTGATGAACCATTCCAGCAATTTCTGTCCAAGTTTGTTCAATGTGTCGTTCAGAGCGAGGTTACTCATGGCCCAACAGCTAATTCAAATGCAGGCCTTTCAATGAATTCACAATGTGCAGCCTGAAATCAGGATTAGATTTACAGCAGGTATCTTTTGAAGATCCTGCCTAGTTTGTGGATCATTGAGTTATCTTTATTTTAGGCTAATTAGGTACAGTGGTGACTTTGTTTCCGCGGCCATTTACTTTCCACAAAGAACAGTGCGGCGATATCCATTGAATCTCTGAGGATTTATGCGCAACAATTTGGAGCGGTGCCCTTGTGAACAAAGACTGATGATTTCAAATTCCTGGAGCCAATGTGCTGTGTCTCATTCCGCCACCCGTACTGGGAAGAATATGTGATCTTCAATCCTATCAGTATCAAAGGGAACAGCACCTGAATCCAACTGGCTGCCAGAGCCAGAGATAGTCGTAGTGCTTGAGCCTGCTCATTAGCCCAGCGCTGAAAGTACCTACTCAAACAGAGGTCAAGAGTTGCTTCCAGCGTAACTTCACGGCAGAGTTGAACATTGCTGTCATTCTTGGCAGAGAGATGGCCCCTTTGATTTTCACCGAGTCGGTTTGGAGTGTTAAATTCCTGCATTTCTTCAGACAAAACAAGCAAGTGATAAAGTGCGGCACATCTCAACAGGACTGACATTGTGCTTCTGGTAGATTCCTTAGATCTACCCAGCTGTTCCAGTGTAAATAGCACCCTTGTGACAGCATTCAGGTCCATTGCAAGTTGGTGATATTTGTTTTAGGCTGTGAGTTGAATTTTATTATAAAATTTAGGTTGGCTTAAAGGGGCACCTTTTTTTTCTATTTAATGCACAGAATTCAAAGGAAGGCAGTGTCCACGTCCCCTCTCGATAGATCATGTTGCACAAATTAGTTACTTTGGATACATTAAATCCAAGAAAGGCAAAGAACGATTGTTTCAACGAAGTAACCTCCCACCCCTCTCCACCCCCCACCCCCCCTCCCACCTCCCCGAGAGGAACAGACCATCCATAGGGCATCCCTTTCATATGAATTCAGTTTTTAATTTAGGAAGCCCATCGCCCTAAGAGACGGAGAGGAGAACGGAAAAACAATGGACAGTCAGACTGGCAACAAATGTGTTTTCTTTTTGCCTGCCTGTTTAACCTTGCTGCTGATAAATCCACACAGTCAAAGGTGAGCGAACATGATCTGCATCTTTATAATGCCAAAGAGCATCATTATTGTGGGGATTAAACAAGTTATGAGCAGAACTGGAGGACTCGAGCATAAAATAAACGAGGCACAAGACGAGGGATTAGCAGAATTTTATTTTAATCCCACCAATGATAATGAATACGTGCAATGGACTCCCAAATAAAGCAGTTAATCCTACATGATCAGCTCCCTTATTAGGATTCTCGATGAAGAATGCCCTTAACCGTGGAATGGGTTACTTGATTGATCATTTACGTCGTAGTACACAATGCCGCAGTATTTCCACCATGGCTGCTGGTGGTGTTTCCAAATCACAATGGATTCAGTGCTCTTCTCTGGTGGTTTTACAAAGAACAAAGAAAAGTACAGCACAGGAACAGGCCCTTCGGCCCTCCAAGCCTGCGCCGACCATGCTGCCCGTCGAAACTAAAATCTTCCTACACTTCTCTTGAACTTCTCTCACAAAGTTGTGACCTTGTGGAATTCTTTTTTTTTAATTTAGAGTACCCAATTAATTTTTTCCAATACAGGGGCAATTTAGCCACACGGGATCGGGGTGAGTTGGCAAGGTGAATACAGAACTGGCTAGGTCATAGAAGGCAGGGAGTAGCAACAGAAGGGTGCTTTTCTAATTGGAGGGCTGTGACTAGTTGTGTTCCGCAGGGATCAGTGCTGGGACCTGTGCTGTTCGTAGTATATATAAATGATTTGCAGGAAAATGTAACTGGTCTGATTAGTAATTTTGCAGACGACACAAAGGTAGGTGGAATTGCGGATAATGATGAGAACTGTCAGACGATACAGCAGGATTTAGATCGTTTGGAGACTTGGGCGGAGAGATGGCAGATGGAGTCTAATCCGGACAAATGTGAGGTAATATATTTTGGAAGGTCTAATGCAGGTAGGGAATATACAGTGAATGGTAGAACCCTCAAGAGTATTGACAGTCAGAGATCTAGGTGTACAGGTCCACAGGTCACTGAAAGGGGCAACACAGGTGGAGAAGGTAGTCAAGAAGGCATACGGCATGCTTGTCTTCATTGGCTGGGGCATTGAGTATAAGAATTGGCAAGTCATGTTGCAGCTGTATAGAACCTTAGTTAGGCCACACTTGGAGTATAGTGTTCAATTCTGGTCGCCACACTACCAGAACGATGTGGAGACTTTAGAGAAGGTGCAGAAGAGATTTACCAGGATGTTGCCTGGTATGGAGGGCATTAGATATTAGGAGAGGTTGAATAAACTTGGTTTGTTCTCACTGGAACAAAGAAGGTTGAGGGGTGACCTGTTAGAGGTCTACAAAATTATGAGGGGCATAGACAGAGTGGATAGTCAGAGGCTTTTTCCCAGGGTAGAGGGGTCAGTTACTAGGGAGCAAAGGTTTAAGGTGCGAGGGGCATGGTTTAGAGGACTTGTGCAAGGCAAGTTTTTTTACACAGAGGCTCGTGGGTGCCTGGAACTCGCTGCCGGAGGAGGTGGTGGAAGCAGGGACTATAGTGACTTTTCAGGGGCATCTTGACAAATACATGAATAGGATGGGAATAGAGGGATATGGACCCCAGAAGTGTAGGAAGATTTTAGTTCAGGCGGGCAGCATGGTCGGCACAGGCTTGGAGGGCCAAAGGGCCTGTTCCCATGCTGTACTTTTCTTTGCTCTTTGTTCTTTGTAAATGATGGTGCAGACTCAAAGGGCCGAATAGCCTACTCCTGTACCCATTTTCTATGTTTCTATGAGAAAGTGGGAAGCAGAGAAGTATTAACTGATAAGGAGGCTATATCAGATAGTTATATCAAGGTAAATAGAGTACTTAGGGTTTGATAGAATTAGTCATCAATAGTAAGTCATTCGAGGGAATCAGAGTAAGGGGGAAGGTACAAATGGCTAATTCAGGATCAATGCGCATGTACATTAGTGCACAGCGTGTAGTTTATAGGATTGGTGAACTACAGGTGCAGGTTGGCAAATGGAATTATTGCTGTAATAGTCACTTGGCTCGAAGAAGGGCTGGACTGGGCGTTACATATTCCTGGGTACAAGGCATTGAGGAGAATTAAGAAAGAAAGAAAAGAGGGATGGGGAGTGACAGCATTGATTAAAGATGGTATTACAATACTGGAGAGAGAGGATGTTTCAGAGGGGTCAAGGATGGAATCTTTCTGGCTAGAGGTAAGGAATGAAAAAGGTGCAATAACGTTGATCACTGTGATATATAGTCCACAAATTAGTGGAAGGGATGTAAAACAACAAATTTGCTAAGAAATTACAGAGAGATGCAGGAATTAATGTCATTATAATGGGTGAGTTCAATTATCCAAATGTAGACAGGAATAGAATAGTGCAAAAGTACAAGAGGGGCAAGAGTTCCTGTAGTGTGTTGAAAATCAATTCTGCAGCAGTACATTTCCGGTCAAACAAGAGGGCAAACATTGTCGGACCTGCTTCGAGGGAATGAGTTGGTCCAAGTGGATCAAATAACAGTGGGAGAGCATTTTGGCGACAGTGACCATTGTATCACAAGGTTTAGGTTGGTCATGACTAGGACATGGGGCGATCCAGAGCAAGGATAATTAATTGTGGGGGGAACCAACTTTGATGCAATGAGAATGCATCCAAGTCGAGCAAGTTGGAGTCAAATGTTAGCGGAAAAGACGATGGCTGAACAACGGCCGACCTTCAAAGAGGCAGTATTGCAGGAAATGTTACGGTATATTTCCTTCGGAAGGTCAAATCAATCTTGGAGCAGTCTGGATGACAAGAGAGTTCGAGGTGAAGTTGGAAAGGAAGTAGTACATGTATGACAGGTAGAAAATACAATGGAGAATCAAGTTGGCCAGAAGGGAATTGAAAAAACTCATTAAAAAGGCAAGGAGGGAGCAAAAAAAAGAGACTAGCAGCTAACATAAAAGGGAATCCCACGGTCTTCTATACACATGGAAATAATAAAAGGGTGGTAAAGGAAAGAGTCGGGCTGATTAGCAATAAAAAAGGAGACTTACAATTTGAGGCAGGAGAAATAGCGGAGTTATGAAATTAATACTTTGCATCTGTCTTTAGCAAGGAAGAAAATACTACCCAGGTTGAGGTGAAAGAGGAGATCATTTGTACATGAGGAGAATCTACAATTGAGAAGGCGGAGGGTTTAGAAGGCTACCTTTGCATAAAATTAATAAGATACCTGGACTGGGTGAGATGCATCCAAGGATACAGAGGGAGGTAAGAGTGGAAATTTCAGAGGCATTGCTAACAATCTCCCAGTCTTCCTTCAACACAGGGATGGTCCTGGAGGACTGGCAAATGATGAAAGTTACACGCTTGTTCAAAAAGGAGTGTGAGGATAAAGCCGGTAAAGTTTGACTTCAGTGATGCGTCATTTCTGGAAACTATGGTTTGGGGCAAAATCAGTTGGCACTTAGACAAAGGTAGGATAATAAGAGAAAGCCAGCCTGGATTCATTGAGGGAAAATCATATTTCACTAACTTGCTGAAGGTTTTTGAGCTGCGCACATGGAAGGTTGATAAGGGTATCGCTGCTGATGTGATGTACATGAATTTTATACAGTGCCACACAACAGACTTGTGAGCAAAACTCTACCTCATGGAATAAAAGGGAAAGGAGGCACTTGGATATAAATTGTTTGAGTTGACAGGGAGCAGAGAGTAATGATAAAGAACTGTTTTTCAGAATGGAGCATGGTTTGTTGTGGAGTTCCTCAGGGGTCAGTGTTGGGATTCTTTCTCCTTTTGATAAATATTTATGACCTAGACTGTGATGTGCAGGGCTTGATTTCAAAATTTGTAGGTGTTACGAAGGATGGGCAAGAGCTACCAGTCGAGCTGCGGTCGAAAAGTGTGGCACAACGCGACCGGTAGATGCTGGGAGATCCCACGTGAGGGATGCAGCTGGCTCGCCACTCCTTGTGAGGTCTAACGCGATCTCGCGAGATGTCACAATCTGAATCCCGACCATTGTGGGCAGGATCACTTTCTGGCAAATCTGCATATTAGTGAGATAGCTAGTCTCACTGTAATATGTGTTCTCGAGAGCTAGCCAAGGTGTGGGCCCGGACTTGCTCGTCTTGGAGACCTTGGGCGAGCGCCGATCAGTGCTGGTCTCCATAAATGGGGACCAAATGGAACGGCACTTGTGAGGGTCCCAGGGGATTGGAGGCCACTCCGGTGCATGCCCACTGGGCAGGGTGGTACCTGACACTGGTGCCACTTGGGTACCCTGGCACTTCAAATGTGCCCACATAACACTGCCAAAGAGAAGGTGCACTGCCAGGGTGCCAGACTGGCACTGCATGTATTTGTTGCGTGGTGGTGAACGGGCTAAGGTGCTCTGCGTGGCTGTGGGGAGGGTGCGGCGGGCCCCTTTAAGTGAGTTGGGGTTTGGGGGGTGCGGTTCGGGGGTCCTGCCGGGTGGTTGAGAGATCGGGGCACCATTTAAAAATGGTGTCCCGATCTCTCGCTGCACTAGAAGTTCCGGAAGAGGAGCTTCTCAGTGCAGGAAACTATGCTAAGTGCGGCCTTGTCAGGGTGTTCCCCGCTGAGGCCCCCTGATCTACCCCGATGGGTGTTTGATAGTGTGGTGTTTCTCGTGCTCCAAGCGCTGGGAAACATCCGGCTAATCTCGTGCACTACTGGACTCTTTCCTATTTGGGTTGATCGCGGCCATTGTCAACTGTGATGAGGATAATCTTGATCTTCATAAGGACCTAGGTGTGGCCTCCTTCTGCACTGTGGTGGTTATATGAGACAAAATTAATCATTTGGGATTGCTGACTTGGTTGATGAAAGGGATAAAGCTATGAACAATTGTAGCCAAGATGGTGTTTTTATAGGTGTAAACACTACATGAGGAAGATCTGTCAGATAATTTTGATGTATTTTTAATGAATCCTATTTTTTTGGCAGCTTTGTCTATTGCAAAAGTATTCCTTTTGGTGAGTTTCCAGTTTGCATTTCAAAACAATGAAGTGGTATAAATAGTGCATCCAATATGGCCTCCCCTTCAGTTAATCTCTGCTTTTCCCCTCAGATCAAGAGTGAGGTCCTGTGAAGTTTGCATGTTACCTTTTGACAGTTGTGTGCTCCAGGATTTACAGAATTGTTAAAAGTTTTGAGAGGTTGATAATTTTGAAATGGTTTCCAGTATTTCCCGACTGCAATCTGGTAAAAAAACTGTTATGTTTGCAATGGTTTCTTCAGCATTATTACTTAATAAACTTGATCAATGGCTTGCACTCTGAGCGAAAATGTTTGTTGGAGTATTATTTGTCCATCAGTTAGCGAGACAATGGGAGTATGAGACAACACCTCTTATTTTCAGTGAGCTCATAAAGACATTTGTTGTTGACTTTGCAAACACTGTTATGAGTGGGCTAAATCGCTTTGTTCTTTTCTATATTCCTGGGTGTTATGTCAGTTGGAAGATGTACTACAGTGGTGTAATAACCATAAATATGCTTTGAAAGCAAAGCTCGATGGCACTTTGCCATCAACCAGTTGGATGCTGGTATAACTGTATTCCGACAAGGGGAAAAGTTAGGGAAACCGAAGCCAGGGCTCCTTGGATGATGAGGGACTTCGCGAATATGATGAAACAAAAAAGGGGTATGTGATGCATGTCAGATGAATCCAGCGGGCGCCTGGCCAAATGCAGCAAATTGAGAGGGGAAGTTTTTGTTATTCTCTCATGGGATGTGGGGATCGCTGGCGAGGCTAGCATTTATTGCCCATCCCTAATTGCCCCGTGAGAGGTTAGTGGTGAGCTACCTCTTGAGCCGCTGCAGTCCATCTTGTGTAGGTACACCCATACTGCTGTTAGGAAGGCAGTTCCAGGATATTGATCCACTGACAGTGAAGGAATATTAATATACTTCTAAATCAGATGGTGTGTGACTTGGAGGGGAACTTGCAGGTGGTGACGCTCCTATGCAGCTTCTGCCCTTGTCCATCTAGGTGGTAGCGGTCACGGGTTTGGAAGGTGCTGTTGAAGGAAGCTTAGTGAGTTTTTACAATGCATCTTGTACATGATATATGCTGCTGCTACTATGGGTCGGTGGTAAAGGGAATAAATGTTTAGGTTGGTGGATGGGGTGCCGATCAAGTGGGCTACTCTATCCTGGATGGTGCTGATGCGACCATCAATTCACAGAAGATGGAGAGTTGAAGTGAACAGTGGTTTTAATCAGCTAGAACTGTGCCTGCCTGCGACTGCTCTGCATTGAGAGCCACCTGCAAGGCAGCAGCTCTATTTACTTCCCCCAAGGGGGCGGAGCCCACAAGGGCACCTACATGATACAATGTGGTGTAATACTATACAATCTATAGGTGGAGTCCACAAGGGCAACAACCTAGTACAATGCAATACAGTGGTGAATGGTTGCCGTAATACATTCACCACATTCACCCCCTGTTAAAAAATTGAAGTCCAGTGGGGGTGAAGTGGCTCACAGGTTGAGTCTGACCGGTGCCCTGATTGTGCGCTTAGATCGCCTGAGCTCTGGTTTCGCTGCGGGCACGGGTGTTGAACTCATCGATGCGGGCACGGGTGTTGACTCTGGGAGCATGTCTTCTGGGGCTTCACCCCTGTAGGTCGGCGATGGGGGGAGGGGGTGCAGGGGTGGGGTGTAGGCTATGCAGGTGCAGGGGTTCTGTTCGGTGTAGGTTGGGGGGTGTGATGGTCATAGGGGATCCTGCGGGTGCCAAGTCCTGGAGGGAGACTGTATCTTGTCGGCCTTCGTGGTGCGCTACGTAGGCATACTGTGGGTTGGCGTGAAGGAGCTGGACGCTCTCGATCAGGGGGTCGGACTTGTGGCTCCTCACGTGTTTTCAGAGGAGTACGGGCCCCGGTGTCGTCAACCAGGCTGGAAGCTAAACCACAGAGGTGGATTTCCTAGGGAAAACGAATAGTCATTTATGAGGGGTCTCATTCGTGGCTGTGCAAAGCAGGGACCTAATGGAGTGGAGCGCGTCGGGGAGGACCTCCTGCCAGCAGGAAACTGGGAGACTCCTAGACCGAAGGGCCAGGAGGACAGCCTTTCATACCATCACGTTCTCCCACTCCACCTGTCCGTTTCCCCGGGGGTTGTAGCTGGTAGTCCTGCTGGAGGCGATGCCCTTATCGAGCAGGTACTGAGGCAGTTCGTCGCTCATAAACGAGGAGTCCCGGTCATTGTGGACATGAGTGGGGAAACCGAACAAGGTGAAGATACTATGTAGGGCCTTAATGACAGTGGCCGCTGTCATGTCGGGGCAAGGGATTGCAAAGGGGAAGCGGGAGTACTCGTCAACGATGTTGAGAAAATACGTGTTGCGGTTGGTAGAGGGGAGGGGCCCTTTGAAGTCGATACTGAGGCACTCAAAGGGCCAGGATGCCTTCACCAGGTGGGCCTTATCTGGTTGATAGAAGTGCGGCTTACACTCCGCACAGATTTGGCAGTCCCTGGTTATGGTCCTGATCCCCTCGGTGGAGTAGGGCAGGTTGCGGGCCTTGATATAGTGGAGAAGCCTGGTGACCTCTGGGTGGCAGAGGTCGTTGTGGATGGTCCGGAGTCGGTCATCTTGCACGCTGGCGCATGTGCCATGTGACAGGGCATCTGGGGGCTCATTGAGCTTCCAAGGTCGATACACGATATCGTAATTATAGGTGGCGAGCTCAATCCTCCACCTCCAAGATTTTATCGTTCTTGATCTTGCCCCGCTGCGTGTTGTCGAACATGAAGGCTACCGACCATTGGTCGGTGACAAGGGTAAACCTCCTACCAGCGAGGTAGTGCCTCCAATGCCGTACCGCTTCCACAATGGCTTGAGCTTCTTCTCTGACTGAGGAGTGTTAAATCTCGGAGGCGTTGAGGGTACGGGAGAAAAAGGCTACGGGCCTGCCTGATTAAGGGTAGTGGTGAGGACGACCTCTAACACGACGCTCTTCACCTGGAAGGGGATGGACTGGTCCACTGCATGCATCACAGCTTTGGCAATATCTGCCTTGATGCGGCTGAAGGCCTGGTGGGCCTCAGCCATCAGTGGGAAGATGGTGGCTTTGATCGGTGGGCGGGCTTTGTCCGCATAGGTGGGGACTCATTGGGCATAATAGGAAAAGAACCCGAGGCATCTTTTCAGGGCTTTGGGGCAGTGGAGGAGGGGGTGTTTCAGGAGGGGATGCATGCGGTTGGGGTCAGGCCCTCGGACTCCATTTTCCACGACATAGCCGAGGATGGCTAGTCAGGTTGTGCAGAAAATGCATTTCTCCTTGCAGGTGAGATTGAGGGCTTGAGCGGTTTGGAGAAATTTCTGAAGGTTGGTGTTGTGGTGCTGCTGGTCGGGGCCGCAGATGGTGTCATTGTCCAAGTACGGAAATGTGGCCCGCAGCCCGTACTGGTCCACAATTCGGTCCATCGTTCTTTGGAAGACCGAGACCCCGTTGGTGACGCCGAAGGGGACCCGAAGGAAGTGGAAAAGGCGGCCGTCTGCCTCAAAGGTCGTGTGGTGGCGATCCTCCAGGCTGATTGGGAGCTGGTGGTAGGCAGACTTCAGATCCACCGTGGAGAACACCCGGTAGTGTGCGATCTGATTCACCATGTCCGCTATCCGGAGGAGAGGGTACGCATCGAGGTGCGTGTACCGGTTTATGGTTTGGCTGTAGTCTCCAACCATTCGCTTCTTCTCCCCAATCTTGACGACCACCACCTGGGTTCTTCAGGGGCTATTACTGGCCTCGATGATCCCTTCCCTCAAGAGCTGCTGGACCTCGGACTTGATAAAAGTCCTGTCCTGGATACTGTATCACCTGCTCCTGGTGGCGACGGGTTTGCAGTGAGGCTCGCGAAGAGCGGGGGAGGGTCGACCTTCAGGGTCGTGAGGCTACATACGGTGAGAGGGGGTAGGGGCCCGCCGAACTTCAGGGTGAGGCTCCTGAGGTTACATTGGAAATCCAGTCCCAAAAGGAGAGGAGCGCAGAGATTGGGGAGTACATATAGTTTAAAATTGGCGTACTCGGTGCCATGTATTGCGAGGTTCGTAGCACAGTATCCCAGGATCTGCACTGAATGCGATCTGAAAGCGAGGGAGATTGAA
This sequence comes from Scyliorhinus canicula, assembly GCF_902713615.1. NCBI lineage: Eukaryota > Metazoa > Chordata > Chondrichthyes > Carcharhiniformes > Scyliorhinidae > Scyliorhinus > Scyliorhinus canicula. The sequence goes on along the minus strand of NC_052146.1, from coordinate 46,690,313 downwards.
ATGCGGGGGTGATTTGGAGAGAACAACGTCTTACCGTGTCTCGGTGTACGAAGCTCTCCGTGCTCCCGGAGTCAAACAGGCAGGGCATTTCGTGCCCATTGACCCGGATGATCATCATGGAGTTCCTGAGGTACTTTGGGCGTGACTGGTTGAAGGTGACTGTGCCAAGTTGCGGGTAGCCGGTGTGGTTGGAGGTGGTGGGGTGGTCCCAAGGTGGCTGCCCCCGTCATCGCACATGTTGGGCGGTGTTGAAGATGGCGGCCAAGGTGGCGGACCCCGTCGGTCGCACATGTTTGGGGGCGATGAAGATAGCGGCCAAGATGGCGGCCCCTGTGAGTTGCATGTGTTGGGTAGAGTCGAAGATGGCTGCATCCACGGACAACACGAGGCAGATGGCGCGTCCGGAGGGGGCGGATCCGAAGACACGCAGGCACGCAGCCATGCTGCGGGGTCTGCGGGCCTGTGAGTCTGAGAGTCGGGCCTGTGATTTGGAGGTCTTGGACCTGACCAGGCAAACTTTGGCAAAGTGTCCTTTCTTGCTGCAGTTTCTACAGGTCGCGTTCCGAGACGGGCAACGCTGCCTGGGGTGCTGGTGCTGGCCGCAGAAAAATCAGGGTAGACCCCGGGTTGGGTGGGCAGCCGCGCGGCACAGGCTTGGAGCACCCTCTGGTCATCTGTCCATGAGATGGTCGCGTGGTCGGATGGGACAGCGTTGAGGCTCTGAAACGCTACTTGTAGGGAGGTGGCTAGTTTTACCGTCTCTTCTAGGTCGAGGGCGCCCTTCTCGAGCAGGCGCTGTCTGACGTAGTTGGACTGGACTCCAGCCACATTGGTGTCCCGGATGGCGAGTTCTATGTGTTGTGAGGCCGTGACGGCCTTGTGGTTTCAGTTTCGCGCGAGTACTTTCAGGTCGCGTAGATACTCCTCCAGCGATTCCCCGGGGCATTGGCAGCGAGTGGTGAGGAGAGGCCGCGCAAACACTTAATTCACGGGCCTCGCGTATTGCCTCTTCTGGGTTGCGACTGTGTACATGGTCACTTCCTCGATTTGCATGGAGATTCTATGGCTCACCTGGGTGTGGAGGAGGCTCAGCTTCTGTTCGTTGGTGAAGGAGGGCGAGGAGGAGGCGGCGAGGTAGGCCTCAAAACAGCGGAGCCAGTGCGAAAAAATCTCTTTGGCTTCAGCGGCCTGTGGGTCGAGTTCAGGTCGATCAGAGTTGAGGGCTGCTTCCATCACGATGTTGTAGCTGATTAAATTGATGCGACCATTAATTCACAGGAGACGGAGAGTTGAAGTGAACAGTGGTTTTAATCAGTTAGAACTGTGCCTGCCTGTGACTGCTCTGCACTGAGAGCCGCCTGCAAAACAGCAGATCTATATACCTCCCCCAAGGGGGCGGAGCCAGGGCCGGAGCCCACTAGGCCACCAACATGATACAATGCGGTGTAATACAATACAATGGTCCATAGGTGGAGCCCACAAGGGCAACAACATAGTACAATGTTGAATGGTTGCCATAATACATTCACCACAGGTGCCAAGCTTCTTGAATGTCGTTGAAGCTGCATTCATCCAGGCACATGGAGAATATTCTTTCACACTCCTGACATGTGCTTTGTAGATAGCAGACAGGTTTTAAGGAATCAGGGAGTGGATTACTCACCACAGAATTCTCAGTCTCTGACCTCTTAAAGTCACAGTATTCATATAGCTGGTTGTGTTCAGTCATTTGGGGCAGCAGGGTAGCATGGTGGTTAGCATAAATGCTTCACAGCTCCAGGGTCCCAGGTTCGATTCCCGGCTGGGTCACTGTCTGTGTGGAGTCTGCACGTCCTCCCCCTGTGTGCGTGGGTTTCCTCCGGGTGCTCCGGTTTCCTCCCACAGTCCAAAGATGTGCGGGTTAGGTGGATTGGCCATGCTAAATTGCACGTAGAGTCCTAATAAAAGTAAGGTTAAGGGGGGGGTTACGGGTATAGGGTGGATACGTGGGTTTGAGTAGGGTGATCATGGCTCGGCACAACATTGAGGGCCGAAGGGCCTGTTCTGTGCTGTACTGTTCTATGTTCTATTGGTAGCCCCCAAAATGTTGATAGTGGGGAATTTGGTGATGGTAATGCCATTGAATGTGTATGGGAGATGGCCGTTGCCTGACAATTGTGTGCCACAAATGTCAAAGAGGAAAATAAGACTGGCAAAGAGAGAACATGAGAATGCAATGACAATTGGCATAAAAGGTAACCCACAATCCTTCTTCTGGCATGTAAATAATAAGCAGGTAGTAAGAAGCTGGATGAGGTCTATCAGGGACAACGACGTTGCTACATACGAAGATTCACAGACAAGACTAGAATATTACAAGTGTTTAATATCGATGTTTAAGAGGATGCTGTCAAAATTTTGGTGGCAGAAGTAATGTATGGGGTGGAAATTGGTGAATATGATAGAAAGACTGCCTAAGCTGCCTTGTCTGGATGGCTTGCATCTTAGCTCAGGCGCTGAAAGAAGAGCTGGGTGGAGTCAGTTGAAGGGCTTGCCATAATCTTCCAGTCTTCCCGAGATATGGGACAGGTTCCAGAGGTTTGGAGAGTGGCAACTGTGACATTTATTCAAAGAAGGATGTAAGGATGTTCCTCATCCAGTCAGTTTAACATCAGCGTTGACTAAGGTTTTAGGATCAATAATCATGGAAAAGATGAACTGTCACTTTAAAGAGTTTGAGTTCATTAAGGACAGCCAGCACGGATTTGTCAGCCCGCCGCTGTCAATGGAATTTGTCATTGGAACCCCCCCCCCTGGAAACCCGTGGCGGGGGTTTGCCACCGGCAGGACTGGAAGAACCCGTTGGTGAAATTGGCCAGAAAAATCCACCGAGCCAAGGAATCGGACAGATAACATGGATTTAATGGAGCAGTTCTAAAGAATATGCAGAGACAAGGGGCTCTGGGGCTTCACCTTCACATCGATCTTTGAAAGTAGCAGGACAGAGAGAGAGAGTAATTAGCAAAGCATTTGGAGTCTTGTGCTTCATAAATCAAGGTATTGAGTAAAAAAGCAGAGAAGTTGTGGTGAACTTTAATAAACTCTGATGAAGTAAGTTCTGGTCACAAGACTTCAGGAAAGATATGAAGGTCTTGGAGACGGTGCAGAGGAGATTTACCGGAATATTTCCAGGGATGAGGGATCTTCGCTGCAAGGTTGGGCTGGGGATGCTGGAGTTGTTTGTCTTGCAGCAAAGAAGATTCTGGGGAGGCTGACACGGGTTTACTAGATGATGAAAGGGTTGGATAAGGTCAACAAAAAAAATCTTTCCCATTAACTAATGATAAGTGAAATGGGTTTCAAGTTTTGTGCAAGAGGTGCAGCGGGGGGGATTGTTAAGAAGACTTTGTTTCCATGTAGTGAGTGGTAATGATTTGGAACTCACTGCACATTAGGAGTGGAAGCAGGGATAATCAGTGATGTCAGAAGGGAATTGGATGGGCATTTGAGGGGAACCAACTTGCATGGCTACAGTAGTAGAGAGGAGAATTGTGACTGGCTGCATTGTTCTGGAGAGAGCTGGCATATCAGCTAGATGGGCTGAATGACCGCCTCTTCTGCTGCTCTGACATTATAACATTTTACAGACAAAATGTAAACGAGATATTTGTTTTTTTTACCTTTTCCTCTGCACCAGGTTTTCAATTTTCTCCAATGGTGACTTTGATTGCCAATTCTGGATTATCTGTTGATGATACTCTTTTTGATTCCCAGCATAAGTATAAAACACACTTTGTTGGTCGAAAACAGTGGCAGAATGGTTTGCTTTATCTGTGGCTCAGTTGGCACTGTCACCTCGCAGTCAGAACGCATGAGTTCATGTCCCACTCCATAGACATGAGTACAAAATCCCGACTGACGTCCGAGTAATGCACTGAGGGAGTGCTGCACTGCCAGAGGTGTACCTGTCGGATATGACAGTAAAATGAAGCCTGGACTGCTCTCCCAGAACAGTGTAAGAGATCCAATGGCACTATTTTGAAGGAGAGTAGGGGAAGCATTGCCAGTGTCCTGGTCAATAAGCAACATCACTAAAACCGATTGTTTGGCCATTATCACATTGCGGGTGTTTGCTGTATAGAGGTTAGCTGCCGTGTTTCAAGGAATTGTTACAGCCATTCTGCTCATCCTGCTTGTACTGGTTCTCCATGACTTAGTGCCTTTTCCCTGTACCCTTGCACATAATGTGCTCTTGAATGCCTCGATTGAACCTCTCCTCCACCACACTTCCAGGCAGAGCATCCCAGACTTGAACCAACTTGTGTGAAAAAACATTTTCTCACATCACATTTGCTTCTTTTGCAAATCACTTTAAATCTGTGCCCTCTGTCTTGAACCTTTTACAAGCAGGGACAGTTTCAACTCTGCCCAGCCCCCTCATGATTTTGAATATCTTTATCATATCTCCTGTCAGCCTTCTTCTCTCCCAGGAGAACAGCCCCAACCCCTCCCAATCTATCCTCACAAATAAAGCTTCTCATCGCTGGAACCATTCTTTTAACCCTCTTCTGCATTTTCTCCAATGTGTTCACATGGTTCCGATAGTCCCTGCACTCCTGCACCATGTTGCGTCGGGGCCGGAGGGTTGAAGGAGGCCACCGTGCATGCGGCATTGGTGCTAGAGCCGCTGCACATGTGCGCGTTGGCGCAGGCGCCACTGCGCATGCACGGATCCCGCGGCACCCAGTTTGCACCAGGATCGGCAGCTGGAGCAGCATCAACCGCTCCAGAGCCGTGCTGGCCCCCTGTTGGGGCCAGAATTACTCCTGGCAGCGGCCTGTTCATGCTGTCGTAAAATGCAACGGCGTGGACACTTTGCCGCGGGATGGTAGAAACCCGCCCCAGATCACCAATCCTCCAGACATATATATTGTCTGGAAGAAATTTAACCATTGACTTCAATGGGCGGTCGTTCTCCTGCAGCATTGATCCTCGTATTCTCGGTAAGTTTCAGCTCCTTTCAAAAAGTCCGCGCAATATCTTATTATTGTCACAAGTAGGCTTACATTAACACTGCAATGAAGTGAAAAAATTCCACACTCCGGTGCCTGTTCAGGTACACAGAGGGAGAAATCAGAATGTCCAATTCACCTAATAAGCACGGGCAGAATTCTCTGCTCCCGGGAAAAATGGGGAGGGCCATCGTGAACTCGGCCGAGTTTTACAACGGCCTCGGAGGCCGCTCCTCGCCCCCTATTCTCCCCTCCCGGCGGGGCTAGGAGCGGCGCTCCGTAACTCTCGGCCGCTGGGCGGCGCACCAAGAGTGACGCGATGGCGGCGCCTATGTGACGTCAGCATGGGCATGCATGGGCATGTTAGTCGGCTCCAACTCGCGCATGCGCGGCTGACGTCACGACAGCTGACAGCTCGAACCCGCACATGCGCGGTGGCCGTCTTTCCCCTCAGCCGCCCCGCAAGACGTGGCGGCTTGATCTTGCGGGGCGGCGGAGGGGAAATAGTGCGTCCGATTGAGACGCCGGCCCGACGATCGGTGGGCACCGATCACGGGCCAGTCCCCTCCTGAGCACAGTCGTGGTGCTCATTCCCCACCAGGCCCCCTACAAGCCCCAAAACGGGCATCTCACGGCGATTTCACGACGGCAGCGACCAGGTGTGGTTGCCGCCGTCGTGATACGGTCGCGAACGGCAGACTGCTCGGCCCAACCGGGTCGGAGATTCGCCAGTCGGCGTGAAAAATGGCAAGCGCCGATTCTTCCGAGCGGGGGGTGGGAGAATCCCGGGGGGCGCCAGGGGGTTGTGAAATTAGTCGGGGGGCCCTCCCCCGATTCTCCCACCCGGCGTGAGGAGCGGAGAATCGCGCCCCACGTCTTTCAGGACTTGTGGGAGGAAAGCGGAGCACCCGGAGAAAACCCACGCAGACACGGGGAGAACGTGCAGACACCGCACAGACAGTGACCCAAGCGGGAATCGAACCTAGGACCCTGGCACTGTGAAGCAACAGTGCCAACACGCTGCTGGTGTTCTGTTGTGTTGTCTTGAGGATGTAAAGGAACAAAATCCTGGGATAGTCCAGAAACTTTTCTTTTGTGTAGATAATGGCAAGAAAATTATAAAATCCCACCTAGCAGAACAAATAACCTGGAATAATTGGAAAAGATTGATGGAAAAGCTGGACTCAGCTCTACCTTCCAGACCTGAAGGATATCTGGATATCTTTCTGGGTTCTGCCTTGACTCAGACTTGAACATTGGGCCCTGTTTTGAAGCTGCTGTGATTTTATTTTATGGCCTCCCTGACTAGCCTCTCTGATGTGGCAATTTACTGTTGATGATGAGCATAGGTATTCTGAGCACATCCAGTTAAAACTGTGAATAGTTCATCTCCCAGCAACCTGTTTCAACCTGTGCTTGAAAATGGCTCATAATCTTTGTCACTTGGCCAGAAAGATATTTTGGTTCAGCTTTGAATTTTTGATGGAATACGTGTTCATATTGCTACAAGATGCAGAAGGTCCTCAGTTGGATTTTCTTTTGCCAGACTGGTATCCTCATTTGGAAAAAAAGAGGAACCTTGAGGAATGATAACCTGATTTGTGATCTTACGGCATCTTGAATCATCCGACATCTTTGAATCATGGGCAGGATAGTCTGGACCCCCAGCCGTGTATTTTTCACTGCGTGATGTTTGCTGGCAGTAGGATTCTGCTTATCCCATTGTAACCATCCCCACCACGCCGGGAAACCTGCTGGCGGAGATGCGCTGCGAGCCGGAGAACTGAATTGCAACGATCGGAGAATTCCAGCCTATGAATATGAAAGTAGTGAAAGTAGATGTGTCTCTCACTCGCTCTGTCTCTCACTCGCCCTGTCTCTCACTCGCCCTGTCTCTCACTCGCCCTGTCTCTCACTCGCTCTGTCTCTCACTCGCTCTGTCTCTCACTCGCCCTGTCTCTCACTCGCCCTGTCCCTGACTCGCTCTGTCTCTCATTCGCTCTGTCTCTCACTCGCTCTGTCTCTCACTCGCCCTGTCTCTCACTCGCCCTGTCTCTCACTCGCCCTGTCTCTCACTCGCTCTGTTTCTCACTCGCTCTGTCTCTGACTCGCTCTGTCTCTCACTCGCTCTGTCTCTCACTCGCTCTGTCTCTCATTCGCCCTGTCTCTCACTCGTCCTGTCTCTGACTCGCTCTCTCTCTCACTCGCTCTGTCTCTCACTCGCACTGTCTCTCACTCGTCCTGTCTCTGACTCGCTCTGACTCTCACTCGCCCTGCCACTCGCTCGCTCTGTCTCTCGCTCGCTCTCTCCCTCACTCGCCCTGTCTCTCGCTCGCTCTGTCTCTCGCTCGCCCTGTCTCTGGCTCGCTCTGTCTCTGACTCGCTCTGTCTCTCGCTCGCCCTGTCTCTGACTCGCTCTGTCTCTCGCTCGCCCTGTCTCTGACTCGCTCTGTCTCTCACTCGCTCTGTCTCTGGCTCGCTCTGTCTCTCACTCGCTCTGTCTCTCATTCGCTCTGTCTCTGGCTCGCTCTGTCTCTCACTCGCTCTGTCTCTCACTCGCTCTGTCTCTGACTCGCTCTGTCTCTCACTCGCTCTGTCTCTCATTCGCCCTGTCTCTGGCTCGCTCTGTCCCTGACTCGCTCTGTCTCTCACTCGTTCTGTCTCTGGCTCGCTCTGTCTCTCACTCGCTCTGTCTCTCACTCGCTCTGTCTCTGGCTCGCTCTGTCTCTGGCTCGCTCTGTCTCTCACTCGTTCTGTCTCTGGCTCGCTCTGTCTCTCATTCGCTCTGTCTCTCACTCGTTCTGTCTCTGGCTCGCTCTGTCTCTCATTCGCTCTGTCTCTCACTCGCTCTGTCTCTCACTCGCCCTGTCTCTCACTCGCTCTGTCTCTCACTCACTCTCTCACTCGCTCTGTTTCTGACTCGCTCTGTCTCTGGCTCGCTCTGTCTCTCACTCGCCCTGTCTCTCACTCGCTCTGTCTCTCACTCGCTCTGTCTCTCACTCGCTCTGTCTCTCATTCGCTCTGTCTCTCGCTCGCTCTGTCTCTGACTCGCTCTGTCTCTCGCTCGCTCTGTCTCTCACTCGCTCTGTCTCTCATTCGCTCTGTCTCTCGCTCGCTCTGTCCCTCACTCGCTCTGTCTCTGACTCGCTCTGTCTCCCACTCGCTCTGTCCCTCACTCGCCCTGTCTCTGACTCGCTCTGTCTCTCGCTCGCTCTGTCTCTCGCTCGCTCTGTCTCTCACTCGCTCTGTCTCTCGTTCGCTCTGTCTCTAACTCGCTCTGTCTCTCACTTGCCCTGTCTCTCACTCGCTCTGTCTCTCATTCGCTCTGTCTCTCGCTCGCTCTGTCTCTCGCTCGCTCTGTCTCTCGCTCGCTCTGTCTCTCGCTCGCTCTGTCTCTCGCTCGCTCTGTCTCTCGCTCGCTCTGTCTCTCGCTCGCTGTCTCTCGCTCGCTCTGTCTCTCCCTCGCTCTGTCTCTCGCTCGCTCTGTCTCTCACTCGCTCTGTCTCTCGCTCGCTCTGTCTCTCGCTCGCTCTCTCCCTCGCTCGCCCTGTCTCTCACTCGCTCTCTCCCTCGCTCGCCCTGTCTCTCACTCGCTCTGTCTCTCACTCGCTCTGTCTCTCATTCGCTCTGTCTCTCGCTTGCTCTGTCTCTCACTCGCTCTGTCTCTCGCTCGCTCTCTCCCTCACTCGCCCTGTCTCTGACTCGCTCTGTCTCTCGCTCGCCCTGTCTCTCGCTCGCTCTGTCTCTCGCTCGCTCTGTCTCTCACTCGCTCTGTCTCTCGTTCGCTCTGTCTCTCACTCGCTCTGTCTCTCACTTGCCCTGTCTCTCACTCGCTCTGTCTCTCATTCGCTCTGTCTCTCGCTCGCTCTATCTGTCGCTCGCTCTGTTTCACGCTCGCTCTGTCTCTCGCTCGCTCTGTCTCTCGCTCGCTCTGTCTCTCGCTCGCTCTGTCTCTTGCTCGCTCTGTCTCTCGCTCGCTCGCCCTGTCTCTCACTCGCTCTGTCTCTCGCTCGCTCTGTCTCTCACTCGCTCTGTCTCTGACTCGCTCTGTCTCTCGCTCGCCCTGTCTCTGACTCGCTCTGTCTCTCGCTTGCTCTGTCTCTCACTCGCTCTGTCTCTCACTCGCCCTGTCTCTGACTCGCTCTGTCTCTCGCTCGCTCTGTCTCTGACTCGCTCTGTCTCTCACTCGCTCTGTCTCTCACTCGCTCTGTCTCTCACTCGCTCTGTCTCTCACTCGCCCTGTCTCAAACTCGCTCTGTCTCTCACTCGCTCTGTCTCTCACTCGCCCTGTCTCTGACTCGCTCTGTCTCTCACTCGCTCTGTCTCTCACTCGCTCTGTCTCTCACTTGCTCTGTCTCTCACTCGCCCTGTCTCAAACTCGCTCTGTCTCTCACTCGCTCTGTCTCTCACTTGCCCTGTCTCTGACTCGCTCTGTCTCTCACTCGCTCTGTCTCTCACTCGCCTAGTCTCTGACTCGCTCTGTCTCTCGCTCGCCCTGTCTCTCACTCGCCCTGTCTCTCACTCGCCCTGTCTCTCGCTCGCCCTGTCTCTCACTCGCCCTGTCTCTCGCTCGCTCTGTCTCCCTCGCTCGCTCTGTCTCTCGCTCGCCCTGTCTCTCACTCGCCCTGTCTCTCACTCCCTGTCTCTCACTCCCCCTGTCTCTCACGCCCTGTCTCTCACGCCCTGTCTCTCACGCCCTGTCTCTCACGCCCTGTCTCTCACGCCCTCTCTCTCGCTCGCTCTGCTCTCTCACTCGCTCTGTCCTCTCGCTCGCTCTGTGTCTCACTCGCCCTGTCTCTCGCTCGCTCTGTCTCTCACTCGCTCTGTCTCTCGCTCGCTCTGTCTCTGACTCGCTCTGTCTCTCGCTCGCTCTGTCTCTGACTCGCTCTGTCTCTCACTCACTCTGTCTCTCACTCGCTCTGTCTCTCACTCGCTCTGTCTCTCGCTCGCCCTGTCTCTCACTCGCTCTGTCTCTCACTCGCCCTGTCTCTCACTCGCTCTGTCTCTCGCTCGCCCTGTCTCTCGCACGCTCTGTCTCTCACTCGCTCTGTCTCTCGCTCGCTCTGTGTCTCACTCGCTCTGTCTCTCACTCGCTCTGTCTCTCACTTGCTCTGTCTCTCACTCGCCCTGTCTCAAACTCGCTCTGTCTCTCACTCGCTCTGTCTCTCACTTGCCCTGTCTCTGACTCGCTCTGTCTCTCACTCGCTCTGTCTCTCACTCGCCTAGTCTCTGTCTCTCGCTCGCCCTGTCTCTCACTCGCCCTGTCTCTCACTCGCCCTGTCTCTCGCTCGCCCTGTCTCTCACTCGCCCTGTCTCTCATTCGCTCTGTCTCTCACTCGCTCTGTCTCTCACTTGCCCTGTCTCTCGCTCGCCCTGTCTCTCACTCGCTCTGTCTCTCGCTCGCCCTGTCTCTCACTCGCTCTGTCTCTCACTCGCTCTGTCTCTCGCTCGCCCTGTCTCTCACTCGCTCTGTCTCTCGCTCGCCCTGTCTCTCACTCGCTCTGTCTCTCACTCGCCCTGTCTCTCACTCGCTCTGTCTCTCGCTCGCCCTGTCTCTCGCACGCTCTGTCTCTTGCTCGCCCTGTCTCCCGCTCGCCCTGGCTCTCACCCGCTCTGTCTCTCACTCGCTCTGTCTCTGACTCGCTCTGTCTCTGACTCGCTCTGTCTCTCACTCGCTCTGTCTCTGACTCGCTCTGTCTCTCACTCGCTCTGTCTCTGACTCGCTCTGTCTCTCACTCGCTCTGTCTCTGACCCGCTCTGTCTCTCACTCGCTCTGTCTCTGACTCGCTCTGTCTCTGACTCGCTCTGTCTCTCACTCGCTCTGTCTCTGACTCGCTCTGTCTCTCACTCGCTCTGTCTCTGACTCGCTCTGTCTCTCACTCACTCTGTCTCTCACTCGCTCTGTCTCTCGCTCGCCCTGTCTCCCGCTCGCCCTGGCTCTCACCCGCTCTGGCTCTGACTTGCTCTCGCTTTCTCTCTCTCTCACTTGCTCTGTCCCTCACTCTGTCTCTCACTCAATTGCTCCATCCATCACTCTGTGCCCTTTTACTCTTGCTCATTTCTGCCCCTTGTTCTCACTCTGAAGCTGAGCCTGTATGTCACTCTGCTGCTATCTTTTGCTCACATCTGTGTAGAGTCAGATCGGTTTCAGATAAATTGGCAGGGGCTGATTGCATCATGATATCTTGACGACTTGTGAACACAATCTAAAATCATTTGAAGAATAGTCTGATCTAGACTCTTAGTTGGGTTTGTGTGCATGCCAGAGTGGTTTGAGCCTTCAAATATCCATGAAAACGGTTGGCAATGGAGGGAAATGGAACAGTTACGTTTGTGCAAGAAGAGTTCTTCCCTGTAAGTGGCATAGGATAGGTTATGAAGAGTAGAAGGAGTTTCATTCTGTGTCTGCTTGTTGTACTTGTTGAGTGAATGTTTGATGCTGACACTGGCTAAAGTCATTGAAAGTACTTTCTGTTCCTCTGTATACCTATTCTTGATGAGCGAGAAATTTGCAACATCAAAAAAATAATAATGGGCACTCCAAATTTCTCCATGAAGCTGATAAGATGGCAGAAATCAAACACAGTATTTGTTTGAAAGCCTATTAAAAATCTGAGCAAATATAATGCTTTCTAAAGCTCGAAGCATTCTGTCCAATTAAGAGCTGCTGCAGCCTATTCTGTTCGATCCATTAAACACTTAGTGGCAGCTACAGTCATTATGACTCCCAGGAAACAGAAGTTGAAAATAGTCTCCAAGTATTAATGGTAAAAAGGAGATGTGATTCTGGACAATTTGGAATAATATTGATTCTGTCAGCCAGGAGTGGGGCTTGCTTCCGTTAACTCCTTCACTATTCTCTGTGAAGCTTGCACATTTAACCTGCTTTATAAAACTGTAGTGATCCACGGGAGGCAGGAGTTCCGTCACCACACCAATATTTATTTACAGTAACGATATTACAGGAGCAGCTACAAACAATGCTGCTAGCAGTCCAGTCAACTTAAGAGTCACTCACAAAGCCTACACAGGTGATTATATGGGCCCCCTCAATGAGCTATCATTGAGGGAGCTCATACTCCAATTGGCCAACCAATAAAGCCAATTGGAGTTCATTACAAAAACAAAGATGCATGCCTACCCATTGGGGAGTGTTGGGTGCACAACAACACGGTGATAATGGATTTTGCCCCAGACGGAAATATTTTTCAGGTGTATACCATTGATTTTTGCTGGAAGACATTTCAAATTAAGGCTTGCTCCACTGCCGCTGCATAGTGCAGGGAAAACCCTGCTATGCGGTGTTCCAGCTGTGAGTTAGTTGACAGAACTGGCCCTCCAAGCCAGGAGGTTGTCTGTACTCCAAGTGCTGCTTTTCAGTTGGGAGGCAGAGGGTCCACTGGATCCCCGCATCTCCGGAACACAACACGATTTTTAAAGGAGGGCGGGAGAGGTGCAGGTGGGGGTGGGGGGGGGGGGGGGGGGGGGGAGGGGGGGACAGGATCTGGCAGCGCACAGGCTTCCATTCAACCAGTTGTCAAGCTCAATAGCAGATTTAAGTTTTCAATCAGGAGGTACAGGGAACACGCAGTGTCTGGGATATGTAACAACGCAGCTGCGATGCATACAGCAGGGAGTCCTGAGTGATAATGGACGCACTGGTCAACATATTGAAGAAGTAGAGATTTACACTCAGCTGCTCAACCAGTGGCACAGAATTACTGTCACTGGTGCTAAGGGGACTTCATCTGTCAACAGTAAGTGCTTGGAAATATGAGAGGGACACGGGATTGTTGGCATTACTTGGACAGCAGAGATTGGCAGATGAAGCCTATGGGGTGGGAATGATTATCTTCCCCATGGTCCGTGCAGAGTACGAGCTCGCCCATTCAGGGTGGGGGATCCCTATAAACCTCTGTGTAAAAGGTTAGCCAGTTAGGTACCAACCAGAACAGCAACCCGGGAGGGATCTACCAGGAAGTGTAAATATCATGTGGCAATAAAACAATGTTTCTTTGTTTTACTCGATGTGGACTCCCATGTCCTAGTTGAACTGGTGACGAGGAGTAAACTGGCTTGCTGTCGACGCTGCAATCTAATCGGCTGAGCCACCACCCCGATTTTCTGGATCCAGGTTTGGATTTACTTGATTCACCATGTCTCAGTTTGGGGGGTTAGATGCATTTTACACTGGCGTCGAAGACTGGAACCATGTTACTACTTCTGGGCCAACAGGATCACAGAGAACGAATGCCAAACGTTCATACTGTTGACAGCCTGTGGCGTGCACATGTTCTGGGTGATCCGGAGTCTCACGTACCCGGCGGCACCAGATACGCAATCGTTCGACCAACTCATGGCACTTGTGGTGCAACATTTTCACCCGACCCTGTCAGTAATCCTTCACAGATATCAATTTAATATGGCGGAGCAGTCCCACTGGGAATCCGTCACTGTGTTCATATCACATCAACCAAAGTTAGCCCAATTTTGAGAGTATGGAACTGCTTTATCAGATATGCTCTACGATCATTTGGTCTGCGTGTAAACAAGACAGAAACACAGAAAAAACCTTTGGGTGAAGTTCCCTGACCGTTCAGCTGGCACTGCAGATCCCTTTATCCCGGGAAAGAGCAGAACACAGCATCCATGAGTTACAATGGATGGAGGTGAACGTTTTGGCATGTCGGCCTTCACATGGTATCCTCATGGCCCAGGCCGAATGTCACGATGATTCTGGCCTCTGGGCGAAGAGCCAGCCTTCCAGACGTGCGATGCCACCAGACTCTGCTGAAGGTGATTCCGGTCTCTGCGGGGCGAGTGGGCGCCAGTCTAGGCATACTCGCAGGCCGCAGGAGAGCCAGCACTCCAGGCACCCCGGTCGAGACTGACTCAGTGGCTCATTTTGTCATATATAGGGGGGAGCAACTGAATATTCTTCACCCTTGCTCTGATTTATGGGCATCAATCAGTTCGCCTTCCCCTCATTGTTGTGTAGGAAGCAACCCTCGCCTGTTGGGCTGTGACTGGCTATACCAGCTGCAGTTGGGTTGGCAACATATCCTCAAGTGGGATCTGATGGTCTGTGTGTGGTACTGAGCTTGTTTTCCAGCCTGGCTTGGGTACAATTAAAGGAGCCGTGGCCAAAATCCAGGTGGACCCGGAGGCTCAACCCCGATATTTTCCTGCCCGCCTGGTTCCCTATGCTTTAGTGGAGAAAGTTGAGATTGAACTTTGTCGTTTGGAGAGTTCAGGCATCATAAGGCCTGTGCATTTCACTGACTGAGCGGTGCTGGTGGTCCCGTAATGAAGCCAGAAAATACAGTTTGCTTCTGCAGAAACTATAAATTGACAGTGAACATGGCCTCTAGGTTTGACCATTTTCCTTTACCACGCATCACAGATTTGTATGCAACATTGGCCAGTGGTTATGCATTACAAAATTAGACATGAGAAATGGTTATCTGCAGCTAGAGCTCGATAAATCATCACGGCTGTGCGTCACGATATATACGCATGAGGGACTCTATGAGTACACTCGACTTCCGTTCGGAGCATCCTCAGCATGCGCAGTTCTCTAGCGTGTCATCCTCCGCGGATCATCACGCATTGCGGTTTACTTAGATGATGGACTGATCACAGGGACCACAGGCCAAGAAGACTTGCAGAACCTCGAGGCGGTGTTGAAACATTTTTCAGAGTATGGGGTCCACCTACTCCACGTGAAGTACATGTTTCATGTGAAAGTAGTAGTATATTTGGGGTATGAGTGGACCGGGAAAGCCTGCACCCAGTCGCCGAGAAAGGGAGAGCCACCAAAATGGCCCCCGTGCCGCGGGGCGCCACTGAGCTTTGTTCTTTTCTTGGAATAATAAATTACTGCTGGGAGATTTATTCTAAATCTGGCAACTATCCTGGCTCCCCTTCACTTGCTCCTCAAGAAGCACCAGTCTTGGGAATGGAACAAGACCCAGGCTGAGGTGTTTAAGAAGGTGAAGTGACCGTTGTCTTTTTTAGGGGTGTTGACGCTTTTCGACATTTCAAAACCATTGTACGTCACGTGCAATGCTTCACGAATGGGATTGGGGCAGTCCTGTCTCGTCGGATGAGCGATGGCAGTGAACGTCCGATCGCCTTTGCCTCTCAGACGCTGGCTGCAGCTGAGAAAATATATGTCCAAATGGAGAAGGAAGGCCTGGGGGTCGTGTTTGGTGCAAAACGGTTTCATCAGTATGTCTATGGCCGCCACTTTTTTTGTCATCACAGATTACAAGCCATTGATGGACCTCTTCCGTGAAGACAAGGTGATCCCGCCAATCGCATCGGTGAGGATTCAGCACTGGGTCATTTAGTTGGTTGCTTATGAATACTCTTTCGAGCACCACCCAGGGATCCAGATTTTTCATGCTGATGCATTGAGCCATCTTCCCCTACTGACCAAATCCGCATATCCCCCTGCGGTGGACGAAGAAGTCGCTGTCCTGGATTTTATAGATTCCTTGCCCGTTCCTGCATCATGTATTGGTGAACAGACGCCAACCGACCCCATCCTTACCAATGTGTGGCATCTGATGCTATATGGTGGATAGTATTGGCAGCTACCAGGGGAGTTCAAAACTTTCTCCTCCAAGTTCTCGGAGTTGATTGTAGAAGACGGTATCCTCCTGTGAGGCATGAGGATTGTTATTCTGGCGAAGGGCCAGGCAATTGTGTTGAAGGACCTTCATCACAGACACCCTGGAGTGTCCAAATTGAAGAACTGGTAAGACGCTATGCCTGGGGACCGGGTTTGGACAGTGATACGGGTCATTGACCCAACAGTGCTCCATCTGTCAAGAGTATCAGAAGCCCCCCCCCCCCCATGGAATCCCTGAGGTGCTCATGACGGATAACGGGGCCTTTTTCATGAGTGCAGAGTTTACCACATTTATGAAAAGAAATGGGATTCGACATGTCTGCACTACCCCATACTATCCAACGTCGAATGTCTTGACAGAGAGAGCTGTGAAAATTGTTAAACAGGGGTTAAAGAAACAGATTCTGGGCTTGGTGGACACCAGGATGGCAAGATTTTTGTTCTCATACAGGACCATGCCACACGCATTGACAGGGGCAGGCCCTGCTGAGATGTTAATGGGTCATAGGTTTCCTACACAAATGAATTTGATTATCCCGGACATTGGCGCGAAGGTGCGCCATAACCAAGATTCGCAAGAGCTTTGCCCAGTTCAACGTCAACCACTTTGACACTTCATACCTGACGACGGTGTTCGATCGTTACTTCAATGACAGTACTTGCTGGCTGTCTGGGATTGACGTCTGTCAAACAGGACCAGTCTCTAACTAAGTTCAGGTCCGGGGACAATTGATTCAGCGCCATTTAGATCACATTCACTTACGGAGGTTGCACCCTCGTGAGGTTCCTCGACGGAAACTTGCCTTGGATCGCCCGGCTCCATTGTCGAACCAGCCTGCTGGGCGCTTCCAGTTTCGCTTGATGCAAATATGTCCACAAGCATTATCCTTCCGGGGTCCAGCTGTCGTCTCCTTGTGGAGAAAACTTTCGACCTTTAGATGTCGGAGTTTGTTTCCATTTTGTAGTCTCTGTCAGTTCCTCTAGGGTCGCTCGTCTGCCCTTAAGTGTAATTGTCTCTAACTGTCAGTGTCTCCCCCATCCTGTTTCCATCAAGCATGGCTGGTGCGAACCTATGGTTGCCGCAGATGGGGCCATGGTGGACATCTCAGTCAGACCAAAGTGTTGCCTCATCTGGTTCCAGGTTCTCAGGGTGGCTACTATCACTGGGCTTGCTGAATGTTTTGTTGGCAGAGGGCTGCTGTGATGAGGGCGCGAAGGGTTGTTCCTCTACAGGATCTCTCCTCTATCCTCACCCATTCCGTGTCTGGCTCCTTCGCCCATCCCCTCATCTTTCGCTGTGGCTGCCAGTGGGAGTATTGTGGGTTCTGTAGGGCCAAGCCCCCCCCCCCCCCCCCCCACCCCATGTTTCTTCTTTTCTATCGGACATTTTTGGGGATTCTTGAACTCTCATCTACATGGAGCGAGACTCTGTGATCACTACCTCCCCTTCGGATTCCCTTCCAGCTTCTCGCCGCTCTCAGGGCGATCGGCAGCGATTCAATTGCCAGAGTGAACAAGAGCAGGGATCGGGCATTCTTGCTTTGTGCCTCTGTGCAGCTGGTATTCAGAGCTGGTGGTGTTTGTCTGCACGCTCGCCATAGGACCACTGTACAGGAGTTTCACCCTTGAAGTGAACTGTGTCCCTAGCCCAAACCGCATAGGACCTCAATAAAGTACTTCCACTCGACTCTGTCGAAGGCCTTTTCTACATCCAGGCAGACAATCACCTTTGGTGTCCTCTCCCCAGATGGGGTCATTATCATGATCAGCAGTCGTCTGATGTTCGCAGTTAGTTGTCTACCATTAATAAAGCCTGCCTAGTCCTCTGCGACCACCTTGCTTCACGCTGGTGTGCAATGACTTTGTTTGCACCCCACATTCAACTATTTAGGGGACTGCTCCTTTGTATTTGGCTACACATCTACAGCAGCCATGTTTACCATTGGTACCCAATTCTCTAACTTCATCGCCAGGCCATTTGTGAATATTTTTGCGTCTGCGTTGAGTAGTGAAATGGGTCTGTAGGATCCGCATTCTGTTGGGTCTTTGTCTTTCTTTGGTGTCAGAGATATGGTGGCCTGTGTTAGCATTGGACGTAGGGTCCTCCGCGTTAGTGTGTCTGCGAACATCTCCCGCAGATGTTCATGGGGCCAGTGCCCTCGTCAATGTTTTGTAGAAGTCCGCCAGGAACCAAGACACCAGCGCATTCCCCGCCTGCATGTTATTGATGCCCTCCATGACCTCTCCCAGTCCTAGTGATGCTTCCAGCCGCTCCCTCTGCCGTCCCGCATGACTGGCAACCCACAGTATCCTCAAGCCACTCATGCAAATATAAAGGTAACCTTGTCCTTCAAATGGGCAAAATTGTAAGAGAATTCTGTGTATTGCTGCTTCCAGTGGCTTAACGTTCCCTTGAGTTAATGTTCTAAATGGCATAATATTTGTTAAACATTATAATGTTTCCTGGCTGTCACAAGTTGACAGTCCTGAATGTTGTGCAGTAATGTATTAGGCTCTGCATGTGTGGCATTTACAAGTTTTAAAGACAATGGTTGCTAAATATTTAGTGCTGAATAGCTAAGCACTTTTTAGTAGGTCCAAGCTGCTAAGATGGCAGTTCACCTCAATCTGTGATCTTATCCAGGTGGGCTTGTTTTGAAGGAAAGAAAATGGATTAAGAAATGGAGCATTGACTGTCACCCACAATGAATTATCTTGAAATAAGAACTATTTACTGTCCAGTTTGGTTATCCTTTGCCAATTTATTTGCTGTGATTTGTTGAGCACTGGAAGCACGGAGTGTTAAACATGATTTGTGTTGAAAGGAGTGTCATGAGGACTTCTCCAAAATAAAATGACATTTATTTTAACACTTAAGGGGCAGAAGGTACAATTTGGAGAGGTAGATTCCACTTTGATTTTTGCAGAGTACATTATCATCCAAGATTGAATAAAAGAATGACAGACTTGCATTTGTATAGTGCCTTTCATGGCCTCGGGACATCCCAAGGTTCTCACAGCCAGTGAAGTACTTTGGACATCGAGCCCGAGTTGAGCCAGAGTTGGAGTCTAGGAAAGGAGTAAATTGATTTTGGTTTTACAAAGAATAATATGGCACAGGAACAGTCCTTTTGGCCCTCCAAACCTGTACCGGTCATCATGCCACTCTTGGCCAAAACCCTCAGCACTTCTTAGTGCAATATTCCTATATACCCATCCGATCCATGTATTTGTCGAGATGCCTTTTGAACACCGTTAATGTATCTGCTTCCACAACCTCTCCTAGCAAAGCGTTGCAGACACTCACCATCCACTGTGTAAAAAAACTTGCCTTGCATGTCTCCTCTAAACATTTCCCCATGGACCTTAAACCTATGTCCCCGAGTGACTGACCCTGCCACCCTGGGAAAGAGTGCCTGTCCATCCACTCTATCCATGCCCCTTATAATCTTGTTGACCTCTATCGGGTCGCCCCTCAACCTCCGTCTTTCTAATGAAAACAGTCCGAGTCTATTCAGCCTCTCCGCATAGCTAACACCCTCCAGACCAGGCAACTCTCCAGACCAGACAACACCCTGGTAAACCTCCTCTGCACCCTCTCCAAAGCCTCCACATCCTTCCTGTCATGTGGTGACCTGAATTGTGCGCAATATTCCAAGTGCGGCTGCACCAAGGTTCTATACAGCTGCAGCATGACTTGCCAGTTTTTATACTCGATGCCCCGTCCAATGAAGGCAAGCATTCTGTATGCTTTCTTGACTACCTTGTCCACTTGTGTTGCCACTTTCAAAGATCTTTGAATTTGTACGCCCAGATTTCTCTGATTTTCTATATTCCTAAGAGTTTTGCCATTGACTGTATATTTCCCCTAAATGTTAGACCTACCAAAATGCATTACCTCAGATTTGTCCGGATTAAACCCAGAATGTGGTGCCATTCAATCAGTATTGATAAATATCATGGTCATGTGCGCATTGTGCAACATGGGGAACCCATGCTTCACATTGGTGTGCAATGACTTTGTTTGCACCCCCACATTCAACTGTTGAGGGGACTGCTCCTTTGTATTTGGCTACACATCTCCAGCAGCCATGTTT
This sequence comes from Scyliorhinus canicula, assembly GCF_902713615.1. Classification (NCBI taxonomy): domain Eukaryota; kingdom Metazoa; phylum Chordata; class Chondrichthyes; order Carcharhiniformes; family Scyliorhinidae; genus Scyliorhinus; species Scyliorhinus canicula. The sequence continues at coordinate 46,670,589 of NC_052146.1, read as the reverse complement.
ACCATTGGTCACCTGGCAAGGACACCAGAGGTACACCCCCAGCTGACCGAGCAACTAATCATACAGTGACCCATCAGTGTGCTGGAAGATTAATATGACCATTGGGAACTGCCGGACATTCTGTAGGCTAAAATTTTCAAATTATTATTTCAATTTACTGACATGCACTATTAGCTAGCCATCTGTTAATTATTACTTGTGCGTTCCTTCGAGGGGATTGCCTGAGGTTGATTTGATAACATTGACATTGTGTAAAAGAGGACTAGCTGGTGTGGAGTGCATCAGTTCTGTGCTCCCTTTGCTTCGAGGGCGGGGAAGGGGGAAGTCGATCTGTCCATCCCGCCCCGCAATAATACTCCCCAGTATCTTCTTCCCAATCTGAATCTCCTTCTGTACATCACTTGCATGGAAATATGAAGTAAAGGGTCCCTTGCTATGGCATTGGAAACCCTTTAAGAAAAAAAACAAATGCTGCCTATGAATGTGGCTTATGAAAGTGGGATGCTTGTGAAGAGTGGATCTGTAATCCGACTGTAAACCCTCCGACTGTCAGTTGATAGCTATTCAACCTCTTAATAAAATGGCCTTCCACTGTGATTTACTGAAAAGATGGGCTGCATATTAATGTACCCCTGCTACGCATGTCTTTGGTGGGAGGGGCGTGTAAAATAAGATGGATGCCCAACCCACCAGCTCCCTGCCCACCACCGAGCTCACCCCCAGACCAGAGGGTGGGATGGGTGCTAAAGTGGGAAGTCTGCTTAATATACTTAAATAAATAATCAAGGAACGATGGGGTTTATTAACAAGCCAGCTGACGGCGATAATACGCTGCCCATATCATAATACGGTTGGCATGACAATCAGGCGGTAGTGAGCAGACAGTCTTCTTAAAAAGCTTTCTCACAGGGTGGGAAAGAAAGTGGTACTAAATTTCGGGGGGGAAGTGAGGATGGACTTTGCATATCGGGGGGCAGCCCCCCCCCCCCCCCCCCCCCCCCAACCAAGATAGAACACCCCCTTTCTTCCTTCCTGCCTGCTCCATTAAACACACCAGCCTCACTCACCTGCTCCCCCCCCCCCGCCCCCCCGCCATGTTAAACTACCTATCCCCTCTCCACCGAATAACCTGGACTTACCTAGCCCGAGGATCCATGAACATAGAACATTACAGTGCAGTATAGGCCCTTCGGCCCTCGATGTTGCGCCGTCCTGTGAAACCCCTCTAAAGTCCCTCTACACTATTCCCTTATCGTCCATATGCCTATCCAATGACCATTTGAATGCGTTTAGTGTTGGCGAGTTCACTACTGTTGCAGGCAGGGCATTCCACGCCCTTACTACTCTCTGAGTAAAGAAACTACCTCTGACATCTGTCCTATATCTATCTCCCCTCAATTTAAAGCTATGTCCCCTCATACTGGACATCACCATCCGAGGAAAAAAGCTCTCAATGTCCACCCTATCTAATCCTCTGATCATCTTGTAAGCCTCAATTAAGTCACCTCTTAACCTTCTCTCTAACGAAAACAACCTCAAGTCCTTCAGCCTTTCCTCATAAGAACTTCCCTCCATACCAGGCAACATCCTTGTATATCTCCTCAGTACCCTTTCCAATGCTTCCATATCCATCCTACAATGTGGCGACCAGAACTGCACGCAATACTCCAAATGCGGCCGCCACCAGAGTTTTGTACAACTGCAACATGACCTCATGGCTCCGAAACTTAATTCCTCTACCAATAAAAGCTAACACACCGTACTGTTGCTCGTTATGCTTTCCCTTAATTTGCTCTGTTTTAATTACCTTTGCTCAAGAGTCGCCAGGTATCTTTCTGATACCACCACAGGGTTCAAAGCCAAGTACTGATCAATGACTCGATACACCAGATAGTAAGATTGAAATCAATACACATTTATTTACACACACAGTCAATTATTACTCATGCATAAACTCTACTCGCTAAATTACAACTACTACTAAAAGCCTATACTTAGCTTCGAGTGGCCCACTCAGTCGGAGGAACAATGGCCGTTGTCCGGTTCTGATACTGCTGGCTTCGAACTGGTATAGAATAGTAGCTAGGAGCGTCTATCTCGTAGCGTGTGTTGACCTTAGACTTACTTGGCTGGTGCTTGGCGGGCCTCCCGTCGCTAAGAGCCAAAAGCCAAGGTGAAGGTGAAGCGATCTTCCAAGAGCTTCCAAGAGCCTCCAAGAGAGCGAACTGAACTTGGGGACGCTATCTTATAGTCCCCAGGGGTTTCGCGCCCTTCTGGGTGGCACCCGGACTTGGTCCCAATTAATTGGACCATGTCCCAATCGTTCGTATTGATTTTCTCCAATACCGGGGTTGTTCCCTGATCGTTGGGCGGGCCCTATGTGGCCGTTGGCCTGCCTTTGTTTTAGTTCCCACTGGCGCCGGGGAGTCTGTCCTGGTCTCGATTGTTTCAAAGTTTCTTTTTGTCCCTGGAGATAGCTCATTAATATGCTAATGGCTATTGGTTTCAGTTCTGTTTGGGTTCTGCAAATCTCAATACACAGGAAACCTTGCACCTGCTTGTTTTCTCTAGTGTTGTCCGTTTTTCCCTGCACTCTTTGCGAGTGTCCATTTTGGAATCGGGACGTGGCCACCCCAGGTGGTTACAGTACGCCTTCTTAACAACCCTCTCAACCTGGGTGGCAACTTTCAGGGATCTATGGACATGGACACCGAGATCTCCCTGCTCGTCCACACTACCAAGAATCTTACCATTAGCCCAGTACTCTGTCTTCCTGTTATTCCTTCCAAAATGAATCACCTCACACTTTTCTGCATTAAACTCCATTTGCCACCTGTCAGCCCAGCTCTGCAGCTTATCTATGTCTCTCTGTAACTTGTAACATCCTTCTGCACTGTCCACAACTCCACCGACTTTAGTGTCATCTGCAAATTTACTCACCCATCCTTCTACGCCCTCCTCCAGGTCATTTATAAACTTGACAAACAGCAGCGGCCCCAAAACAGATCCTTGTGGTACACCATTAGTAACTGGACACCAGTCTAAACATTTCCCATCAACCTTCTATCAGTATTCTATCAACTAGCCAATTTCTGATCCAAACTGCTAAATCACCCTGAATCCCATGCCTCTGTATTTTCTGCAATAGCCTACCGTGGGGAACCTTATCAAACGCTTTACTGAAATCCACATACACCACATCAACTGCTTTACCCTCATCCACCTGTTTGGTCACCTTCTCGAAGAACTCAATGAGGTTTGTGAGGCACGACCTACCCTTCACAAAACCATGTTGACTATCTCTAGTCAAATTATTCCTTTCCAGATGATTATACATCCTATCTCTTATAAACCTTTCCAAGACTTTTCCCACAACAGAAGTAAGGCTCACTGGTCTATAGTTACCAAGGTTATCTCTACTCCCCTTCTTGAACAAGGGGACAACATTTGCTATCCTCCAGTCTTCTGGCACTATTCCTGTAGACAAAGATGACTTAAAGATCAAAGCCAAAGGCTCAGCAATCTCCTCCCTAGCTTCCCAGAGAATCCTAGGATAAATCCCATCCGGCCCAGGGGACTTATCTATTTTCACACTTTCCAGAAACGCTAACACCTCCTCCTTATGAACCTCAAGCCCTTCTAGTCTAGTAGCCTGTATCTCAGTATTCTCCTCGACAACTTTGTCTTTTTCCTGTGCGAATACAGATGAAAAATACTCATTTAGCACCTCTCCTATCTCCTCGGACTCCACGCACAAGTTCCCACTACTGTCCTTGACTGGCCCTAATCTTACCTTAGTCATTCTTTTATTCCTGACATATCTATAGAAAGCTTTAGGGTTATACTTCATCCTACCTGCCAAAGACCTCTCATGTCCTCGCCTGGCTCTTCTTAACTCCCTCTTTAGAGCCTTCCTAGCTAACTTGTAACTCTCAAGCGCCCTAACTGAACCATCACGTCTCATCTTTACATAAGCCTCCTTCTTCCTCTTGACAAGTGTTTCAACTGCTTTAGTAAACCATGGTTCCCTTACTTGACCACTTCCTCCCTGCCTAACAGGTACATACTTATCAAGGACACGCAGTAGCTGTTCCTTGAACATGCTCCACATTTCCATTGTGCCCATCCCCTGCAGTTTTCCTCTCCAGCCGATGCATCCTAAGTCTTGCCTCATCGCATCATAATTGCCTTTCCCCCAGATATGACTCTTGCCCTGCGGTATATACCTATCCCTTTCCATCGCGAAAGTAAACGTAATCGAATTGTGGTCACTATCACCAAAGTGTTCACCTACCTCCAAATTTGACACCTGTCCTGGTTCATTACCCAGTACCAAATCCAATATGGCCTCGCCTCTCATTGGCCTATCTACATACTGCATCAGGAAACCCTCCTGCACACATTGGACAAAAACAGACCCATCTAAAGTACTCAATATTTGGAAAGTTAAAGTCTCCCATAACAACTACCCTGTTTCTTTCGCTCCTATCCAGAATCATCGTTGCAATCCTCTCCTCTACATCACTGGAACTTTTCGGAGGCCTATAGAAAACCCCTAACAGGGTGACCTCTCCTTTCCTGTTTCTTAACTCAGCCCATACTACCTCAGTATTCGAGTCCTCATCAAATGTCCTCTCAGCCACTGTAATACTGTCCTTAACTAACAATGTCACCCCTCCCCCTCTCTTACCACCTTCCCTGAACTTACTGAAATATCTAAACCCCGGCACCTGCAACAACCATTCCTCTCCCTGCTCTTTCCATGTCTCCGAAATGGCCACAACATCGAAGTCTCAGGTACCAACCCATGCCGCAAGCTCACCCACCTTATTCCAGATGCTCCTGGCATTGAAGTAGACGCACTTTAAACCACCTTCCTTCCTGCCGGTACATTCCTGCAACTTTGAAACCTTACTCATGACCTCATTACTCTCAGCTTCTTGTGTACTGCTGGAGCTACAATTCAGGTTCCCAATCCCCTGCTGAACTAGTTTAAACCCTCCCGAAGTGCATTAGCAAACCTCCCCCCCCCCCAGGATATTAGTACCCCCCGGTCCAGGTGTAGACCATCCAATTTGTAGAGGTCCCACCTACCCCAGAATGAGCCCCAATTGTCCAGGAATCTGAAACCCTCCCTCCTGCACCATCCCTGCAGCCACGTGTTCAACTGCTCTCTTTCCCTATTCCTCAACTCGCTAGCACGTGGCACGGTAACAACCCAGAGATAATAACTCTGTATCTAAGTTTCCACCCTAGCTCCCTGAATTCCTGCCTTACATCCCTATCCCTTTTCCTACCTATGTCGTTGGTACCTATGTGGACCACGACTTGGGGCTGCTCCCCCTCCCCCTTAAGGATCCCGAAAACACGATCCGAGACATCGCGGACCCTGGCTCCTGGGAGGCAGCACACCAACCGCGAGTCTCTCTCGTTCCCACAGAATCTCCTATCTATCCCCCTAACTATGGAGTCTCCAATGACTAATGTTCTTCTCCTCTCCCCCCTTCCCTTCTGAGCAACAGGGACAGACTCTGTGCCAGAGACCTGTACACCATGGCTGATCCCTGGTAAGTCCCCCCCCCCAACAGTATCCAAACCTGTTACTAAGGGGAATGACCACTAGGGATACCTGTACTGACTGCTTCCCCCCAGCCCCTCTCACCATCACCCATCTATCTTTATTCTTTGGTGTTACTACCTCCCTGAAGCTTCTTTCTATGACCACCTCTGCCTCCCGAATATCCAAAGTTCATCCAACTCCAGCTCCAGTTCCCCAACACGGTTTTTGAGGAGCTTTGTCACTTTACAACAGCCCCTCCACAAACCACCTTCAAATTACGCTGACCGCACTGCACGTATGCAAATTTCCCCCAAACAGCCAATCAGTAGCTCCGCTCTACTGCCCTTTGCTGGATGCTTGCCTTCACTTGAACACCTCGGGTCTCTTGCACAGGTACACCTTCAAATTACACTGACTGCACTGCACGTATGCAAATTTCCCCGGAACAGCCAATCAGTAGCTCCGCTCTACTGCCCTTTGCTGGAGCCTTGGTTGCGGTCTCAGTGATATCCTCTAATATGCTCTTGGCACTGCTGGGACTGTTGGAGCTGCCAGCTGCCATCCAATGCAATTGGTCAGCAGTTCCCACAAGCAGGCCCTCCTCCCCAGTGAGTTTCACCCTGTCCCAATTTAGCCCACCCATACTGTGTTATGGCTGCAGGGCGGGCTGGTGTGGAGTGCATCGGTTCTGTGCTCCCTTTGCTCCGAGGGCGGGGAAGGGGGAAGTCGATCTGTCCATCCCGCCCTGCAATAACACCCCCCAGTATCTGCTTCCCAATCTGAATCTCCTTCTGTACATCATTTGCATGGAAATATGAAGGGATATTTTTAATTATTCTTGGGTCACTGCCCTATTTCAATCACTGATTTAAATACCTAAGTTTGTTAAAGGAACTTTAAGTAAAGTCACTGTTGAATTCTGCAGTATTAACCTGAAACTCAGATCAGGAGTTGGGCAGAATGTGGGCTGATAACTGGAACCGCCCCCCCCCCCCCCCCCCCCCCCCCCCCCCCCCCCCCCCCCCCCCCCCCCCCTCGCCCCGTCAACAAAAATTAAGGATTGCTTGCCTCTGATTATGCAACTCGTTTGCAAATCTGGTTTAATCTTATCGCTGGCCCATAATTCCATAATGAAATGCTTTGAAATACTCAATTTTAACAGTGCTTTCTTGGCCCAAGGGCAGAAGCACTTACAGAACAATAAAATATGGATAAGATGCAATGAAGGAGAATCGGGGTAAGTATTCTTGCTCTGTGAGAAAGCAAGGTATTCCAGTAACCAAAGTAATAGTGAAGGTGTTTCAGTCGCTCATCTAAATATTCCTTCAATGTTATGAGGGTTCCCACCTCCCCCACACTTCCAGGCAGCGAGTTCCAGACTCCCACCTCCCTCTGGAGTACTGTGTGCAGTTCTGGCCACCTCATTATAGGAAGGATGCAGAAGCATTGGAAAGGGTGCAAAGGAGATTTACCAGGATGCTTCCTGGATTGGAGGGGAGATCTTATGAGGAAAGGTTGAGGGAGCTAGGGCTTTTCTCATTGCAGCGAAGGAGGATGAGAGGCGACTTAATTGAGGTGTATAAGATGATGAGAGGGATAGATAGAGTGGACATTCAGCGACTTTTTCCTCAGGTGGATGTAGCTGTTACAAGGGGGCATAATTATAAGGTTCAAGATATAGGAGGGATGTCAGAGGTAGGTTCTTTACTCAGAGAGTGGTTGGGGCGTGGAACGCACTCCCAGCTATGGTAGTGGAGTCGGACACTTCAGGAACTTTCAAGCGGTTATTGGATAGGCATATGGAGTGCACTAGAATGATTGTGAGTAGGTTGATTTGATCTTAGTTTCAGACTAATTTGGCACAACATCGTGGGCTGAAGGGCCTGTACTGTGCTGTACAGTTCTATGTTCTATGAAAGTCCTCTATTAGAAGTACAAGACCTCACGTATGCAAGTCAGGACTAACCTTCCTTGAGTGATGTCCATGTCAGTGAAAGTACTGACAGCAATACGCCATCACATGGCTGGAAGTACATATTTGCATATGCTGGTAATAAATAAATTGGTTGGATACATTCTCTATATTAAAATAATTGAATAGGTTACACCTTTCTATTTCAAAACGCATGAGAAATATATTCATAGAATCATAGAATCCCTATTGTGCAGAAGGAGGCCATTCAGCCCATCGAGTCTGCACCGACCCTTTTAAAGACCACCCTCTCAAGGTTGAATCCCCCGTCGTATTCCTGCAACCCCTACCCTAAGGGGCAATTTACTTTGGCCAATCCATCTAACGTGAACATCTTTGGAATGTGGGAGGAAACCAGAGTACCTGGAGGAAATCCACGCAGACACAGGAAGAAAGTGCAAACTCCACACAGTCACCTGAGGTTGTAATCAAACCCGGGTCCCTGGTGCTGTCAGGGAGCAGTGCTAACCACTGTGCCACCGTGTCACCCATGTTCACCTTTTGAACTGCGGTAGCTGTTACCCAGCAGACAATGCTGGGATTGACTTGTTGGGCAATATTCAACTGGACAAAAACAAGAGTCTTGTTTTGGGCCTATTTAGTGGGGTGTTTCTAGGTGCCTGCAGCGCTGAAAAACACCCTACTATTCAACAGCATTTTGCCGTTATTGTTGGCCTCGGCGGGGAACGCTCCATTGAGGCCATACTTACATCATTTCCTATACTGACAGATTCAGCTCGCCAATGCAGGATGATGACTCACGGATCAGGGCGCCGTTTTAAAAATCCGCCCCGATCTTTCAACCTCCCTTCCGGGATCACACCGCAACCTCCAGAGCGACCCCCCTCCCCCCACCACTACACTCAACTTACCTATTCCAGGGGCCTCGATCCCTCCCTCACCCGAATTCTTATGGGCAAGGCATCCCAGGTCCGACCCTTGGCACAGGCAAACTGGCACACAATCACCTTGACACTGCGGGCCTGGCACCCTGGCAATGCCCCTGCCAGCCCAGTGCCAAGGTTCCCAGGTGCCAGTGGGAGTGCCGGGGTGCCATCCTGCCCAGAGCTCAACCACCCGGGGGTCTCTAATGGCCTGGGAGACCCCCTCAGGTGGCATTATGCTGACCCACGTTTATATGGAACAGTCGAAATGGAACACTGCCGTGGTCCCCCAGGCACAATGTTAGGTCTTGGGTGCCGGGTGAATCCCTGTAAGCCTAATAGCTAACTTAAGAATGCTAATCAGTCAGGGCAAGATCCGGATTGCAATATCGGGCGAGATTTTGTTGAACCTCATGAGACACATTGAGCATCGTGAATCTAGCTAGAGGCCTCTTGCGCGATTCAATGGTCTTGTCTCATCACCATGTAGGGCAGGATGAGGCCGGTAAATCGCATGCAAGATGCAAACTTCACCACACTCCTTCGTCTTACCATTGAAACTTCCCGTCTTGATCCAGCACACTGGCAACTTTTTCCTTAAAAAGAAAATGCAGTTCTATCGCAGTCTTATTGGTAAAGTTAATGATAGTTAAAAGGTAAAAGTCCTCTTTTAACATGTTGAACACTAAGCATCAATTTCAATTGCTGAACTGTTCTTCTCGGGGAACTTTAATAAACAGCGAAACTCAGCATGCATTCCTTCTGCTTCACCACCTGCCTCCACACCTACCTGAATAAAATAAAGCCTCTCTCTACATGCACCCAACCCAGTATGATATGGAAAGAACTTCGAGCTGTGAAATAATGAGGTTCCTCCCAGCCCACTCACTCAGATGGACCAAGATCCCCAAATTCAATTCAAAGGCACATTGTTTTCAATCGATTCCTTCATCGGCAAACTTAATATTTACACCTCTCCTCCAGTACCCAAGAGTATTCATTCAATAAATTGCATTGATACGTTACATTTTGTTTGTTCTGATTCAACTAAATTTACAGAGTGATATTGGGGGGGGGGGGGGGGGGGGGTTGCAGTCAAAGTTTCCGTTATATCAACACAAAGCTTGAAGAAATGGCAGACAAGGCTGCTGACCCTATTTCTCTGGATGTCTGCCAAGGTTATGGTGGAAGATTTCTGTGGAAATTTCAGCTGACAATGTTTATCGTTGGACAAGAACCAAAATGAACAATTTGAAAAAAAATTAAAAAGCTGATTCCATGCACAGCACAAAGCTACCTCTAATTTGGAACCATCACACTTGTGTGGCTCATGTAGGAAATGGAAATATCACTGTAGTGATCATCCTTCAGTGCAGATTGTCTATGATCTGCAGAAGAAAAACACCCAGAGAGCCGAATGAAAGTCTGATAGCAGCTACAGAGTATGTTTTAGACCAGGATACCCACCCACTATTATTTAAAGACTGGGTGACTGGTTGCTAAGGAAAAAGATGTCCACTCGAAATATCTCCATATTGAATAACCAGACATGGTAGCGTTCTGTTGACAGGGATCGAACATATTGAAATGCTGAAGCAGGTTCCCCCTCTTGAACTGACTGGTGGAGGATGGACCTATGTCTCTGCCAAGGTGGCAAAATCATTTTTAGGCATTAAAGATAGTTGGGACGTCATTTACACATAAACTGTGTTTATAATTTCCCAATCTTCGGCGCTAGTTCGACAGATTTCATCTGCAATTTGCTGATCGTACCAGAGCGATTGGAACTCTGACTCACATTCTTCAATCATCGGTGCAGGGTGTTACCCATTTCACCTTTCCCTGTTTTACTCTTGGAAAAGAGCCAACAGAAAATGTACGGAGATATTCTATGGATGCTTGTTGTTCTGATATGGCAGATGGTATGTGCCAGGCTGCCTGAATCCAAAAGAGAAAATTTAACAAGCTTTCACAACGCTTTTGCAGTTTGTTTTTTTATAAGAAGGTACCTGCAGTAGGAGGACGAATTTCAAACCACTTGTGAAAATTTTTTAAATTAAATTCAAACTTTTATTTGAAAGAAAAGGGAAAAAAATAAAATTTAAAGACACAAGATTACATTTACACAGGTAACAGTACATCTCCAAACATTTCCCCCAAATAATGCTGTTTAATTAACTCGGAGCTAAACATTTATTACAGTCCACATAGATTTTAATCTATAAAATTCTGGTAACATTACCCACAAATGCGCTGTTGCTATAGGGAAAATCTTTCTTCCTTTTCATATCTAATCCTGAGAAGTTACAGGTTATCTCAAAAACTTTTCCGACAAATACACATTCTCTGAAGGTGGCGGCAGCTGGTTTCTCACAGATCTGCTTCCAGCACACACTGTTTTTGGATCTCATTAACACACCGAATGATACAGCCTTCCACCACTCTTTAATTATGTTTTTTTCCCTCTTTTATCTTTAACTCTATTGTTCTACATTGCCTTCAGAGTTCCCCTTCTCAGAATGTACAGGTCTTTCATGTTGTGTATTAGCTACTACTTTTTAGGCATAAGTAAATTTATCACTTTGTCCCATCCTTTTACAATCAATGTCAATTGTACAAGTTTTTTTATAAATACAGTTGTTAGCATCAAGTCATTTCCCTTATCTTCCTAATGTAAATTTCAATTTATGCTGCCCACTGGCACTCCACCTTGGCATTTCTGATATCTACTTCAAACTGCTTGCCTTCACACCTTGATGCACTATCAATTACGACGAGACGAAAGTAGAATGTAATCAATGCTTTATTACACATGGTCTCCTACAGCAGCTGACAAAATGGCTGCTGTACGGGGAGTGCACATATCATAAAATCATAGAATTTACAGTGCAGAAGGAGGCCATTTGGCCCATCAAGTCTGCACCGGCTCTTTGAAAGAGCACCCTACTCAAGGCCACACCTCCACCCTATCCCCATAACCCAGTAACCCGACCCAACACCTAGGGCAATTTTGGATGCTAAGGGCAATTTTAGCATGACCAATCCACCTAACCTGTACATCTGTGGACTGTGGGAGGAAACCGGAGCACCCGGAGGAAACCCACGCACACAGGGGGAGAACATGCAGACTCTGCACAGACAATGAACCAATCTGCGAATCGAACCTGGGACCCTGGAGCTGTGAAGCAATTGTGCTAACCACCATGCTACCGTGCTGCCCCAAAAAGTCATTCGGGATCGGGGGTGAGCTGGCAAGGTGGATACAGAACTGGCTAGGTTATAGAAGGCAAAGAGTAGCAATGGAAGGGTGCTTTTCTAATTGGAGTGCTGTGACTAGTGGTGTTCCACAGGGATCAGTGCTGGGACCTTTGCTGTTCGTAGTATATATAAATGATTTGGAGGAAAATGTAACTGGTCTGATTAATAAGTTTGCAGACGACACAAAGGTGGGTGGAATTGCGGATAGCGATGAGGACTGTCAGAGGATACAGCAGGATTTAGTTCGTTTGGAGACTTGGGCGGAGAGATTGCAGATGGAGTTTAATCCGGACAAATGTGAGGTGATGTATTTTGGAAGGTCAATATTTTGGAAGGTAGGGAATATACAGTGAATGGTAGAACCCTAAAGAGTATTGAAATTCAGAGAGATTTAGGTGTACAGGTCCACAGGTCACTGAAAGGGGCAACACAGGTGGAGAAGGTAGTCAAGAAGGCATACGGCATGCTTGCCTTCATTGGCCGGGGCATTGAGTATAAGAATTGGCAAGTCATGTTGCAGCTGTATAGAACCTTAGTTAGGCCACACTTGGAGTATAGTGTCCAATTCTGGTCGCCAAACTACCAGAAGGATGTGGAGGCTTTAGAGAGGGTGCAGAAGAGATTTACCAGGATGTTGCCTGGTATGGAGGGCATTGCCTATGAGGAGCGGTTGAATAAACTCGGTTTGTTCTCACTGGAACGACAGAGGTTGAGGGGCGACCTGATAGAGGTCTACAAAATTATGAGGGGCATAGATAGACTGGATAGTCAGAGGTTTTTTCACAGGGTAGAGGGGTCAATTACTAGGCGGCATAGGTTTAAGGTGTGAGGGGCAAGGTTTAGAGGAGATTTACGTGGCAAGTTCTTTCCACAGAGGATAGTGGGTGCCTGGAACTCGCTGCCGGAGGAGGTGGTGGAAGCAGGGACGATAGTGACGTTTAAGGCGCATCTTGACAAATACATGAATAGGATGGGAATAGAGGGATACGGACCCAGGAAATGTAGAAAATTTTAATTCAGACGGGCAGCATGGTCGACACAGGCTTGGAAGGCTGAAGGGCCTGTTCCTGTGCTGTACTTTTCTTCGTTCTTTGTTCTTTGTTCGATATTTATACTCCACCTACTGGGCGGAGCCAGCAGGCAGGGATCTACCCCCGTACCTGTAGTACAGGGGCCTTACTGTAAAACATCTATATATACAGTATATACATCAGTGGTGACTACCTACACCTAACCCACATGTCACCCCTCCCCCTCTGAAGTTCTGAACTCTGCAGTTTTGTGTCTTCAGTTTAATTAAGTTATTCACACCCGTACTCACGCAATGGATGGGGTAAAGGACAGGGGAGGCACTAAGTCAGGGTGCTCATTTGCGGAGCTAGCACAGACACAATCGGACAAATGACCTCCTTATATGCAATAACCATTCTGTGACACAAGCCTGTTTCACAGTACACCAAATGATATTGGAAAAATATAATATTTCATCACATTCTATTGTTTCAGATTCCCATGACATAATGCTTACTAATTTGTGGTTTTGTTCATATGTTTCGGCAACAGGGCAAAAGCAAAGAAAGGCGTGAACATTGTCGATGTGAAGCCCAGCATTCCAAGCTTATGGGAGGTTAAACAGGAGATGGGAAATGGTGGGAAGCACTCCATCGCAACGGTTGCTTGTCGGAAGAGACCTGGTGCTTCAAGTAGCAGGTAGGAGATCATGAGTAACTTTAATTGTATTACATAACTGCACGACGCCAAACGACAGTTGTGTGCATCAAGGTCATTCTATTCTACTGCATGTTGTGTACCAGAACGAGTACTTTATTTGGGATCTTTTCAGTGGATATTTGACATAAGCTCACGTTTTTAAGCAATAGAAATAGAAAATGTTGGAAAACCTGAGCCGGTCTGGCAGCATCTGTGGAGAGAGAAACGGAGTAATTCAAGTCAACAATCCTTTCTCAGAACAAGGAAATGTTAGAGATGTAATATATTTACAGAGGCAGGGAAAAGGAGGAAGAGAAGGGCAGGTCTGTGAAGGCAGAGACTGAATGACAAAAAGGATGATGATCCAAGGCAAAAGAGCAGTGGTACTGAGACAAGAAACAGAGGATGCAACTGGAGGGAGTGTAAATGGATAAAACACAATCATCACCAATAGTTGCCACCCAGGAAGAAAAAGAATGGAAGCACAGGTTACAATCTGAGATTGTTGACTCCGGAAGGCTGTAAAGTACCTGCCAGTAATTGGAAGATGAGGTGCTGTTCACTGAGCTGAGCTTCATAGGAAAAATAGAAGACCAAGGATCGAGAGATCAGCAAAGTGGGAGTGGAGTGAAGAATTAAAATGACAGCGGAAAATTGGAGGTAAAGTGCGTAATCCTGTTGTCCCATGTTCTTCAACATTTTCTAACTAATTCTGCTTTCATTTGGGCATATTATTCAATACCAACATCAGTTAGCTGCCCTGATGTAAAGCAATTGTGTGGTGCAACGAGTCTGAACACTGCTCTTTCGCTGGACTTTAAACCCATCTCAAACTCGTAGGCAGCCTCTGCTGTAAATGTTCTAAGCAGAATCAGAATGCTTAATGGGATGTACTTCATGGCAACAAGTCTATAGCACAAAGCTGCCTAAAATTGAACACTATCTGGCAGACCTCACCCAAGAAAGAAATCACGATGGATACTGGGAATTATGACTCACTCACTCGGTCAAATGACTGAAACAGAAAAGGTCTTTCTTTTAAGGTGATGGTTGTGGGATACAATGGGGTTTGAATATGAGGAGTTGCAATGTTTCCAACTTGTGATGTACCTGACTAGGTAGTGCTTGATGGTAAAGCCTTGTGCAAGAGCAGAGTTCCGTTCCACAGTACCGGCAGCCCTCACATTGAAGAACACAGGATTTGTGTCCTGCTTCCTGTGAGTTTGCAGTAGTACTGGCTCTGTGATTGGACTGTGTGATGCAGCACCTCGGTAATGTATGGCCTGCAGTTGAAGTATTTCAGCTGTTAGACTTGGTTAACAGACCTCCATCAAATTCTTTTGAAGTCCAGCATAACTTATAGATGTGTCGGTATGTGCTTCCAGTCTAGTGCAAATCTGGTCATAATTTGTAATTAAATCCTTCCCTCTTTAATTCTGTAGACTTAAATTTTAAGTTAAAAATTTTGTCACTTGAGTTACAGGCCACAGTGTTAATTAACTTTATTTGTCGTGTCTTTGTGTGTTTTAATAACCCACCTAGATCAAAAAAAATAGTGTTAATAATGTTAAGCTACTGTGACAGGTGTAATTTCCTTGATTTGCAACACATGTGCAGAAGTGAAGGCTTTAATCATATCACCCAAAGCGTTTTGCAGGCAGCTTTTAAAAATGCCAGCCCTGTTATCAAAGAAGATTTGTGTGGTAGTTTTAAGTAGCAAACAAGATTTTCTTATGAGTGTTATGACAAGCCAGCAGGGAACATTTTTAATTATTTTTTTTTTAAATTCCTGGGTAGCTTATATATAATTCAGTGGCATGTTTGCCTGAGTCTGAACACTTTGTACACTGGCTTCATCTCTCACTGTATTATGGTAAATCATAAAAATTGCCAGATTTATATATTGTGAATAGAACACTCCACAGCTTTGCGCAGCCTTTATTGACAAGGATCCTGTTGATGCACTGTACAGGAAATATATTTCAATATATGTGGTATTATCAATAATTTTACATGGTTCTCGTAACAAATGCTCGGACTGGTGCTTTAAGAATGTGACTGACGGGTAGCACGGTGGCGCAGTGAGTAGCACTCACGGCGCCGAGGTCCCAGGTCCGATCCCGACTCTGGGTCACTGTCCGTGTGGAGTTTGCACATTCTCCCTGTGTTTGCGTGTGTTTCGCCCCCACAACCCAAAGATGTACAGCTAGGTGGATTGACCGCTCTAAATTGCCCCTTCATTGGAAAAAATGAATTGGGTACTTTAAATTTATATTAAAAGAAAGAATGTGACTGAGAAGTTACTTCAAAAAAAATAGTTAGCAGAATCTGAGAATGGTGTTAATTTGGAATCGCCTTGTCAAAATGTAAGGTGTTAGGAACTTATTTTGAAACTTGTCTGATCAGAAATGGATTTGAAGTCATGACCTGATTGAACGAGAGAGAGAAGAGTTTCAAATGACTGACTATTCATGTTTCTATGATGAGCGCCTAACCTGATCCACCTCCAATAATGCTTTGATGGCTTGTGGCTAACGAGCAACATTGCAATAGTGGGTGAATTCTTCCCTCACTCCTATTTGCCCAGTACCAGGACATGTTTGGTGAATTGCCATGTAGGATGAAGGCTGAGATTCAAACTCTGGCCTATGGTACGTACTGTGGACAAACGCGTGGCAGGATATCCATCATTACAATTGTCAGCTGATTTTGAGGCCTCCCTTCCTTTATGAAATTCACCTTCATTCTGATGAGGGGCATCACTACATAGCACATGGAGATAAGTACTGACCTCACCAGAAATTTATTGGGGCCAATGAGGGCGGAGGTAGGCACAGGCACAATGTTTCATTGGGGTAGTCAGTCTACGAGCTGTAATTGGTAGCAATACTTCACTCAGGCAGTTATTAAGAAGTATGGTAACCATACATAACCAACCTTCAAAGTCTCTCCTAATGACTGCCATCATTTAAGGAGTTCAGAATTCCTTTGCGTTTTCTCACCCAGGCAATTTCCAGTGCTACCACCAAGAGAGAGTGTGGAGCACTTGCACAATTTACATAAAGCATTCCCTGCCCTTCAAGTCATTCCCTCAAGATTTTCCTGAAGGGGGCTTAGGCCCAAGTGCCTGGATTGTTTTTAGGTCTGAGGACACTGTGCAGCAAACAGAGGATACCTCAAAGTAAAACCCTCCTTCTTCTTCCAATCTACCCGTGGGCCATTCTTAGCAAGAGCTGGTAAGCCATAAGACTACCCTTAACCCCAGACCTGGAGGTCTCTGTATTCCTAATCCTTTTTTTATAGATTCTGCCATGAACCAGATCTACGATCAGATCATTCCAATAATTTGAGACATCAAAATAAGGCATAATGAATTCAGGACTGGCACAGCACACTTTGGACCTGCTGCACTTATCCAGTATCTAGGCCAATGAAAAGAGGAATATCACTGCCATGGTTTTCAACAATCTGATGTTATCCAATCTGACACATTAAAGCAGATGCTGGAACTCTGAAATAAAAACAGACAGAAAATGCTGGATAAACTTTGCAGGTCAGAAGCTCCAGACCTGCTGAGTTTGTCCAGCATTTTCTGTTTTTATTGAAGAAAACACCGGGGTCTGGTTGTTATATAAACTATTTACATTGGAAATATATCAGACAGAATTATATCCCTGACCAGATGACCAATTTACAAACTGTTTTTACACTCCATTGAAGTTGGGCAGGTTAGGTTAAAATTAAGGCTTATCCAGTCAGAAAAGCCATTGGCAATAGTTTGGGGAAAATAACACCAAGACTACAGACTAAAAGCATTTTCAGTTGTATTGATTGCTTGCTGGCTGTAAGCACAGACATGCTGCTAAAGTGTCACATTGATGTTGAGTGAAAACATGAATTGATCTCCACTCTCGGTGGACCTCACTCCTTTCAATACTGAAGTAGCTGAAATGACCCCACCTATATAAAGTTTTTTGTCTACCAGAGCTTGGCTGATTGTGAACATTCAGCATCAGAGATACATGTAGAGGATCTCTTGTATATTGTGACTTGTAAACACTATGATAATTTCCTATTTCTCTTCTACTTTGACAACTGAACCTTTTTATAATTGGAGGCTGATTCTGAAAGATCAACAGAAAATTGGCTCTGATAAGCAAGCTCTGATAAGCAAGCCTTTTTAGCATAAGAAAGGAGATATTTCAAAGTAAAATAATCGCATTTTAATGGAATTCAGTAATCTTCAAATGTTTGTTGTAATGTGATGATTTTAACTGCTCTCCTCACGTGATTGCAGAATTCTGAGTCATTGCAATTCCACATTTAGTGATCAAGAAGGCATTAATAAACTTGCAGAATGGGACATATAATGAGTGAATTAATTTCAATGCAGATAAGTGTGAGGCATAATAATTTGGTGTAGAAAATAAAGAGGTCACACATAAAGACAATGAGGTGGAGGAGCAGTGGGATCAACATGTCATGGAGAAGGGGATGCAGTTTAACAAGGCTCTTTTGAAAAATGAACAATGCGCAAAGGTTCATTTTGAGAGTTTTATAAATGAAGGGTAGCAGGGTGACTTGAGACCTCGGGAGATCGTTTTCCCTGCACTTTTTTGAGTCACTATGCTATCTATGTTCCTCTTAACTTTGTCACATCGATCAGGTCCCCCCTCAGCCTTCTCTGCGTTGAGGAAAACAACCCCAGCCTAGCCAGCCTCTCTTCATAGCTGAAACGCTCCATCCCAGGCAACATCCTGGTGAACCTCCTCTGCACCCTCTCCAGTGCAATCATATTCTTTCTGTAGTGTGACTACTAGAACGGCACATAGTACTCCAGCTGTGATGATGGTAGAGAAACTGAAACCTCCAGAGACTACAGCTACTTACAGGTGGAGGATCCTTCTGGAAGAAAATTTGTGATTCGTTTAAACACACAACAAAGGCAAAGAAAAAATATTCCATGTCTTCTTTGCCCTGGTCATGTTGGTTATTAAAAATGAGAAACTTTGACAAGCTGCTAAGGAGGAAAGTGGAAAGTGCAAGACAAGGGGCGGGATTCTTCCAGCCCTGGGCCAGGCCAGAGAATCCCCGCGACCGGGCCACGCCGGCACACGATTCTCCGAATCGGTGCCATTGGCACCGGCATGTTTGCCGGTCGTGGGCCGCTCTACGCAGCCGGCCTGCCGATTATCAGGCCGGGATGGGCCAAGCGGGCGTCGTGGAAACACAGAGACCTGCCGGTGCCACACATCTGCTCTCCGGGGGGGGGGGGGGGGGGGGGCTCCGATCCCGGGGTGACAGTGCCAAGGTGCCAAATGCATTGCCAAATAGCCGGGGTGCAAGTGAGAATTCCAGGGTATCACCCTGCCTAGAGCCCGACCACTCGGGTGTCTCTAATGGCCTGGGAGACATCCTGCCCCTCCCCAGATGCCATTACGTCAGGTCACATTTGTGGAAACAAGTACTAAGTGGCGCTATGGTGAGTCTCCCAGGCGAGGCCGTTAGTTTCCGGCCCTGGGAGAATATAGCGCAGACATATTGAGCCGAATGATTCATTCCAATATGTTAATCTGCATCTCGCCCAACGACCGTGCGGGTTCTCATTAAATCTGGTGAGGTGTTTCGAATTTGGCGAATCCCATGAGAGGCCTCTCGCAAGATTCAATAGCCTCGTCACGTTACAAACTCGGATACATTTTAAGGATAGCTAAGGTAAGAAAACAAAAGAGAAGGGAATAAAGGGTTATGGTGGAATGAGTTAGGTGACGAACAATGGGAGGAAGCTCAGGTGGATTCTATATAACTTACTATCACCAAGAGTTAATGTGTATGGCTCTTACATTTATGGAACGTTGAGCTATTTTTCCACAGAAGAACTGGGAAAATTATTGCATTTAAAATAATAGTTTCACATTGCAAAATGTATTCATAAAATATTTTTTTGAGGAAAACACTGAGATGAGGGAGGATAAAAATGTTAATTGTTTTGATATTGTTGCCTCCAAGACAAAAGAAAACAAGTGGTTAACTTGTCTCTGAAATCACTGAGCATTTGTGACTGAAAGAGTAGTCCTGGCCAGTAACTAGGTAATGTCTAGTATTGATACTCCCTCAGGTTATGGAAATATTTCAGCACGTTCACCCACGGTCAGAGTTTTTGTAAACTGCCAACTGTTTTCACCTGTTTTAGAAGATTGAAATGCAGAAGTCATTTTCAAACAAGGTGCCCCACTGAGGAAGTGAAGCATTGGGCAACAACGTGCATAGAGTGGTGAATACAAAGAGAGTCAAAAATATCCAAAGTCTCAGAGCGTGATCCAACTAAAAAAAAAGTCCTTTCTGGGCGGGATTAATGGGATAGCACCAGGAACTATCCAGCTATCGAACCGCTCTCTTTTTTTTCTGGTGGTTTGACGGGAAACCCATTCCCCCGAACCTCTGAAGCCGCACTTAGCATAATTTCCTACACTCAATTGCTCCAACGAGCTCTCCTGAGCCCCCCCTCTCCACGCGACCCCGTACCCCCAGGAGAACCTTCACCCCCCCCCCCCCCCCAAGTGCCGTTCTGCCTGGTCCTCATTTGTGGGGCACCAGTGCTGAGAACAACAAAGAACATGACAGCGCAGGAACAGGCCCTTTGGCCCACCATGCCTGCGCCAATCCAGATTCCTTATTTAAACCTAATATTTGTTACCCAAACGATCTGTATACCTCCATTTCCCGCCCATTCATGTGTCTATCCAAATACACCTTAATCATTGCTATCGTGCCTGGCTCCACCATCTCCACTAGCAACACGTTCCAGGCACTCACCACCCTGTGCATGAAAAACTTTCCCCGCACATCTCCCCTAAACTTTCCCCCTCAGCTTTAACCTGTGCCCCCTTGTAATTGGGTCTTCCACCCTGGGAAAAAGTTTCTGACTATTTACCCCTGTCTATACTTCTCGTAATTGTTTAGGCCTGAATCACCTCCGCCTCCATCTTTCCAGCGAAAACAATCCAAGTTTACTCAACCTCTCCTCATAGCTAACACCCTGCTGACCAGGCAAAATCCTGGAAAACCATCTTTGCACTCTCTCCAAAGCATCCACGTCCTTCTGGTAGTGCGGCGACCAGAACTGCAGGCAATATTCCAAATGTGGCCTAACTAAAGTTTCATACAACTGTAACATGACCTGCTAACCCTTGTACTCAATGCCCCAGGTCGATGAAGGCAAGCATGCCGTATGCCTTCTTGACCACCGTCTCCATCTGCATTGCCACTTTCATGGAACTATGGACCTGAACACCCAGATCCTTCTATGTTTTTGTTCCTTTGTTTGTCAATGCTCCTACTGAACAGCGTCCGGCTGGGGTCTCCTCATCGAGGCTGGTAGGTACCGGGCGACTGTTTGATCTGGCGGCAGCACGGCTAAGTGGGTTCTTCAACTCACTTTGCCATGCGAGACTGGGTTGTCGTGTTATTCACCCTAGGGTAACACGGACTGCAACAGGATGCAGATGAACTGTAAAGCATACACCAAACGTAGGCGTTGGTTCAATACGATTTATTAAACTTCTGTAACAATGCACACAGCTGGCTGTGGGTTGACACTCTACTACTCTAAGTGTACTAACTCTAACTAACTAGACCAGGCTAGCTCTGATCCACGTGCAGAAGGTGCTGACTGATATATACACCCTGACTGTCACTACAGTTGTCACCAGTGGAAAGAGGCGGAGTGCTGATGCCTCGTGTGTTTTATAGCTGGAAGTTGGTTGGTTGTGTTCTGTCCTGTATGTTGATTGGCTCACTTGGGTGTCTGTCACTGCCTGTTTGTTTACCTCATGATGTGCATGGGTGTTTATTATGACATGGGTCCCACCCATTGTGGATAAGTTTAGATCTCTCGAGGCGTAACAGCTGTCGAGAATCCCGGGGGAGGCCCCGGTCGATCATGCCCTCTGCTTTAAAGCTGAATTTTGGTTGGTTCCCAGTGTAGGGTAATTTCCTCTTGGAAGGTTAAAAACTTCCTGGGCAATTGGTGCGTAGCTCTTGCATGGTGGCATGATTGGGGGGACCTCCAGTACATCTGCTGGGGTATGACCTCCCTCCACCTCTCCCAGAGATTGGATGTTCTGAGCCAATATTATTTTCTAATCTTCTGTGAACATTGGCTGTACTGATTGGAGCATCTCAGCCTGAGCAATACCATTGGTCGCTATGTTCACTTGCAGTGAAGTAAAGCAACTTAATCGGCCTCATCTTCTCAAGTGTTTCGATGATCCACCTTTGATAAAGTTGGAAGGCACACAGGAATTATGTGTGAAAGATGTGAAATTCTAGCTCTGATCTTGAGGGAGGGTTATCGTTACACTGCACGTTTTTGCTATTTTACATATTGGGCACATTCCTAAGTCTACCATACACTCTCTATGTGGGGTCTAGCATTGCTGAACATGAGAAAAAATTTAAGGTAAGGCCAATCTTGTGATAGAACTTATTGCTTCAATCAGAAAATTATAGATTTCATAAATTGTAAAGAAACAATACCAAGCTCTGAGTGAATTGGATAATTTAATAAAATGTGTGATTTGATGTTGACCAACAGTTCTCCCTAGCTTCTCTTTTTCATAATGGTAAATTCTGAGGGAAAATGAAATTGTCTGGAAATGATTTGGACTCCAATCTCTTTGAAAAATGTATACTGCAACATTGCTGTTTATAATTGTGTATTTGTATATTGGCCGGTCCATGAACAAACTGGATGCCTGCATCTCCCTCTCTTACTGAGCTTTTCGTCTGTTGTGAACAACTGGTGACTTACAAATAGTGACCATAAGTTTCAAAATCAAACCGACTTATAAGGCACGATCGTATGGCCTTGTCGCGTCCTGAGCTCGGGACATGATGAGGCTGTGGACTCTTGTGAGATTTGTGACACTAAGGGCGCCTCGAGAGAACTCGTGAGACGTCGCGATCTGAATCTTGCCCTCACAAGGCGGGATCCAGATTTGCATTTTTAAGTGAACAGTTGGCCTCACTTAAAAATGGCTGTGCTGATATCTCCCAAGGCCTGGGATTAAACACCCATGCCTGGGAGACCTTGTCATGGCACTGTTTAGCACTTGTTCACACAAACGTGGCACCTTGGGTGGTCTCCCAGGCTATCGGAGGCAACCAGATTGTCGGGCTCTGGACAGCGTGGTGCCCTGGCATTCCTGCTGCCACCCTGGCAGTGCCACCTTGGCACTGTCATGATGTCTGGGTGGCACTGCCAGGGTGCCAGTCTGGCAGTGCCAAGGTGCACAGGTGGCAGGTTGCCCATGCCGGCGATCGGGCCCGGGGGCGCCCTGCCCTTATGAGGCGGGGTGATGAAGGTTCGTTGACCCAGGCTGTGTGGGGGGTCCGGATGCCACAGCGGAGATTTGAGAAATTGGTCGCACCCTGATCTCTTCCTGTATTAACGAGCTGACCTTGTCAGTGCGGGAAATAAAGGTAAGCGCGTCCCGTTGGGGTGTTCCTTGCTGAGGCTAGAAAAGACAACAAAGTCCCGTTTGACAGCGAGTTCATTCTCTGCACTGCAGGCGCCGAGAAACACCCCACTAAACCCACCCAAAACGGGACTCTTTTTTTCCCCCGTTAAATCGTGGCCAAATTTTGATCATATTTTGTTCGTTACCAGGTAACTACTAACTTTTTGTTTCTGAATGCAAGCTCTAAGCTAAAGTTATGTTCTGGGAAATGAGGTGGTATTCTATTCCAGGGGCTGGATTCTCCAAACATTGGGCTATGACCCCACGTTAGCATAAAAACGCTGGCGTTTCACTCTTGACTTTCCTCAGAAAAACCTACAGCTATTCTCCTACCTTGTAGGGGCTTCAGCTGTGGATATGGGCCCCCTGCAGCGGCCGCGCGTGCACGATGGCGGACTCAGACAGTGGACCGACATCAATAATGTAGGCCCCCCCAAGATGGCGCGCCCCCGCAGATCCGGGCCGCCCAATACATGGTCAGAACCACACCATCGGGAATTCAGCCAGTTTTGCCCGGAGAATTGCGGCGGGGGGGGGGGCTCTGTCAATGGCCCCCGAGCTGCGTCATGTAAATCGCGCGGGAGTGATGCCAGCTACGATTTCCGCATAAATGGGGATTCTCTGCCCCTGCGCCGAACCCGATTTTGCTGCGGGGCTGCGGAGAATCCAGCCCCCTATATCTATATGTGTTCACATACACCTTCGTGGTACCAGGTGTTCAGAATCCTGATTCTTGAGTTAGATTAGGCTTTACAAGTTTGAGTCAGGTCTATTTTGAAAACTGGCAACAGAATGGGGGTTCCTTTATTTTTGATCTGTCATGGTAATAAGTAAGAGAAAATACTTGTCTTTGGTATGGGCTGAATATAGGCTTGCATATGTCGGATAATAAAACTGGTTTGCATTCAACCACTTGTAATCTGTGTCTTAAACTTTATTAGTTTCAACGACAACATTTATATTTTTATACTACCTTTGACACAGTAAAGCATCGCATTGTGCTTTCATTTGGTGGCAAGTTGGCACAGTGGTTAATACAGTGGTCAGCACAGCTGCCTCACACCGCCAGGGACCTGGGCTCAATTTTGGCCTTGAATGACTGTCTGTGTAGTTTGCACGTTCCCCCCATGTCAGGGTGAGTTTCCTCCGGGTGCTCCGGTTTCCTCCCACAGTCCAGAGATTTTCAGGGTAGGTGGGGTATAAAGCGGGGGCGTGGGCCTAGGTGAGGGAGTAGGCCTAGACAGGGTGCTCTTTCAGAGGGTAGTTGCAGACCCGCATGGCTGAAAGGTCTCCTTCTGCACTGTCGGGGTTCTGTGGATTTAATGAACAAAATAATTAGGTTCATGCTGCGGTGTATATGTTAAGTAGATATAGTTATGTAATATACTAGAAAGTAGAGGTACGATGTAACTGCCAGCCTTCTCTAAATAGCATGAATATCTGTATCCAGCAGGAACACTGCAGTTTCCCCTGGAATTTGGGTCCTCACTGGGGCATGATTACATCTGCCTGTTAGAATACAGCAGTGTGAATGGAGTGTGTGGTAGTATGACTAGAGGTACTACGGTACCTGGGAGTGTGAGCTGCTATTGGTGTAGACGGCTCACTGCCCATTGGCCCAAGTGTTGTCTTCTTATTGGTCAAGAGGAAGGTAGCTCCACCTACGAGGCGGAGTATAAGAACCCGTGCTTCCCAGCAGCCATTGTTCTTTCTGTACTCCTGCTGCTGGGCACACGTCTTGTAGATTAAAGCCTTTGATTCGGACTACTCCTTCGTTTCTGTGTTCATTGATCGCGCATCATCAGGGTTACCTTTACAGCCACTGATAGCATTATAGGGCTGGGCAATTAAAATTCAGTCATCAAAAACGGAACGATACCAGTGAAACCGAGGTGTGTAGACAGCAGCACTGCCCTCGCACGTAGCTCTCTGACCAGGGATTTAGGGAGTCACACTGCTCCCTCTCTGCCTCCTTCTCCTCCTGTTTAGGATCTTGACTTCGGAATTCCTGAGGTAAATAAAATTCAGATTTTGCTGGAAAGGCCAAAACTGGACAATTTAAAATTATTTCAACTTTTGAGAAAACAAGACTCGTTCATCATTGGGAGGGAAACAAAAAAAATGCCATTTTGAAGAAGCAGCGAATATTGGATTGTCGAACATAATTCTTTACACAGACACAAAATACTCTTTTATAAAAATTGTGGTACCTGTTACAGGGTTCACAGTTGTGGATTTATGACTGGCAACTGCAGCTTATTGTGAGAAAAGTGTGCAGCCACTGAAGAAATGGGGAATGACAAGGTATTCCTCTGGCAACATTTACAGTGGGATTAGATAATTTATCATGTTACAAATGACAGGCTTTTTCATTTGGAAATTTATAAGAGCCTTTTAAGTTGATATTGAGTACAGTACATATGCTGATAAATGGACATGTTTCCCTGATAAGATTCAGAATTTGACTTCATTCAGTTTGGATTTGCTGTGCAAACTAATTCAGCACTTGGGAGATACAAATGGTGCATAAATGAAAGGCAATTATAATGTCCCGGGCAGAAATGAGAATATAATGGCAATAGCAGTAGTTATCTACTCATTGCCTGTAATCTAATAAACCGCTTTGCAAACCAGTCAGAAAGAAACAGTAACCTTTATCATCGCTCAGTACTGAGAGGGGAACAAAAATATGTTTCTCTTTTCTTTGGAATGTGAAGTGTGTCCAGGTATAATTCACTGTTGATAAAGATCAGACAGAAATGATACTGGATGGAGACAGCTCAAGGCTGCTCAGCTATTTTACAGGCCCACAAGCCTGAATCTCCTTCAGATATCCTCCCCCCTCTACTGGGTTAGATGACATGAGTGCAGCTTTTAACACTATATCGACAACAGGATCGAGTTGGAGCTTTCAGATAACGTTACCTCCTGAGGCTAAATTTTGGTTATCTTGTGCCTGTATACGCCATTTTGTTATTTGTACTGATCTTCCACCTCGGTGAAAACAAATGTTGAATTATTTCCCCATTTATATGCACTGGGCTTTCAATGTTGTACTGAAATACTAACCACTACTTCAAGTTGTTGCCAAGGCTTACTTTCACCAATGTTGTCTTCAGTGACCTCCCAATGTTGTCCTCATTGACACTCCCAAGTTCCACTTTGTGAAAACTTTAACCTATCCAGAATATCTTGCGCCCCATTCATCGATCACCCTTGGCAACTTGCATTGTTTTCAAATCCCCAATTAGATTAACCTTAAAATACCACACAGACTTTCATATCCTTCCAGCTAGCCTCTGTAGACTTGGGCCGCGATTCTCCGACAAAAGATCTCAGTTCATTTGTGGCAGGCTTTTCAAAGAGTTTCCTGCTGACCCTGCTGGTGAGTTCCCCACTGCTATTCAAGGACACTTAAACATTATTTGGGTGCTGGGGAGTTTCTCACTGGTTTCTCACTTAGAATTTTTTTTCGCACATCAAGTGGCTGGGGGAGCAGGGAGGCGAGCGGGTGGTGAAGATCAAGAAGAAATGGGAAGCGGAGTTGGGAGGGGAGATCAATTGGTGTGCATGGACCTCCTCAAGGATGAGGGCCGCCATTTTGAAAGGTGCCCCAATCTGTAAGTGAACTTGCGGGTCACCCACATCTCCCACCCATGGGCAATGTCACCCCTCACACACATGGGCACTGCCCCACACCCCCAAGTGAGGAAACCCTGCAATGGGGTCCCCCCTCTTTAGGCCCTCCCAAGCTCCGTATAGCAGCCCCTCCCTTCCAGGACCCCCACCCGTCACACCCCCCCCCCCCCCAAACTCCCGGAGCTCCAACTTACCTGCCCTGCACATCCCCATCCTTCAAACCACCCCCCCCCCTCCCCCCCCCCCCCCCCCCGGCCCTCTCTCGGGTGCCGTTCCACCTGGTCCACGTTTGTGTGGACAAGTGCTGAGCAGTGCCCGTCTGCGTCCTCACTGGGGAGGCCGGTGAAGCGAGGGAGTTCGGTGGATGCCAGGTAAGCGACTTCGGCGCCTTCCAATTGGACCACCCCTTGTGGGCGGGATGTGTGCCCGGTGAATGGCCTTAAATTGTACAAGGCTGAACCTGGCACATGCTGTGGACGCATTGACTCTATTCAACGCATCTGCTCAGAGACCATCCTCTATCTCTCCTCCTAACTTCTCTTCCCATTTGTGTTTCAGCTCCTCAGTGTGTGTTTCCTCTGACCCCATGAGTTCTTTATAGATGCCCGAAACCCTCCCTTCTTCCACCCACACTCTGGAAACTACCCTGTCCTGTATCCCCCTTGGTGGTAGGAGCGGGAAGGTTGAGACTTGCCTGCGTAGGAAGTCTGGCGCCTGCAGGTACCTAAACTCATTCCCTCCCGTCAATTCAAATTTCACCTCCAACTCACTCAGGCTGAGAAATCTCCCCACTATGAACAGATCTCCCATCCTCTCGATCCCTGCTCTTTGCCATCTCCGAAACTCTTCATCCAGCTTCCCCGGGGCAAACCGATGATTATTGGAGATTGGAGACCAGACCAATGCTCCCTCTGCTACATTCCCCAGACTGCCGGCGGGAACAGCAGAGTCGCCGTTACCAGTGTCCCCAAACTCGTGCTCTTACATGATGTCGCCTCTACTCGCTCCCACACCGACCCCTCCCCCCCCCCCCACCCCACCACCACCGCTTCCTAATAATGGCTATATTTGCC
Organism: Scyliorhinus canicula; assembly: GCF_902713615.1. Classification (NCBI taxonomy): domain Eukaryota; kingdom Metazoa; phylum Chordata; class Chondrichthyes; order Carcharhiniformes; family Scyliorhinidae; genus Scyliorhinus; species Scyliorhinus canicula. The sequence continues at coordinate 46,642,972 of NC_052146.1, read as the reverse complement.
GTCCAATAGTAATTGCTAAAGTTTGGCAGCGCAAGCCCCCCCCCCCCCCCCCCCCCCCCCCCCCGGCTACGCTCCAGCATCCCCTTTTTTACTCGTGGGGTCTTGCCCGCCCATACAAAGCCAGAGATCATCTTGTTTACCCGTTTAAAAAAGGCCCGTGGAATAAAAATGGGGAGACACTGAAAAACAAACAGGAATCTCGGGAGGACCATCATTTTCGTTGTCTGTACCCTCCCAGCCAGTGATAGCGGGAACATGTTCCACCTTCGGAAGTCTTCCTTCATTTGATCCACCAGTCAGATCAAATTTCATTTATGTAGCCTTTCCCATTCCCGTGCCATATGGATTCCCAGATACCGAAAGCTTCCCCCTACCACTATAAACGGCAACTCCCCCAGTTGCCTCTCCTGCCCCCTTGCCTGGATCGCGAACATCTCACTTTTCCCCATGTTCAATTTATAACCCAAAATCCAGCCAAATTCCCCCAGAATCCTCATAATTTCTCCAATCCCCTCTAGTGGGTCAGAAACATATAGGAGCAGGTCATTTGCCTGTAGCGAGACTCTGTGTTCCGCCCCTCCCCTTCCAGCCCCTTGAGCCTTTCAGCGCAATTGCCAGCGGCTCTATGGCCAGCGCAAACTGCAGTGGGGAGAGAGGGCATCCCTGCCTCGTCCCCCGATGCAGCCTAAAATAGCCCGATGTCAACCTGTTCATCCGTACAATCACCACAGGAGCCTGATACAGCAGCCTAACCCAGTCGATGAAGCCCCGCCCAAACCCAAACTGTCCCAGCACCTCCCACAGATAGGTCCATTCCACCCGATCAAATGCCTTCTCTGCGTCCATTGTGACCACTACCTAAACGTCACTACCCTCTGGGGCATCATGATCATATTCAACAGTCTTGATTTGATTTGATTTATTATTGTCACATGTATTAGTATACAGTGAAAAGTATTGTTTCTTGCATGCCAAACAAACAATGCAGACCGTACATAGGGAAGGAAGGAGAGACTACAGAATATAATATTACAGTTATAGCAAACTGTAGAGAAAAGACCAACGTAATATGAGATAGGTCCATTCAAAAGTCTGATGGCAGCAGGGAAGAAGCTGTTCTTGAGTCGGTTGGTACGTGACCTCAAACTTTGGTATCTTTTTCCTGATGGAAGAAGGTGGAAGAGAGTATGTCCGGGGTGCGTGGGGTCCTTAATTATACTGGTTGCCTTTCCGAGGCAGTGGGAATTGTAGACCGAGCCGATGGATGGGAGGCTGGTTTGTGTGATGGACTGGGCTACATTCATGATCTTTTGTAGTTTCCTGCGGTCTTGGGCAGAGCAGGCTCCATACCAAGCTATGATGCAATCAGAAAGAATGATTTCTATGGTGCATCTGTAGAAGTTGGTGAGAGTTGTAGGTGACATGCCAAATTTCCTTAGTCTTCTGAGAAAGTAGTCATTGGTGGGCTTTCTTAACTATAGTGTCGGCATGGGGGGACCAGGACAGGTTGTTGGTAATCTGGACACCTAAACACATGAAGCTCTCGACCTTTTCTACTTCGTTCCCATTGATGTAGACAGGGGCATGTTCTCCTCTATGCTTCCTGAAGTCAATGATAATTTCCTTCGTTTTGTTGACATTAAGGGAGAGATTATTGTCGTCGCACCAGTTCACCAGATTCTCTATCTCATTCCTGTACTCTGTCTCATCATGGTTTGAAATCCGACCCACTACTGTGGTTTCATCAGCAAATTTGAAAGTCGAGTTGGAGGGGAATTTGGCCACACAGTCATAGGTTTATAAGTAGGAGGCTGAGGACACAGCCTTGTGGGGCACCGGTGTTGAGGATGATCATGGAGGAGGTGTTGTTGCCTATCCTTACTGATTGTGGCCTGTGTGTTAGAAAGTTCAGGATCCAGTCGCAGAGGGAGGAGCTGAGGCCCAGGCCACGGAGTTTGGAGATGAGTTTTGTAGGAATAATTGTGTTGAAGGCTGAGCTGTAGTCGATAGATAGGAGTCTGACATGGGTGTCTTTGCTTTATAGGTGTTCCAGTGTTGAGTGCAGGGCCATGGAGATGGCGTCTGCTGTGGACCTGTTGCAGCGGTAGGCGAACTGTAGTGGATCAAGGCAATCTGGGAGGCTGGAGTTGATTTGTGCCATGACTAACCTTTTGAAGCACATCATGATGATGGATGTCAGAGCCACTGGACGATAGTCATTCATGCTGCTTGGCTTTTTTTTGGTACATCTGATGGTCGTCTTCTTGAAGCATATAGGGACCTCAGATTGTTGTAAAGAGAGGTTGAAGATGTCTGCAAATACCCCCCGCCAGCTGATCCGCGCAAGACCTGAGTGCCCGTCCGGGTACCCCATCCGGGCCAGTGGCTTTCCGAGGGTTGACCTTCGAGAAGGCTGCTCTGACGTCTGCAATGGTGACCTCAGATACAAGTTCATCCGAGGCTTCTGGGGTGGAGGGCTTGCTCTCCCTGAGCTCTTGTTCAAAGCGTGCATAGAATGCGTTGAGCTCATCAGGGAAGGGTGCATTGGAGATGGTGATTTTACATGCCTTCATCTTGTAGCCCGTTATGTCTTGCAGACCTTGCCATAGTCGGAGGGGGTCCGTGTGGCTAGCCTGGGTCTCGAGCTTGATCCGGTACTGTCTTTTGGCATCTTTGATGGATCTCCCAAGATCATATCTGGCTTTCTTGTATAGGTCTGGGTCGCCTGACTTGAACGCCACAGACCTAGACTTCAGCAAGCAGTGGATATTCTTGTTTATCCAGGGTTTCCGGTTGGGAAACACACAGATTTATTTCTTTGGAAAACAGTTGTTTCTTTCTCTTCTAACATTGGCCGCCAGCTGCCTGCCCTTAACAAATCCCGTCTGGTCCTCTCCAATCACATCCGGAGCGCAGTCTTCGATCCGAGAGGACAAGATTTTGGCCAATAGTTTGGCGACAACATTTAATAAGGAGATCAGTCTGTAGGACCCGCATAGCTCTGGGTCCTTCTCCCGCTTCACCTATAGGTCCACCCAGTGCGGGGCACGATCCGAGACTGTGATCGCTGAATACTCAGTGTCCACTACCCCCATCAGTAAAACCCTGTTCAAGATGAAAAAGTCGATCCGGGAGTATACTTTATTTACGTGTGAGTAGAAAGTGAACTCCTTCACTCTCGGCTGCCCAAACCTCCATGGGTCCACTCCCCCCCCATCTGCTATATAAACCCCTTTAGCTCCTTTGCCATTGCTGGCACCCTGCCTGTCCTTGAGCTCGACCGGTCTAGCCTTGGGTCAATCACTGTGTTGAAGTCCCCCCCAATGACCAACTTATGTGAGTCCAGGTCCGGTATCTTCCCCAACATCCTCCTTATGAAGTCCACATCATCCCAGTTTGGCACGTAAACATTCACGATTACCACCGGCAGCCCTTCCAGTTTCCCACTAACCATGATGTAACGGCCTCCCACATCCGCAACTATTCTTCCCGCCTCGATTGACACTCGCTTATTAATCAGGATTGCGACCCCTCGAGTCTTAGAGTCCAGCCTCGAGTGAACTACCTGCCCGACCCATCCCTTCCTTAATCTAGTCTGATCGGTTACCCTAAGATGCGTCTCCTGTAACATTGCCAGGTCCACCTTCAATCCCCTCAAATGCGTGAACATGCGTGCCCTCTTAACCGGCCTATTTAGCCCTCTAATGTTCCATGTGATCAGCCTGGTTGGGAGGCTTCTCGTCCCCTCCCCACCCGCCAATCAGCCATCATCGGTTTTAGGCCAGGCTCCAGCTCGCACCCCACACACTCGCAGACCCACCCACAGGCAGCCTCCGTCCCTGACCTTCCTTTTGTCCCCCAACAACAGTCCCTTCCCCATCAGCAGAGCAATTTCCCCCCAATAACAGCACAGTTAAAAACAAGCATAACATCTGCTCATCCCCCACTACGCTTCCATAAGCCAGCCTGCCCAGCTAGCTTGGTAGCCCCCTCCCATGGCGCCAAACATTTCCCCACCTATTGTTCCCCCCTCCTCCGCTCGGACACACATACACAAGAGAAAACATTCTCAGCCCAGTTGAACAAAAGAAACAAAAAGGAAAAGAAAAACTCCACATCGAAAATTCACACCACCATCCTCCACCAGTATAAATGCAAACTTTAACTTACACAAATACGCGGCAGATCCAGGATCGATACAGAAGGCATTACAAATATAGTCAAAAAACAAAAACATTTTTAACTGCAGCAAAGTTCAAACACCTCAGTTCCCTGTCAGCCCTTTCCTTCTGGCGAAGTTCATCGCTTCCTCGGGCGACTCAAAATAGAAATCTTGCTCCTCATAGGTGACCCAAAGATGGGTCGAATACAGCAGTGGGGGGGGGGGGGGGGGGAAGGTTACCGACACGTGGCTTCTTCGCTAGTGCTCTGTAGGCCCTGTCCACCTCCAAGGGTCAGGTGAACGTCTCATCCCCCATTAGCTTCACGAGCATAACCGCTATATATGCCCCTTCGGACCCCTCCAGGAGACCAACGATCCTCAAGTTCTGCTGGAGGGACCTGTTCTCTAGATCTTCCACCTTCTCCTGGAGCCTTTTCTGCTGGTCTCTCAGCATCCCCACCTCCAACTCCACTGCTGTTTGGTGTTCCTCCTGCTCGGTCAGTGCCTTCTCCACTTTCTGGATCGCCCGATCATGAGCATCCAATCTCTGTTCCAGCCGAGCAATCGATTCCCTCATTGGGTCCAGGCATTCCTGTTTCTGCTTGACGAAGCCCTCTTGACTAAACTTCATCAACTGCTCCATCGACCGCTGAGTCGTCGAGCCAGAACTCCGGTCATCCGCCATGCTTTTTCTCACTGCAGCTTCAACCCAGGCCCTCTCTGTTTGCCTATTTCTTCCTTTACGAGCACTCCTGGTCCGCTTCTCCATGCACTGGTGTGGGACTCCTCCTTACGGTCGCGTCCACTATGAATTTTCCAAGTAAAGTCCGAGAACAAATCGGGGAAAAGGTCTAAAGGTCCGACCCGAGCGGGAGCCACCAAACGTGCAACCTACTCCTTCATGGCCGCCACCGGAAGTTGCTTCCCAGGATTGTTACCAGACAAAATTCGCTACTGAGCAACTGGTTAGCACAATTGCTTCACAGCTCCAGGGTCCCAGGTTCGATTCCCGGCTTGGGCCACTGTCTGTGCGGAGTCTGCACGCTCTCCCCGTGTGTGCGTGGGTTTCCTCTGGGTGCTCCGGTTTCCTCCCACAATCCAGAATGTGCAGGTTAGGTGGATTGGCCATGCTAAATTGCCGTTAGTGTCCAAAATTGCCCTTAGTGTTGGGTGGGGTTACTGGGTTATGGGGATAGGGTGGGGGTTTGGGCTTGGGTAGGGTGCTCTAGCACAGGGCTAAATCGCTGGCTTTGAAACCAAATCAAGGCAGGCCAGCAGCACGGTTCAATTCCCCTACCAGCCTCCCCGAACAGGCGCCGGAATGTGGCGACTAGGGGCTTTTCACAGTAACTTCATTTGAAGCCTACTTGTGACAATAAGCGATTTTCATTTTTTCATTTCATTTTTCTTTCCAAGAGCCAGTGCAGACTCGATGGGCCAAATAGCCTCCTTCTGCACTGTAAACGCTATGATCTATGAAAATAGATTTTAAGGAGCAGCTTTAAAGGAGGGGGCATTGTGAGAGTATTAGTGAGGAAATTCAGGAGTTTAGGGCCAAGGCAGCTGAAGGCATGGCCGCCAATGGCGGAGTGAGCAAAGTAGAGAAATCTGAATGGGGCCAGAATTGATGAAGTGCTTTAATATTGTGTTATTGAGTGCACAATTTGTTTGATAACTCTCCTCTTACTTTATGAAAGGGGAAATATAAATGCAAGTAGATGTTGTAGAGTACTGTTGGACTGGATCCAATAATGCAGCTAATGGTCTGAGAGCAGACTCGATGGGCCGAATAGCCTCCTGCAATTTAAATTCTATCATTCTAAGGCAAATTCGAAATGATGACCATGAAACCATTGTTAATTGTCATAAAAACCCATTTGCTTCACTGGTGCCCATTAGGGAAGGAATCTGCCATCCCTTGTTTTGTCTACACATGACCCCAGACCCACAGCAATGTGATTGACTCTTAACTGCCCTCAAAAAATTGCTGAGCAAGCCACTCGGTTCAAAGAGCAATAAATGCTGCCCCAGTCATCCCACAAAATAATTTTTGAAAATCAGTGAAATTGGAAATTTAAGTATATACTTTTTGTTTAAGATTAAATTAAATTTGACTGTAGGCAGATCGAGGAAACTGTAGCTATCCATCATCACCATCTACCTTAATTTGGAAACCATCCATGGGATTTCAAGCTCCACCACCAGAAGAGTTGGAAGGGAACACACCCCCATCAATCAGAGCCATTTGACAATACACGGAGCATTAATTGACTGGAGATGGGACTTCCGTTCCTCACGCGGGTGGACGTCCTGCCTTAGAGAGCTACTGGTGCTGGCCGGTAGTCTCAGCAGCGCCTTTGGAGGCAGTGGCCTGGACTGACACTGCAAGTGGTCCCCAGGTTCTGAGTACCGGCGTCCAGGACCAGGTACAGGGGTGGGGTGAAGGGGTCGGGGTCTTGATTAAGAGACTGGGGACAGGACACACCTGTGAGGGGCAGACATTGTGGGGGCGGGTTCTGCAGTGGCTGCTGATGTGGAAAGGGGGCCTGGAAGAAGGCAGTCCCCTATTCCCACCCGAAGCCAAGTAGGCTGGCCTGCTGGACTTTTCTTTGCCTCTGACCTCCTCATGCTAGCCTCAAAATTGAGACCAAGGAAGCAGCCATTAAGTGGCAAGTAATTGAAAAATTGCAGACCCGTCGGGGCTGTGGCGAGGGTGGCAATAAGGTTATTTTGTAATGAGGGCCAGAACCTTATGGAGGCAACAAATGTTGTGGTCTTCAGCTATAGAGCCAGAGCGCCCTGTTTTAGCGAAGGCCCGCCAAATGAATTGTCGCTCAAGTGCTTAACTGGACAGTGGTAGGCCTTTCCCGGGATCCCTGAGGGCAGATATCCTGCCTCCCCGTGAGCTGCCAGCCAAGCAAAGGCTGGCAACTCTATTGAACTGCAGCACTTACACAGAGGCAGTTCCTGCTGCTGGTACAGGAGCCAAGATCATTGCTGGAGCCCAGGCCACAGATGAGTGATGGTGGCAGGGGTTTGTGGGCTGTTGGTCATGGGGAGGGGAGGGGAGGGTGGGGGTTGGCAGCAAGGGATTTGGCTGGCTCTCATCATCTCTTCACCCGTGCTACCCCCATCTACATTTCCTGACACCGGGTCTCTTGATGGGCACTGAGTTGCCTTTGAAAGAGGGCAGCGCCCAACACTCTCCACCCCAGGGGCCCAAAAGCAAACCCAAAAGTGTTAGGTTAATACTGGCAGCATCAAATCGCTCTTAACTGGGCATTAATTGGTCGCTTTAGGGCTTCTATTTGGTGGAATGTTTGGGGGAAGGTGGGGGATACAAACGCACTGGCTGTCCCCCCACGGACCTAATTAACATGTAGATGGGAACACCTAGTGCCCTCTTCCTGATTAAATGCCACACCCAACTCACCATGAGATCGGGCAGAAGATTTGAGCCCGAACATAAGTATGATGGGCCCTCCAAATAGCATGAACAGCAATCAAAATATGCCTTAAAACGTGCACAAGTACAGGAATAAAGAATGCAAAATGTTTTCTTTGCTGTCTGGATTTTATTTAGATCTGTGTTTAATCCTTGATGTGTTAAGATATTGTAGAACGAGAACAGTTGCAGAGGGTGAGCTGAAATGGGGATATAGATGCTGAATTTAGGCAGGGATAGCTCAGATTAAGGTTGCATGAAAAATCTTCCAGAAATTCCTGGAAAATACCCACAGCTCCGAAGCAAAACTGAACAGCAGAGCAGGCCTTTGAGAGAATGTAATTAGAAAAACAATTGCCATCAAATATAACTCAAAACATAGTCAGCCCCTGTGACATTAAAATTTGAGCTGGGACTATTGCTGAAGCACGGAATCATGGGAATTAAATTGTATTTGTCGTATGTACCAAAGTAATAATTCAGATTAATTATGAACAAACATTATATTGAGCTCAGACACTACACTCCAAACCCACTCCACAGTTTCTCTCCCAGTGTTTTCACTTCTTCAATTGGACCTGTATGTTGTAGAGAAATGATTTTTGTAAAAATGTTTCAAAAATAGTTACAATGTACTTCAACTCTGTAAATGATTAGGGCAGCACGGTGGGGCAGTGGTTAGCACTGCTGCCTCCCGGCACCGAGGACCCGGGTTCAATCCCGGCCCGGGGTCACTCTCCGTGTGGAGTTGCACATTCTGCCCGTGTCTGCCTGTGTCTCACCCCCACAACCCAAAAGGATGTGCGGGGTAGATGAATTGCGCCTCCATTGAAAAAAAAGAATTGGGTGCGCTAAAGTTATATTTAAAAAAACTTTGTAAACTGAAACTTTCAGTAATTGCTTCTGATTCTTCTGATATCTTCACTTCTGATTCATCTCTATTGACTGATCTACATATTTAAATAAAAAGGTCATGAAGTAGAATTACTGTTCAACCATTGGATTGTTTGAATGAAATTGTTCATATGGGCTACGGGTGGACACCCCATTCAAATTAATTCATGCCATCATATTGTTCTGATGAAAGCATTAAATCATGCGCTTGCCTGTTCAAACCCTAGCACTCCAATCATAAATTGTTGCTCCTTGTACCAATCACTTGGATATGGCCCATGGCCAAAAGCAACAGAATGGAACTCCCAGGAGGGAGAATTACTTGTGTACTGGCTTAGGTTGACCAGTTTCCGAGCCAAACAATTATTGCACGTGTTTGTGTTCGTTTGTGCTGAACAAAATTCTCTTGAGGCAGCTCTGGAGTGAATCATACCGTTGGCTGTGCAGCTCGCTCTGTAGATTTTTGTTTCTTGGGCTAACTATGGTTCGAGTGTGTTAGAATTTTATTTCAATTATTTCAATGGTTAATAAAGTAAATTTAAATTCAAGTACAACTGCGACATGGACTTTTCTTGACCTCTGAGGATAATGAGCGCAGGGCACAATATTATTCACATTGGCATGGAATAGTGTTAATGGCAAGATGTGTAGAGCTAATGAAATTTAATAGCATGCAAACAAAAAGGCATTTTGCAATCTTTCAGTTGGCAGGGCAGTATTTGCAAACCCTGAGCAGACCAACATGCAAATCCTTCCTATAATGCCACAATTAGTCCTGTGAGTGATATTTTATTGCTGTTGTATTTGCTCCAAACCATTACTGGCCCTCTCAACATTGTTTGAAAGTAAAGTACATCAAGATTCTGCTCACTTGTCTGCAGGGAAGTGCAGCTTTCCACCAATCTCTGTAAATTACTAACTGACAACACAGTCTCGGGTTCCACTGTGATTTCCTCTCCCAGGAGGCTTGTTTGAAGGTTTGTAAATGTTATACTTGTGTGCTTTGTTGGACTGAATATTAGAAGGAGAAAACTTGTTCGGGGTAAGAAGTTCTGCTTTTCTAATCTGAGCCAATCTAACAGACTCAATGCCAGTGACACAGTCTCACAAGGGGGCTCCTTGGCTGTTTCTCTCTTTGGCTTTCTGCCTATCTTTTCTGAAGACGCTTGCTCACACTAAGATTTGGTTCCATGCCCAAGTTTCTCTCCTTGGTGAGTGCTGGCAGACTATTTGAGCGCAACAGGCAACACGGCGACCCTAATCTCACCCACTTGTGGCATCTTCCAGCAGGTGTAGCTGGATGCCAATCCAGAGTATGAACCATGGCTGATTCTTTTTTTTTGCCTTCCCTTCCCTCTCGACCAAGAGAACTGAGAGTATTATAATGCCCCATTTGCCATCCTGATTGAGAACAGTTAACCCAGCATGGACCCAGAATTATACCTTTGTTTTCTCACTGGACAGAAAATTCATCAACTGAACCAATTGAAGGCGCCCCCCAAATTTCTAAATGATTTTTGCCTTTTTTTAAACTTTTATTTTCACCCAAAAAATTCTGAGTCAAGCAATTGATTTGTTTTTTGATCTAGACCCTCACAGTTCACCAAGCATCCATTATTTTTTCTTTGCCTTTATAATTCAATTTTTGGGCAACAATTAATGGAAAATAATTTCCTCATAAGTCGAAGGTAGCAATCTCTTTGTTCTGTTAAAAAAAGCTAACAAATGTCGCAAAAGAATGAGTTTGCTCTGACCTTTGAGAACAGAATGTGGTCCCTGCTGCGGAGAATAGGAAGGGTAGGTGAGATCAGGAATAAAATATTAACAGCTACGTGCAGTCTAGGGTAAAAAGAAATGAGCACTCTTAATTAATTGGAAGTCTTTTCTGGGGCCTTGGCAGTGCTTATTTTAGGCCTTCAAATAGACTGCAAGAATCCATCCTGTCACATTTGAAAAGGCCCCCTCATGATGATAGAAGTTTTCAATGGAAATAGTTTTCCTTTTACCTGTGACATTTATGGGAAAACTGAGGTACCTCCTCTATTATTTTGTGGTTTTGAGCATCTCTTTAATGTTGAAGTGGCACGTAATGCAATTAAATAAAGTGGTTTTATACCGTTAAACAGCGTGTGGAAATTTCTAGAAACTGAGCATGATCTCGAAAAACCTTAATGTAGTCAGAAAAGTGATTTGTGCTCGATGGATTAACTGTCAGGTTTGAATAGTTACAGGTTAAACCTTGGTGAAGTGAAATGAAGGAGGTTCCAACTGTGATTCAGGCTTCACATTTTCAATTTACACATTTAGTGCGCAGACATAAATCACTTTGGAACCTGAATGGCTTCCTTTACAAACTGTCATGTGATATTTCAAACCTGCACCATCTTTTGATAATCAGAGCTGGGCACAGTAAGTGTCGGTGAAAGAATGGAAATGCGAAAGGTGCAGCGGCTGATTTCTATTCAGCAATTTGAAAATGAGCATTCAGCGTGATGACAGCAGTGCGGTGAAAGAGGTAATCAAAACACAATTTCATGGAGCATTTAGGGAGCTATGTGTATGAACTACTAAGTGTAACAGGTCTGAACCCGGTGATATCTTCCATATGTTTTATTCGTGTTTCCATTAATGATTGTAGTTACCTTGTCATCCAGAATACAAGCAGCATTTTCCTTTGCTTCTGAGGAAAGCTACTATAGATTCAACTGGAGTCAGCTGAGAGGCCATTACCAATCATCTGCTATATTGCAAATTGATTACTCTTCCAATTGAAGTAATGCAGAGTGATATTTGATGCAAAAACTGAGAAATGTTGAAACCAGTAAACAATTTACATAATTTCCAGGCCCTGCTTATCGTCAGTTAACCCTGCAGAAAGGTAAACAGTTTCAAAAGAATACTTTTAGTCCCTGTGATCATAGGGGCAAATCTAGCAGCCATTATTCACAGATCAAGATCAACAGCAAACAAGAAGAGTAACCAGTTGATCTCTGTTTTGATGTTGATTGAAGGATGAAGGAAGTACAGAACAAGGAGAACGCTCTGTACCTCTGTGACTAGCACAATGGGATCTTTTACAGTGCTGAGGTTTCAGTGAGAGGATGGGAGAAACCCCATGGACTTTCCAGCACTCAAAATTGTTGAAAAACCACAATTAAATCTGATGATCTACACAGCCCAATTTTAACAACACCATTGCTGGCCATGGCAAGAATTTGGTGCGAATTCTTCTGCCTTCCTGCTATAACTAGTAAAACTCCTGGAGGCATGAGCTAATGGGAAGTTACTGCATGAGACGGGGAGAAGCCCAAGAAGGAATTTTTGCGGCAAAGTATTTTGAAACCAACAGATGTTCATTGTTTCATACGTATGATTTATAACTCACAAACTTCCAGTAAGTCATTTGAGATTGTTTGATTATATCCTCATTAAGTGGTACGTCACTTACGATGTGGCTATTTCTGACAGGGTGATATAGGAGCCCATCAGGGATAAACAGGGCCTATTTTAGGCTATACTAGTCAATTTCCTATTGCGTTACACAGAAAGGAGGTTAGATTTCGATAATTGAACTGAAACAAGGAGGGAAAGGGTGGAAGGGGGCAGATGGGGTGGCAGTGGAGAGGAATAGATGAGGAGAGAGAGAGTGGTGCTGGGGATGTGGGAGGAGTTGATAGTTCCCTTAATAGATAAGTGATTAAGCATTATCTATAACTTGTTGGGAAATAGTTAACGTGCACTAAATGTATTTAATGTTATTCCTGGGGTCATGGTTAATGACTATGCCTGATTTCAATCTTGCAGCCCATTCTGGTGAAGAAAGGCCCTCAGGCGAACTACTCACCAGCCTCGGTTGCCCATCACTGGTCTAAGCACAGGTACTAAATTGGGGCTCTGTTTGCCAAACTATACTGCAAACCTGGATGAGTCCACATGCTGTATCAGCCTGACATGTTACCCCTACCTCTCCTCTCTCCACAGGTGATGCCTGAGAACCTGCCATAAGCTTCCAGCATTTTCTGCTTTAATTTCAGATTTCCAGCATTTCCAGGGCGCGATTGAATGGAAAACAAAACAACGGGTTGGATTCTTCGGCTGCGCCCGCAGCAAGATCGGCACAGATGGGATGGGGACCATGTAAAGGACCGTTGACATCGGACGGGAATCTCTGGCTGCTGGATGGGCGTGGCCAAAGAATCCCACCCTATGTCCGGTTTTGGGCGTATTTAGCGGGGTGTTTCTCAGTGGTTGCAGCACCGAGAACCACCCTGCTATGAAACAGCATATTGCCGTTTGTGTTGGCCTGTGAGACTTTTTCTCTGCCAAGGCCACACTGGAGTCATTTTCTGCTGGTGAGTAAAGACTCCCCGCAGATTGGTGCGTCATTTTGTCTGACTGCCCTGACCTTTCACTCCCGCCCTCCATTTTTTACACTCCATCCCCCCCCCCCCCCCCACCCCAGGAAAACGCCCTCACCCTCCCTCCACCTGGTAAGGCCCCCAGGCATGAACCTTAGCAGTGCCAACCTGACACCCAGGTGTAACAATATGTATATTCTATGGTAAATGAAGGGTTAACAATTTAGTGTGAATGCATCCAACTACTAGATGGTGATCAAGAGCATACATGTGGCTCACGTGATACCCTTGATTCAGGGAGTCGGTGATTATGCGGATTAGAGAATAGTGGAGTTTTCAGAAGCTTTGCAGATAGAATCATAGTTTAATTCAGCTGTATTCTTGTAAATCTGAGTTAGCAATCTAAATCTATTTAATTGTGGTGTTAGTAAATTAGCTTTGTCAGAAACATAGCTTGGTATTCTTTGAGACTCTACATTTTGAAGCCATCCTCATCCATAAAGCAAAGAATATCACACCAGGCACGGCCAGCCTGGCACACTAGCAGTGCCCCTGACAGTCTGGCAATGCCACCCTGTCAGCCTGGCAATGTCACCCTGCCAGCCTTGCAATGCCAAGGTAGCACTGCCAGGCTGTTCAAGTGGCATTGCCAGGGTGCCTGGGTGCCAGAATGCCATTCTGTCCTGTCCCTGACCACTTGGGCCGGGTCTCTAATGACCAGGGAGAGCTCTCCAGGTGTCTTTATGCCTGGTCCATAGCGAGGTCTCCCAGGCACTGCCGTTGGGTCCCGGGCACCTGGAGAATCCCTTGAACGCATATTTAAATGGACCAGTAGCTCTTTTATATATGCAGATGTAGATCTCACTCAGCGAGGACAAGATCCAGATCGCGACGACTGACGAGATTTTGATAAATCTCACTCGGCGTTTTGAGTGTTGCACATCTCGCAAGAGGCCTTTCACCAGTTTCAACGGACTTGCCCCGGCACTAAATCGGCCACCAGAAGGTGCTGAATCTCGCCGGTAGTAGTTTCATTTTGCGAATTAAATAAGTCACATCAAATGGTAGATGTCAGTAGCTGAGCTACAGAGGATCTTATTCCACCTTCAAAGAACAAAGAAAAGTGCAGCACAGGAACAGGCCCTTCGGCCATCCAAGCCTGTGCCGACCATGCTGCCCGTCTAAACTAAAATCTTCTACACTTCCTGGTCCGTATCCCTCTATTCCAATCCTATTCATCTATTTGCTAAGATGTCCCTTAAATGTCACTATCGTCCCTGCTTCCACCACCTCCTCCGGCAGCAGGTTCCAGGCACCCGCTACCCTCTGTGTACAAAACTTGCCTCGCACATCTCCTCTAAACCTTGCCCCTCGCACCTTAAACCTATGCCCCCTAGTAATTGACCCCTCTACCCTGGGATAAAGTCCCTGACTATCCACTCTGTCTATGCCCCTCATAATTTTGTAGACCTCTATCAGGTCGCCCCTCAGCCTCTGTCGTTCCAGTGAGAACAAACCGAGTCTATTCAACTGCTCCTCATATCTAATGCCCTCCATACCAGACAACATCCTGGTAAATCTCTTCTGCACCCCCTCTAAAGCCTCCACATCCTTCTGGTAGTGTGGCGACCAGAATTGAACACTATACTCCAAGTGTGGGCTAACTAATGTTCTATACAGCTGCAACATGACTTGCCAATTCTTATACTCAGTGCCCCGGCCAATGAAGGCAAGCATGCCGTCTGCCTTCTTGACTACCTTCTCCACCTGTGTTGCCCCTTTCAGTGACCTGTGGACCAGTACACCTAAATCTCTCTGACTTTCAATACTCTTGAGGGTTCTACCATTCACTGTATATTTCCTACCTGCATTAGACCTTCCAAAATGCATTACCTCACATTTGTCCAGATTAAACTCCATCTGCCATCTCTCCGCCCAAGTCTCCAAACGATCTAAATCCTGCTGTATCCTCTGACAGTCCTCATCGCTATCCGCAATTCCACCAACCTTTGTGTCGTCTGCAAACTTACTAAACAGACCAGTTACATTTTCCTCCAAATCACTTATATATACTACGAACAGCAAAGGTCCCAATACTGATCCCTGTGGAACACAACTAGTCACAGCCCTCCAATTAGAAAAGCACCCTTCCATTGCTACTCTTTGCCTTCTGTGACCTAGCCAGTTCTGTATCCACCTTGCCAGCTCACACCTGATCCTGTGTGACTCCACCTTTTGTACCAGTCTACCATGAGGGACCTTGTCAAAGGCCTTACTGAAGTCCATATCAACAACATCCACTGCCCTACCTGCATCAATCATCTTTGTGACCTCTTCGAAAAACTCTATCAAGTTAGTGAGACACGACTTCTCATTCACAAAACCGTGCTGCCTCACTTGGTCCTTTACAGCAGTTATTTCCCTTTAACTTCATTGCACCCCACCCCCACCCCCCACCACCCTATGTCCTTGTACTTTTTTTGTGAATTTGGATGCGCATTTGTAGAAAGAAAAAAAAAGGTTCCCACATGATGCATAATGACAGCTCGTCCTCCTTAACCAGTTCAGGGTTCAGCTGCTAAAGTACAGACACTTAAGCTTTCTTTGATCTCTCTGAAGGGAAGCTTTCCTTTTAATATAGGGATCTGAAATCTCCAAATGTTCTTCCGCTTATATTATCAAAGAGATAAAATTAGATTACCCTTCAAGCATATTTTCCTCTTTCTATACTAATCCTCGAGAAGAACTAATGATGAGAAATTTGGAATGCTCCATCTGAATATAGATTACACAGTGGGTCTGCAGTCTTTCCGTTTTCTCAACAACATTCAATATTAGATTTTTGTAAATGCATTCCTGGAAAGTTAGATACCGTCCCTTTCTTATATAGCATCTCTGTTAATGCTTTGATCCAAGGCTAATTATTGCAACTAAATATTGTTCAGCTTGCTGTAGTTTTAAATTCACAAAAGACTGTTTTTGATTAAAGGTTGATCAGTTCCAGAAGGTAATTAAATTCAGCATTCTGTCATTGTTGATACAATAAATACCTTCTCCAAATAAAATGACTATTAAATCCCAACATTAAAAGCAATTGTCGTGAAATTTCCTGAAGGTTGAGTATAGTTCAGAAACCTGAAATAATGTAATAAACATGTTTGCATCAATGTTGAGATTGATTTTAATTTGTTTGGTAAATGACTTGAAAAGTGCCCGTTTAAAGAACTAGAGGTGGATGCCGGGACATTGAATAAATTTAAGGGGGGGAGAGGCAGGCTTTTAATTAGTAATGTGTTGGAGCCTTAATGGAGAAGGGGCAGGAAAGTGGAGTTCAGGCCGAGATGAGATCAGCCATGATCATATTGAATGGCGGAATGGGCTCGAGGGGCTCAATTGCCTACTCTTGCTCCTAGTTCTTATGTCATAGTACAGCTCTATTTTCACAGCTATTTTTTGTTTTATGCATTTATGGTTGTGTTATACCATCAATTCACTTTGAGACCGGGAGAACGAGTGAACGTTAGGCTTCGTTATCCATGAACTCACCTGCCAGAGTCAGCTGTACAAATGAGTGCCACCCACAGGTGGCCGGACTATATATGGCCCCGGTGAGGGCGGAGCCAGAGGCGGAACCCACCGTGGTTCCAGTACAGTACCTGGAAGTAGCCCGTATCATCACTTCCAGGTCATAGGTCACATCATTATACTGACAGCTTATGCATTAGGTGAATACATTCACCACAGGTTGCAGTTATTGGATTGGGGTGTTTCTTTTTTTTAAGTGATGTTGCACAGAATTGCTTTTTGTTTCCATTCAACACTGATGAACCAAATCAATGCATCAGTTTTAATCTAAAGTGTAGTATCTTTAACTGTATATTCACCAGAATCCTGCTTCGCAATTACCATCCTGGATTATTGACGGGTCACTGAACCATGGCTTCTGTCATGGGTTAGCTCCTGGGCAGGACAAGGAGGGAGACCGGAATCAGGATAGAATCCTGCACTGTTTCTGACATTTTCAACCACATTCTCGCTGTTTAGCCAATTGAGCTAACGTCCGCACACCTCTTTCCTTCACCCCCCATCACTAACACCCACCCCCCCACCACCTCCCCAGATTGCTAGTTCTTGCAATACCTCCAATAAAATCTCAAGATTTCCAGTGTTTCTGATGTACTTACCATGATGTCTCCCTGTTCATGATCAACAATGCTTTTGGAAGGATATTTCACTCCTGTCCAAAGTTTTCCCTTATTGGACTAGATGTACATTGAAAACGCATTGATGTTAAACCTCATGAAGGAGATTCTCATGAAGTTTTTTAAATAAATGTTGGAACAGCAAAGGATTTGCATTCTCCTCAATTTCTAAGGTGTGTATCAACCACAGCATAAAGAAAAGGCACAGGAATAATTCTGGGTGATAATGACAAGTTTAGTTAATTCACAGATACTGCCTCAAACATACCTACAACCTGCTTTGCATGACTTGAATATGCGGGCCCACATGTCGAGGAATCAAGTCAGAAGTTATTATTCAGTAGCCTCCTAAACCTATGCGGCCGCACTGATAACCTGGCAGCATCGGGGTACAGCTGAATGCATCACATAGCATTGTACTGGTAAACAATAAGTTTGGAATTCCAGCCACCATGAAGATAACACTGTTGTCATACGCTTTGAAGGATGTGGTGCAGATTGGTCACCTGTACGTATTAATGCTTTGCTGTTTTCCAACAAACCTTTTTTTCTTTTTTTTTAATAGGTTTAGAGCACCCAATTATAGGGCATTTAAATTCCCATTTAAATTTAGCAGTTGTGCTATTGAAATTTAAAAATAAATAAATTTAGAGTACCCAATTATTTTCTTTTCCATTTAAGGGGCAATTTAGCGCAGCCAATCCACCTACCCTGCACATATTTGGGTTGTGGGGGTGAGACCCACCCAGACACAGGGAGAATGTGCAAACTCCACACGGACAGTGACCCAGGGCTGGGATTCGAACCCGGGTCGTCAGCGCCGTAGGCAGCAATGCTAACCATTGTGCCTTTATTTTTTCCAACAAACCTATTATGCATTGTATTTCTGATTCACTGTTGTAGTGTTAAAGTTGTTTACACCATACCACCTAACTCACAGAGTTACGTTTAACAATGGAAATGTTTTAATCTGCCATGTGTTTGATGAATGTTGCCTGTCCTAATCTACAGCTGGATGCAAGTGCCTTGCAGAGCTAGAATGCTGTATGTTAAGGAAAAGATTGACCACTTATCCAGTGACAGATATAGCCCCTTGTCACTGGATGGTTGGTTGACATTGTGCCAAAATTGGTAACATTTGTGATGCTTTTGAATTAAAAATAGAATGAGTCTCTTTGTCAGCCTTCCATCTTGTGGCTTGTACCCAGGCGGTCTACTGTGTTAAACGTCGCCTGGTGTGGCTCAGGAGATCCACTCTGGTGTTTCATTTGCTGAAGGTGAAAAGGTCACTGATAATGTGTAGGCCTCTTTTTTTTTTCCACTGGTCTCGCTTCACGGCCAACTGAACTTTACACTTCACCTTGCCTCTTGCAAAGCCCCTCCAGAAAATCAGCCTCGACAGGTCACCCAATAGTTATGGCCATGTCCACCATCTTCATTTCTCACTTGCAGGTGTTCATGTAACAACATACACTCATTACTCTGCCAATAATGTGTGCGCTGGCTCAGCTACTTTCATTGGATGGAGAAAAAAGCAAATTACTGTGGGTGCTGGAATCTGAAACAAAAACAGAAAATACTGGACAATCTCAGTAGGTCTGACATTATCTGTGGAGAGAGAAGGGAGTGAATGTTTTGAGTCTGGATAACTCGTCAAAGCTGGTGAGAACTGGAAATTGTGTCAGATTTATACTGTTGTGTGGGGGGGGGGGGGGGGGGGTGGTCGGCGCATGCAGCACTCGGGCTGGATAGAGGGCCAGCGATAGGTGGGGATTGACAAAGATGTCTTATGAATCGAAAGACAAATGGAATGTAACTGGAAGTGATCAAAGCTAAGAAGGGTACTGAAAGTGGCACATTAAGAGACTGGAACGTGTTAATGTCAGAACAAAGCTAAGCAGATGTCCACAACATCTTTGTCAATCTCCACCTATCGCTGGTTCTCAGTCCAGCCCCTCTGCTCTGCACCCCCCCCCCCCACAACAGTATAAACCTGACCCTATTTCCATTTCTCTCTAGCTTTGACAGAGTCATCCAGAATTGAAACGTTCCCTTCTCTCTCCACAGATGCTATTAAATCTACTGAGATTGTCCAGTATTTTCTGTTTTTGTCTCATTGGATGGATGATGGCTGGAGAGCCAAAGACCTTCCATATGGTTAACTGGTCCCTGGGTCTTGAGGGCGTGGTATACTTGCAGTTTGCTGTTCTGAGCGAGGCTGCTGTTGTTCTGCACTGTCTTCTACTCTACTTGGTCATAACAGCTGCAGCTTTTCTGATGCATGTGTTGATTTCAGCATCAGGTGACAGATTGCTGGTGATTGTGGAGCTTAGATATGTGAAGCTGTTAACAATCTCTATCATCACATTGTCAATACTGACAGATGGCGTTATGCCAACATTCTGAACCATAATGTTTGTCTCCCAGAGATTGATGGTTAAAGCAAACACCTCACAGGTTTGAGAGAGTCTGGGCGCGATTCTCCAAAATGGAGACTAAGTGTTTGCGCCGTCGTGAACACTGTCGCGTTTCATGACGGCACGAAACGGGCGCAGGGACTACCGATTCTGGGAGCCAGCATGGCGCCGCTCCAGCCTCCCTTCCCGGTGCCAAATGGGCGCCATGCCAACCCGCGCATACGCAGTTGGGACACGCCAACTCGCACATGCGCGGGGGACTTCTTCAGCGTGCCGGCCCCTACGCAACATGGTGTGGGGCTTCAGGGGCCGGCCACACAACAAAGTAGGCCCGGGAGGGGAGAGGCTGGCCCGCCAATCGGTCGGGCCAGACCCCATCGGAGGCCGCCCCCCCCCCCCCACAACAGGCCGCCCCCCCGACCCGTCGCGCAGAGTTCCTGCCATCAGTGACCAGGTGTGGATGGCGCCGGCGGGACTCAATGATTCGTCAAACACGCTGGCGCAAATGATGCCGATTCTCCGCACCTTGGAGAATCGCACGCCGACGTCACGCCAACGTGGCGTGGTTGCGGCGATTTTCCATCCCAGCGTGGGTTCAGAGAATCGCACCCTCTGTTCTGCTGCTGAAGGTGCGCCTCAGTGTGGAATGCTAGTGTGACATCTTCGGGGTACACTCACTCTGATGAAGACTTGCCACACTTTTGTCTTACATCTCAGGTAGGCATGACTGAACAGCGTTTCATCAGTTTTGGTGTGTAAATGTGTAAATAGACACCCTCTGTTGATGACCTGAAGGCATAAGACAACTGCAAAGAAGAATAGGTCATACAGTGTCAATGTCATCCTTTTGACACCATTGTAAGATTTCAGTATTGCCTCATCATAGCTGACCTTACCCATCATGTTTCCATGGAAACAGGAGATCACACTGAGCACCTTCAGCAGGCGGCCTCAAACAAAATTGGCGACATTTGTGATATATTTTATTTAAAATTGGAATGAATAGCCAATATATTCAATAGCTGTTGTATTTTGTGGGGCTTGACTATGCTCAGATTGGCTGATGTGATGACCTCCATAGCAACTGCAAATCAGAAGGCATTACATTGAGATTTGAACGCATATTGGGATGTGGCAAGATGCTATGTAAACATAAATTCTTTTCTTTTAAATTTAGAGTACCCAATTTGTTTGTTACAATTAAGGGACAATTTAGTGTGGCCAATCCACCTACCCTGCACATCTTTGGGTTGTGGAGGCGAAACCCACGCAAACATGGGGAGAATGTGCAAACTCCACCCGGACAGTGATCCAGAGCCGGGATCGAACCTGGGACCTAGGCGCGTGAGGCAGCAGTGCTAACCAATGCGCCACACGCCGCCCCTATGTAAACACAAATTCAATAATTCAATAAGTCCTTTTTCCAGTCGGTGAAACCACTGGATCCAGTCAATATGCAGCAGAGCTTAAAAACTGCTGACCACTGATGTCACAGTATGCAAAATTCATTCTTCGAGTTTGATAAAAACTATAAAAGCAAATAATTCCACATCGTTGATAATTCAATTTTTTTGAACAAATAGTGACACAGTTTGCCAGATTTATGCATTTGCTTTGAAGACAATATAGTCGAACATGAAACAGTGAAAGTGGATGGCGGCAGTATAACATTTGAAGTCTGACAGTTTCTGAAATTACAATCATCTGAATTTCAAATGGCCTCTTTTTGTTTCTATTAATCTAACACTTCATTGAATTTCATTTGCGTCGGTGAGATATTACAGCTGGTGTTAATCACTGTTACAGACAGCGCGATGCACTGATAGACGGGGTACTTAGTATTCTTCTACTTTACACAAAAGCCGATTGTTCAATTCTTGCTATATGATAGTACTCCTGACTTATTCTGTCATTGCAAACAATGTACCACCAATGTATTTCTTTGGAGTGATTGGGAATATAATTTAATCTGAGCGCTGTGGTGATTTTGGAAGTGAGCCAACATTTGTTCTGGTGGAACGTCATCGACCTGAAATGTTACTCTCTCAACAGGTGCTTCCCATCCTGCTGAGCATTTTTTGTTTTTATTTCAGATTTGATGTTAAGTTTGTTCCTGTAGCCAGATATCTTTATGCAGACAATTTTGAACAATTATCCTGATTGCCCATTCATCGAAGGTTTTGTTGAGAGTTACATCTTCCGGTCCCACCGATGGTGACAACCCCCCTCCCCCCTCATAGGTTCCCCGGGGGCAGGGGGTACAAACAATGGGAAACCCTGTTGAGAACGGCCGGACCATTAGATCTCACTGCCGGTCACGAGCGGGCCTCCTCCACCGCCGTGAAACACTCTGCGGCAGGCACAGAAAGTCCCACCCGTAGGGTGGTTTGGAAGCCACAGAACTAAACTGGAGATGGGCAGTTTGGATTCCAGGTAGGACGAGGAACAAGAGAAGCAGTCAGCATTATGAGATTAATACGTGAATATAGTTTTGAGATTGGATGGGAATTATAAACTTGTTTTGTAGATTTTGAAAACTCATTTGATTGGGGTGACTGAATTAAGCTCTTGACGGTGCTGAAGGACATTAGAGTAGACTGGGGAGATAGATGATTCATAAGAAATCTGTACTTGGAACATAGGGGGCGGGAGTCTCCGCGCCTCCGCACCAAAATCGTGATCAGCGCGGGGGCAGAGAATGGCCGTCGACGCCGAAATCTGCACGACATCGCTCCTGTGATTCTCCAGTCACCGGAGAATCGCCGCGAATCGCGCACACACGGTTTACGCGGTGCGGTAGAGGGCCATTGACCGAGGCCCCCGTGGTGATTCTCCAAGTGTAACTGGCCAAGTTCTCTCATGGTCCCACCCATCGGGAACGCGGTGTGGCGGCTGCTGACTCAGTCCGCGGCCGCCTTGGTGGGAGGCGGGGGATCCTTCACCGGCTGCGCCTCACAGAGGGCCAGACTAGCAATCGGGGGCCACCAATCCGCGGGCGCGTGCGATCTGGGGGGGGGGGGGCTATCTTTTTGGTGATGGTCTCCTGTGTGGGTCCGCCATGTTGTGCAGGGCGGCCGACACAATCCACCGCCGTCCGCATGTGCGGACCCCCAACCGGAGGTGCAGGACCCTTTCTTCAGGAAAGTCCAGAGTGATTCACCCACGTTTTCACGCTGGAGTGGGGGCATAGCCCCATTATTGGAGAATCCCGCCAGGGGAATCAGAATCATGTATAATTCAAAGTGGAATTGGGTGTTGTTTACCACTGGTCCTCTTCAATACCTACGCAGAAGCAAAAAAGGGTTTGAAGACACACAATGCGGTGTTAAGGTTGGCGGGGGTGGGGGGGGCGGCGGTTGCAAATGACAATATCAGTAAGATATGCAGATGGCAAAGCACTTGTAGCAAGCACTGAAGAACAATTACAGGAACTAGTAGATAGGCTAGCGACAACAGACACGGACATTGGACTGAAAGTGAACATTTACAAAACCAATGGGACGCTTATTATTAAAATTACCAAGAAATCTTCAGAAAACAAAGAGAATGCAAACAGGTGCAAAAATTCAATTATTTAGAAAGCATATTATCTGCAGATGGAAGAAAAATGCAATAAAGAAATAAGAACCAGGATCTCAATGATAAAAGTTTGATATGAAGAAATGGTTGCTAACCAGAAAGCTGAATAAACTCCCAAAAGTGACTTGTAAAGAGCTTGATCTGAAGGGTTGTTTTGTATGGATGTCAGACATAGACTTAATGGAAGGAGGAGACAAATTTGCTAAATAGTTTTACAATATGGATTTGGCAGAGAATGGAAAAGATCTGCTGGACAGAAAGGTAACAAATGATGAAATGCTGTTGAGAGTGAATGAACAAAGATATTTGTTTAACGTCATTTGGAAAAGGCAGAAAAACTGGGTAAGAGACATTTTCAGAGGAAACATACTGTGGAAATTCAGTCATTGTGTATGTTTAAAGTGGAGATTGATAGATTTCTCAAAGGGTTTTGGGGATAGTGGATGCAAAAGGCACTTCAGTATCCAGTCAGCCACAATCGTATCAAATGGCAGAACAGGCTCAATGGTCGACTTCTGTTCTTATGATCTTATGTCCCCAGAGTTGTAAAAGACCCTATGGAGAGATAAATTTGAAGCAGAAGGAAGAGAATATTGACTTTGGATGGTTTGGAAATTGAAGGAAGTTATTGTCAAATCAAAAGAATGGCACAGGATAAGGAGATGGGAAGGATTATCATTATGATCGGTCCAAGGGTGAGATTCTGCAAATTTCTTATCCGGGATAAGGAGGGATAAACTGGTGCTCGTGCCCTTTCTTTATTCAACGGTTGGTCACAACCAGATTAATTAAAAAGGGATCCCTTCCATTACGGATACCTGTACTCGGCGCAATATTTATTTTTTAAAAAGCAGCCAGTTTAACCAGGCTTTTTTGAGTTGAAGAAAGAATTATGACCATTTAAATGTGGGAAATACGATAAAACACATGCATTTCCACTCAAACCGGTGAAAGATGAGGAACGGGATTCTCCCCTACCCGGTGGGGTGGGCCGTACCGGCACCGTGGAGTGGCGTGAAACACTCCGGTGTCGGGCCGCACGGAAGGTGCGGTATCCTCTGCACCTTCAGGGGCTAGGCTGGTGCCGGCGTGGTTGGCGCCATGCCAGCTGGCGCCATAGGACTTGGCACCACGCCGAAAGGCCTCCGCCAGCCGGCACGAGTTGGTGCATGCATGAGAGCGCCAGCACGTGCTGGCGTCGTCCCAGCGCATGCGCAGGGGGGTTCTTCTCTGCGCTGGCCATGGCGGACTGTTACACCAGCCGGCACGGAGGGAAAGAGTGCCCCACGGCACAGGCCTGCCCGCGGATCAGTGGCCCCCGATCGCTGCCCAGGCCACCTTGAGGGGGGGCCCATCTCCCCGTACCCCCTCGAGGACCAGGCTGCCCGCAGAGCCAGGTCTCGCCGGTAAGGACCTGTTGTAATGCACGCCGGCAAGACCAGCCGAAAACGGGCGGCCGCTCAGCCCATTGCGGACTGGAGAATCGCCGGGGGGAGGGGGGGGGGCTGCCAATGGCCCCTGACCGGCGCGGTGCGATTCCCGCCCCCGCCGATAAACCAGCGCCGGAAAATCCGGCAGCCGGCGGCAGGGCGGGATTCGCGCCGACCCCGCCAATTCTCCGGCCCGGTGGGGGGCCGGAGAATCCCGCCCGTGATTTGAATCTGAAAAACATATACTGAATCAGTCTTTGACTTGTCTGTGCAAAGTTGATGGTAGAATATTGCGGCTGTTGTGATTTGTGATTCCACTAGCACTGACTTCAACAGGTGAATAGTCAGTTTCGAGATTCCAGTGTTCTGCAGTTTGGCTGAGGAGCTGCCCTCTTTCCTTTTCATCTTTGGCTTTGCTAGTTGCCTTCAAAACATGTAAGGCTCTGCTGTCTTTACTCCTGCGTCACACGCTGACAAATCCAGCATTAGTCGGCCCGGACCAAATTCTTCAGCTGGCTTTTATCCCATCTTTGTATACTCTTGGAAGTGGAAATCCACCAACTGGCCTGCGACCTTGCTCAGAGGATCATTCCCGGTGAGATGATAATCATCTCCCAATATCTCAACAGGAGATGACAATTAGACTCTGTGTGTCCTTTGTGCTTTAGACATATGCTTGTCTGGAATCTTGGTGTGATTCTATTCTTTCTCTTTCTTAATATCACCCACCAGCAATTCATCCAGTGACTGAATTTATATCCTCAGCTATCTTTGGCTTATATCCATTTTTAAAAGCCACTTGCCTTATTTAAAGTTCAATATTTCCACATGTAATTCGGGGGTTTTCGTGCATCACCAGAACGTTATGAGCCAAGGTCCCGTCTGCAGGCAAAGCACACATGATGATGAGGATTTCCAGCATCTCATAGAATCCTGAATTAGGGAATCCCTGCAGTGCAGAAGGAGGCCAGTCGACCCATCAAGTCTGTACTGACCCTCCGAAAGAGCACCCTACCTAGGCCCGATCCCATGCCCTACCCCCACCAAACCTTTGGACAATAAGGGGCAATTTAGCATGGCCAATCCACCTAACCTGCACATCTTTGGACTGTGCGAGGATAACGGAGCACCTGGATGAAACCCAGAGAGATGCAGGGAAAACGTGCAAAGTCCATACAGTCACTCAAAGTCAGAATTGAACCCGGTTCACTGCCACTGTGAGGCAGATAAGGCTTTATTTTGCTCTTGTATTATTTTGACATTTACTTTGATGTCAGCCATTGTTCCCTCCATTACTTTATCAGTTTTCTGTACAAACAGACACTGGCCTCTGAGTAACAACAGGAGGAGTGAAAAACAAAGGGTCTTAGTAGGAAATCATAAATTGTAAACTGTAACTTGTAAATTCAGAACAGTTAGATGGAATGCTGCATACAGTAAGTAAGCTAGTGCTATGGAAGTAGCTAGCTAGCTGTGGAAGTAGAGCATGAGGGATACTTTCTTTCACTGAAGGCTTTGGTCATGCTGATTTGTTCCCAAATATGTTTTCTCTCACTCGTAGTAGAGGAGGGAGCCCCCAAAAGGATTGAGTCAATCACTGCACCAGATGCAACAGGGACCCACATGTAACTGTGCCTGCAATTCAATAGTGATTTCCAGAAAGTTGAGGACAATGTAAGTTTGCTGAGGCAAGGTGGAAACGCCAATAGTTCTGTACTACACAAAGACCTAAATTAGTGTGTGCTGGAGGCTAAATGAAGTCTTTCAGGGCTGTTGGAGGTAAAACGGACTGCTATATGAGCTGATGCCGGTTTGACAATATATATTATTTCTGGCCATCTCACATGCACCACATTTAGGATTGTGTCGCTATATTATACTGTTGTGCTGGATCGTGAGGTAGACCCTGAGGTTTTTCCCTGCTAGACAATAATGTAATGAAACTCGTTCCAGTTGTGGCATGTAAATACTATGGATATGATTATCCCGAAAATTGGCAAAAGCCAACAGCGGGCGGGAAAAGCGCCGTCGAAGCTGCCGACAGCAACGGCAGCTTTCTCCGCCGCATGGTGCAGGACATGGAAAGAAAAACCTCAAGGGATCGGTCCCGCAATGTATCGACAGCAGGGCAGACTCGGATTGGGCCACCCAGCCGGCAACTTAGTAACTCGAGGATCGGCATGCCATTTTTAAAGGCAGCCCCAGCGCAAAGGAGTTCATCTTGGATAACCTGGCAGTGCCGGGGCTGTGCCATGGGACTGTGCCAGGAGAAACTCCCAGGGCAGTGTCCGGGGGCATCCCTGACCGATGCACTCAACTGAGCTCCCAGGCAAATGTGTAAATTTGATGTATTGTATGAAGTGTACAGATGCCACACTTCCATTTTACCATTTAAAACATGAAACGTAGGCCGGAATTTTCCGGCAGTTGAGGTTCTCTTTTTCCACTGGCAGTGCACCCTTGCCAGCGGGTTTCCCGGCGGCGTGGGGTGTGTCACGTGAGAGTACCTTTAAGAAATGGGTGTTTATAAATGGGTATGTGTATAAATATCTGTAGTGAGATAACCTTTAAGAAATGGGTGTTTACCACTGCAGTGATGTCAGAGAGTGGGTGGAGCCGGGCTGTGTCAGCTTTTTACTTTTGTTTTTGAGCAGGCTGCAGGGTGTGTTTTAGTTTTGTTTTCAGAGCTGGATAGCTGCAGTCACAGCCAGAAGGTGTATGAAACTCTCTCTGTAATCTAAAGACTGTAAATCGATCCTGGTGATTTAAAACTAATAGCAGTAGTGACTTTAACCTGATGTGCTTCTGGTAAACAGTGTTTTAAGTCTTATGGATGTTAAACGGAAAGCTTAAAGGATCACTTAGTGTTGTATTCTTTGGGGGTTGTGTTTGAATTGGTGATTGCTAAGATGTTCACTGTAAGTTTCAAAAAGGTTAACTTGAGTTCATAGAATAAACATTATTTTGCTTTGAAAAATACTTTTCCATTTCTGCTGCACCACAGACTTATGGAGGGAGCCGTGTGCTCCCCATACCACAATCTATTAAAAGTTGTTGGTCAGGTAAACTCCATGATACACTTTGCGGTTCTCTAAGCCCTGGCCCATTACTGGTGGCTTCAATGGCAAACCTTGTTGACAATCCTGGGGTGGCATGGTGGCACAGTGATTAGTACTACTGCCTCACAGCGGGTACAATTCCAGCCTTGGGTGACTGTGTGGAGTTTTCACAGTCTCTCCCACAGTGTGCAGGTTGGGTAGATTGGCCATGCTAAATTTCCCCTTCATGTCCAAAAAGTTATGAGGTGTTACTGGGATAGGGTCAGGGCGAGGGCCTAGCTCCCCTAGCCTGGCTGGGGGACTGGAGGATCCAACCCACACCTGCTGTTCATAATAATTTTAAGTCACTCTCCTGAACATATTTGTATATGTCAGTGAACAAGTAGAATAGCTGAACTGAAGCTCCTCATAACTTCTGACAATCTAATTAGTCGATCTCCATTCCTATTAGTTACTTTTATAGGAGTTATTTCAGGTCAAAACATGGAGAACCGCCTGGGGCCGGCGTGAATCCTGCCCCGCTGCCCCGAAGCCGGCTGCAGGATTCTCTGGCGTCGGTTTTTCGGCGAGGGCGGGAATCGCATCACGACAGTCGGGGGCCGTTGGCAGCAGCCCCCCGGCGATTCTCTGCCCCACGATGGGCCGAGCGGCCACCTGTATTCGGCCGGTCCCGTCGGCATAAATCAAACCAGGTCCGTACCGGCGGGACCTGGCTCTGCGGGCGGCCTGCGGAGTCCTCAGAGGGGGTGGCGTGTGGGGATCTGGCCCCAGGAGGTGCCCCCACAGTGGCCTGGCCCACAATCAGGGCCCACCGATCCGCTGGCGGGCCTGTACCGTGGGGGCACTCTTTCCCTCCACTCCGGCTGATGTCAACCTCCGCCATGGCCGGCGCGGAGAAGAACCCCCTGCGCATGCGCTGGGATGACGCCAGCACACGCCGGCCCTCCCGGGCATGCGCCAACTTGCATTGGCCGGCGGAGTCCCTTCAGCGCGATTGGAGTGGCGCCATCCCTTCCACGCCGGTTGGTGGGGCGTCAACCCCCAGCCTAGCCCCTGAAGGTGCGGAGGATTCCACACCTTCTGGGCGGCCCGACGCCGGAGTGGTTCACGCCACTCCTCAGCGCCGATCAGGCCCGCCCCGCAGGTTAGGGGAGAATCCCGCCCATGAATTGCCGAAAGATCAATTGAAAAAAAGAAACGTGCAATCTCACTGGAGCTTGTGAAACCTGAGTTAGGAAGAAGTGTCCAAAGTTGATTCACAATCTCATGACAAAGCGTCAAACAAGTTTTTTCCAGCTAGCTACAGAAGGAAAGCCCAAAGGAAATCGAGGGAAGATTGGCCCTTGGGTCAATCTGACATCAGATGTCCCGCGTGTGAGAAACATTTCTTGTGAAAATTGAATGCTACAGTCACACAAGCACCCATATTTATTGGAAATAGATCATAGGCTGTCATCATTGACAGCTATGGACAAACCAGCAATGTTATAACATATATCAAAATATTTTATTTAGGGAAACACCATCAAAATGCAATAACCTGTATTTCTCACATTTTTAAATCCTTATAGACACATCTGAACTTATAAAATATGTGTATGAATAGGTTGAAGAACATGCTTCTTGGCTTTAAATAATAAATACATACATAATTTGTAGGTTGTTACTCGTGGGGCACTGCAAGGATTAGTGTTGGGACGTCAGCTATTATAATCTATATGTCATTCTCTCTGCGTCTGTGTGGGTTGCCTCTGGACACTCTGGTTTCCTCCCACAGTCCAAATATGTGCAGGTTAGGTGAATTGGCCATGATAAATTGCCCCTTTATGTTCAATAAAGATGCATAGGTTAGGTTAAGGGATTATTGGGATGGGGTGGCGAAGTGAGCTAGGGTGGAATACTCTTTCAAATGGCCGGTGCAGACCCGATGGGCTGAATGGCCTCCTTCTGCACTGTAGGATTCTATAATAATGACAGATAAAGAGACTGGTTGTAATGCACTTGAATCTACTGATGATTCAAAGCTCGCTGGGATGGTAAGTTGAAGACAACACCAAGACAAAATCTTCACAGTGCTGTATGGCAGCCTTGGGGTCAGGACCGGTAACAAAGTTTGAAAGTTGCCTCTGAACGATTCCGGGGGTTGGCTCGCAGTAGCAGCTGTTACCCACCCTGCAGTGGCCAATTCGGGTCAATTAAGGATTCACTCTGGGTCAAGGTACAGGCGCTACAGGGATTCTTCTGGCATCTGACCAACTCCGTACCACCCCACCATCCAAGGACTTGGACGATCCTCCAAGTGGCAGGCAAGTAGAACACAAGTCCCTCATCTCATTAACCCCAATATTAAGCCACGGGACTGAGCCTGAGCTTCTCCCGCACCTGCTTCAGGAGGGCCCACGTCTCCCAGTTGGGCTCCAGTCAGTCGAGTGCCGTGGGCCCTCTGGGCCTCCATCCTCAGGATCCCATCCATCATCCTTAAATGGATAGTGAAAGTGGAGGCCGCCTGCCTGAATATTTCTTCCTTTGGCGCATATCTGACCCGTACGTAACCGGGAAGTGATGTCTGAAATAGTTTAGAGTGCAGAAGGTTCAGCCCCTCTGTAAAGGGAAAAAGGCAGGTTAAGTGAATGGGCAAGAAGGTGGTAGATGAAATGTAACATGGCGAATTGTGTAAGCATCTTTCCTTTGGTGAAATGGAAACACTGACTATTTTTCAAATGGTTACAAACCATAAAATGCAGAGGGATTTGCCCCGGTATGCTAAAAAGAAAATTAACATGCAGATGCAGAAAGCTATTAAGAAGGCAAATGATTGCCCTTTGTTGCAAGGCTTTTGCAGAGTAAGGAAAGCATTACTGCAATTGTATAGGACCCCACTGAGCACTCTGTACAATTTTGATGTCTTTACTTAAAGAAGAATTTATTTGCCTTAGAGGGAATGCAATGAAGACTTGCTAGAATGATTCCTGGGATGAGCTGGTTGTCTTATGAGGAGAAATTCAGTAGAATGGGGCTAGAAGAATGAGAGATGAGTAAATTGAAACATTTAAGATTCAGAGAGCATTTGACAGAGTAGGCTGGTACTCCAGACTGGAGGGGCGGGATTCTCCGACCCCCGCCGGGTCGGAGAATCCCCGGGGGATGGCGCAAATCCCGCCTCGTCGTCCCAACGCCAGCTGCCGTGCTCTCCGGCGCCGTTTTTCATGCAGGGGCGGGATTCATACCATGCTGGTCGGGGGCCGTTGGCAGCCACCCCCCCCGGGGCGATTATCTGGGCAGGGCCGAGCGACTGTCCGTTTTTGGCCAGTCCCGCCGGCGTAAATCACTCAACTCATGTACCGGTGGGACCTGGCAGGTAAGTCGGTGGGGGCGGGCCTTGGGGGGTGGGTCAGAGGGGGATCCGATCCCAGGGGGTCCCCCATGGTGGCCTGGCTCCACCATGGCTGGCGCGGAGAAGTGCGCATGCGGCAAAAAACGCCGGCCGGTCTGCGCATGCGTGGAAACACGCCGGCGGTTCCGTGTATGCGCGAGATTACGCTGGCCCTTCAGCGCATGCACGAACACGCGCTGTCCATTCGCCGCCGTCTGGAGCGGCGCCAACCCTTCCGGAGAATTCCTCACTTTCGGGGGCTGTTGACGCCGGAGTGGTTGCCGCAGGTTCTCCCGCCGGCGTGGGGACTGAGTCCCCAGAAGGCAGAATCCTGGCAGGGGTGTCTAGAACTATGCCCGCAGTCTCAGGATATTTTGGCCCCGGATGAGGAGAAATTTTTCAATCGGAGGATTGTGAATCTTCCGTCTTCTCTATCCCAGACAGCTGAGGATACTCGGTTGTTGAATAAATTCAAGGCTAAAATGGATGGGTCTTTGGACTCCAGAAAAATCAGGGTATATGGAGTTCAGGAACGCCTACTCCTGTTCCTCTTAATACTTCATTTGCGTATTGATACTTGTGTGGATAAAATAAAGAACAAATAAAATTACAGCACAGGAACAGGCCCTTCGGCCCTCCCAGCCTGCGCCGATCCAGATCCTGAATCTAAACCTGTCACCTATTTTCCAAGGATCTACTTCCGTCTGTTCCCTGCTCATGCATATATCTGTCTAGATGCATCTTAAATGATGCTATTGTGCCCGCCTCTACCACCTCCGCTGGCAAAGCGTTCCAGGCACCCACCAGCCTCTGTGTAAAAAACTTTCCACGCACATCTCTCTTAAACTTTCCCCCTCTCACCTTGAAATCATGACCCCTTGTAATTGACACCCCCACTCTTGGAAAAAGCTTGTTGCTATTCACCCTGTCCATACCTCTCATGATTTTGTAGACCTCAATCAGGTCCACCCTCAACCTCCGTCTTTCCAACGAAAACAATCCTAATCTAATCAACCTTTCTTCATAGCTAGCACCCTCCATACCAGGCAACATCTTGGTGAACCTCCTCTGCACCCTCTCCAAAGCATCCACATCCTTCTGGTAATGTGGCGACCAGAACTGCACGCAGTATTCCAAATGTGGTCTAACCAAAGTCCTATACAACTGTAACATGACCTGCCGACTTTTGTACTCAATACCCCGTCCGATGAAGGCAAGCATGCTGTATGCCTTCTTGACCACTCTATCGACCTGTGTTGCCACCTTCAGGGTACAATGGACCTGAACTCCAGGATCTCTCTGTACATCAATTTTCCCCAGGACTC
Organism: Scyliorhinus canicula; assembly: GCF_902713615.1. Taxonomy (NCBI): domain Eukaryota; kingdom Metazoa; phylum Chordata; class Chondrichthyes; order Carcharhiniformes; family Scyliorhinidae; genus Scyliorhinus; species Scyliorhinus canicula. The sequence goes on along the minus strand of NC_052146.1, from coordinate 46,610,728 downwards.
TTCCATTGACCGTATAGTCCGCTCTTGAATTGGATCTTCCAAAATGCATCACCTCGCATTTGCCTGGATTGAACTCCATCTGCCATTTCTCTGCCCAACTCTCCAATCTATCTATGTTTTGCTGTATTCTCTGACAGTCCCCCTCGCTATCTGTAACTCCACCAATCGTGGTATCATCTGCAAACTTGCTAATCAGACCACCTATATCTTCATCCTGATCATTTATATATATCATAAACAACAGTGGTCCGAGCATGGATCCCTGTGGGACACCACTAGTCACCCTTCTCCATTTTGAGACACTCCCTTCCAACACTCCTCTATGTCTCCTGTTGCCCAGCCAGTTCTTTATCCATCTAGCTAATACACCCTGAACCCTATGCGACTTCACTTTTTCCATCAACCTGCCATGGGAAACTTTATCAAACGCCTTACTGAAGTCCATGTATACGACATCTACAGCCCTTCCCTCATCAATTAACTTTGCCACTTCCTCAAAGAATTCTATTAGGTTTGTAAGGCATGACCTTCCCTGCACAAAACCATGCTGCCGATCACTGATAAGTCTATTTTCTTACAAATGTGAATAGATCCTATCCCTCAGTATCTTTTCCAACAGTTTTCCTACCACTGACGTCAAGCTCACAGGTCTATATTTCCCTGGATTATCCCTGCTACCCTTCTTAAACAAAGGGACAACATTAGCAATTCTCCAGTCCTCCGGGACCTCACCCGTGCTCAAGGATGCTGCCTGTTAAGGCCCCAGCTATTTTGTTCCTCGCTTCCCTCTGGGATAGATCCCATCCGGACCTGGGGACTTGTCCAGCTTAATGCCTTTTAGAATACCCAAAACTTCCCCCTTCCTTATGCCGACTTGACCTCGAGTATTTAAACATCCATCCCTAACCTCAACATCTGTCATGTCCCTCTCCTTGGTGAATACCAATGCAAAGTACTCATTAAGAATCTCGCCCATTTCCTCTGACTCTACGCATAAATTCCCCCTTTTGTCTTTGAGTAGGCCAATCCTTTCTCTAATTACCCTCTTGCTCCTTATATACAAATAAAAGGCTTTGGGATTTTCCTTAACCCTGTTAGCCAAAGATATTTCATGACCCCTTTTAGCCCTCTTTATTGCACGTTTGAGATTTGTCCTACTTTCCCGATATTCCTCCAAAGCTTCATCAGTTTTAAGTTGCCTAGATCTTATGTATGCTTCCTTTTTCATTTTAGCTAGTCTCACAATTGCACACGTCATCCATAGTTCCCTAATCGCTCACCGAGCTAAATCGCTGGCTTTTAAAGCAGACCAAGCAGGCCAGCAGCACGGTTCGATTCCCGTACCAGCCTCCCCGGACAGGCGCCGGAATGTGGCGACTAGGGGCTTTTCACAGTAACTTCATTGAAGCCTACTCGTGACGATAAGCGATTTTCATTTCATTTTCATTTCTATCCCTCATTTTCACAGGGACATGTCCTGCACTCTAATCAACCTTTCCTTAAAAGGCGCCCACATTTGCTGCTAATCCACATTTCCTAGCTCCTGCCGAATTTTGTTATACTTGGCCTTTCCCCAGTTTCACACTCTTCCTTTCGGACCACTCTCGTCTTTGTCCATGAGTATTCTAAAACTTACGGAATTGTGATCGTTATTCCCAAAGTAATCACCGACTGAAACTTCAACCACCTGGCCGGGATCATTCCCCAATACCAGGTCCAGTATGGCCCCTTCCCGAGTTGGATTATTTACATACTGCTCTAAAAAAAACTCTCCTGGATGCTCCTTACAAATTCTGCTCCATCTACGCCTCCAACACTACGTGAGTCCCATTCAATTTTGGGGAAGTTAAAATCTCCCATCACAACCACCCTATTGCTCCTACATTTTTCTATAATCTGTCTACATATTTGTACCTCTACTTCACGCTCCCTTTTGGGAGGACTGTACTAAAGTCCCAACAATGTTACTGCACCCTTCCTATTTCTTAGCTCTACCCATATTGCCTCAGTGCTCGAATCTTCCATCGTGCCCTCCTTAATCACAGCTGTGATATCATCTCTGACTAGTAATGCAACTCCTCCACCCCTTCTACCTCCCTCTCTATCCCTCCTGAAGCATCTATACCCTGGGATATTGAGTTGCCAATCTTGCCCTTCCCTCAACCACGTCTCAGCAATACCAATAACATCATTTGGGGCCTCACGGTAGCATGGTGGTTAGCATCAATGCTTCACAGCTCCAGGGTCCCAGGTTCGATTCCCGGCTGGGTCACTGTCTGTGTGGAGTCTGCACGTCCTCCCCGTGTGTGCGTGGGTTTCCTCCGGGTGCTCCGGTTTCCTCCCACAGTCCAAAGATGTGCGGGTTAGGTGGATTGGCCATGCTAAATTGCCCGTAGTGTAAGGTTAATGGGGGTTGGGTTAGGTTACGGGTATACGGGTTACGTGGGTTTAAGTAGGGTGATCATGGCTCGGCACAACATCGAGGGCTGAAGGGCCTGTTCTGTGCTGTACTGTTCTATATTCTATCATATTCGCAGGTACTAATCCAAGCCCTAAATTCATCTGCCTTACCTGCTACACTTCTCGCATTAAAACAAATGCACCTCAGACCACCTGTCCCTTTGCGTTCATCATCTCTTCCCTGTCTACTGTTCCCCTTAGTCACATTGAGTTTATTATCTAGTACCTTACTGGCTTTAGTTGCTGCCTCTTTACTGACCTCTAACTTCCTAATCTGGTTCCCATCTCCCTGCCACATTAGTTTAAAACCTCCCGAACAGTGTTAGCAAAAGCACCCCCTCGGACATTGGTTCCAGTCCTGCCCAGGTGTAGACCATCCGATTTGTAATGGTCCCACCACCCCCAGAACCGGTTCCAATGTCCCAAAAATCTGAACCCCTCCCTCCTGCACCATCTCTCATGCCACGTATTCATTCTGACTATTCTTGAATTTCTACTCTGACTGTCTCGTGGCACTGGTAGCAATCCTGAGATTAATAACTTTTGAGGTTCTACTTTTTAACCTGTCTCCTAACTCCCTAAATTCTGATTGTAGGACCTCATCTTGTTTTTTACCTATATTGTTGGTGCCTATATGCACCATGACAACTGGCTGTTCACCCTCCCCCTTCAGTATGTCCTGCAGCTGATCTGAGACATCCCTGACCCGTGCACCTGGGAAGCAACATACCATTCGGGAGTCTCGTTTTTGACCACAGAAACACCTGTCTACTCCCCTTACAATTGAATCCCCTATGACAATAGCCCTGCCAGTCTTTTTCCCGCCCTTCTGTGCAGCAAAGCCAGCCACAGTGCCATGAGCCTGGATACTACTGCCTTCCCCTGATGAGTCATCTCCCCCAACAGTATCCAAAACATTATACCTGTTTTGGAGGGAGATGACCGCAGGGGACACCTGCATTACCTTCCTGCTCTTTCTCTGCCTTTCGGTCACCCATTCCCTTTCTCCCTCACCAATCCGAATCTGCGGTGTGACCATCCACAACCTCCTCAGCTCCAAAGTGAGTCCATCCGCAGCTCCAGAGTTATCATGCGGTCTAACAGGAGCTGCAGCTGGACACACTTCCCGCACATGAAGCAGTCAAGGGCATTGGCCGCGTCCCTGAACTCCCACATTGAACACGAGGAGAATAACACGGGTCTGGGATCTCCTGCCATTTTTACACTTTACCTTAACTGATTACAGATATAATATCAAATAATGAATAAGTGAAAGAAATAAAGATTTTACTTACCAATCACAATACTTACCAACACACGAAGAGTAAAATTTCTCCCAGCTACTGCTAATTGGAGCACTTTCCTGACCAGCCAATCAGGTCTCTGTTTTGCTGTGATGTCATTCTTCAAATTTATCCACAAAGACCCTGTGGCCACTGTTTAAGCAGCAAAGCAGCTCCGCCCACTCCAACAGCTGAATTCCCGCCGAAAAGACTCGAATCCGCGAAGCAGCTAGTTTAAATACTCACCGCCCGACTCTGCAGTTCCACCCACTCCAACAGCTGAATTCCCGCCGAAAAGACTCGAATCCGCGAAGCAGCTAGTTTAAATACTCACCGCTCGACTCTGTAGCTCCGCCCACTCCAAGAGCTGAATTCCCGCTGAAAATTGGCATGATTAAACGGCCTCATCGTGCCTGGCTCGGTGATGCGACGAGGCCGTTAAATCTCGTCAGGAATATCTCTCAAGCGATCTCGCGAGATGTCACAATCGATCTCGCTCTCACTGGGGCGACCCGGATTTCCATATTTAGTTAGCTTCATTTAAGTGTGTCTAAACTGGATTCTCCCAAGACCTGGGATCGAACGCCCGCACCTGGGAGACCTTGCCGTGGTGCCGTTTAGCACTGGTTTCCACAAACATGAAGCAGGGGTAACAGCATTTGTGGGGTGGGTGGGATGGTGGGGGGAATGGGCAAAAGTGTCTCTCAGGCAATTTGAGGCCCCCAGGTGGCCGGGCTGGGGCACCTTGGCATTGCGACATTTAAAAATGGTGCCCCGATCGCGTCCTACATTGACGAAATGAATGTATAAGTGTGATCGCGTCAGGGCATTCCTCACTGAGGCATGGAAAAAAAATTAGTCCCCTTTAATATCGGAGTTGTTCCTGGTGCTGCAGGTGGCAAGATGTACCCCACTAAACGAGTCCAAAATGGGATTCTGTTTTTTTTCCTGTCAAATCGCGCCCAAAATCTTTATGTATGTGATTTAATTGTGTCTTGCAATTCTAAAACTGCTAGTACCTTTGCACATCTTTATTGAAAAACAGTTGCTCCATAGTCCAGGCAAACTAATTCCTCTTGTCACCTCAGCGAGCTTGATCTTCAATTTATAAAGAGAGTAAGTAATAATGGATAAAAGCAAATCCCACTTTCTATGACCTTTAGCTTTGACAAAGGGTCACCTGCACTCGAAACGTTAGTTCTTTTCTCTCCTTACAGATGCTGCCAGACCTGCTGAGATTTTCCAAAATTTTCTCTTTTGGAATTAATAATGTACAACACATACTTGGGAAATGTTGTGAGTCAGCCTCACTTAGGTCACAACATGGATCCATCCCTCCATTATTTGTTCTTTCATAATCAAGCTTAAATAGGTTTGTGTGAAAAAGATTCTCATCCAATTCCAATAAATTCATGATAAGCTCACATGGTAGCTAGAGGGTGTTGCTCAGTGGATTGGGGTCTACGCTAATGTTTGACTGCAGTACAATTGTATTTCTATTTAATCAGGAGCTATTCAGTTCAGTAATCATTGCTATTCAGTTCCAACAATAAATTAATAATTGAGTTGGACTCACATTGGGATCTTACTGGAGATCAGCATCAAGGATGTTTGCTACAATGGATAGATGTTATTTGGTAATAGCTGCTCCTGCTCATTCAAGCAGTTACACTAGTATCATTTAAGCTACATTTAGGGGTCAGTCAATGGTGCTGCAGATAACAGAATAATGATTAAATGTAGTCATGATGTATCACTGATAAATGCCGCGGTGGTTTCCCAGTGATAGGCCTTGTAAGACGCTGCAGGAACTGAATGCAACATTTACTTATATCTCAGTTTCCAGCAAGGGTTGAGGACAGCAATCAAAGGAGTGGAGGTGTTGAGTAAAGGTGTGATGCACAGGCCAGCAAGAGGATATCACTAATAATAATCTTTATCAGTGTCACAAGTAGGCTTACATTAACACTGCAATGAAGTTACTGTGAAAAGCCCCAAGTCGCCACATTCCGGCGTCTGTTCGGGTACATAGAGGGAGAATTCAGAATGTCCAAATTACCTAACAAGCGCGTCTTTCGGGACTTGTGGGAGGAAACCGGAGCACCCGGAGGAAACCCACGCAGACATGGGGAGAACGTGCAGACTCCACACAGACAGTGACCCAAGCAGGGAATCGCACCTGGAACTCTGGAGCTGTGAAGAAACTGTGCTACCCACTGTGCTACCATGCTGCCCTTATATACACTGTACAGCAGGTTGCCGATTGTATATGCAGTCATGTCTGAAACATCGATCACAACTTCTTGCAGGTCTGACATTCATCATATGAACACAATTTGAGATTTACATGGTTATTATCTAATTGCCCATCAATATTATGAAGTATCTAATTTTACATGCGCTGTACACAGAATAATATACCACTTAACCTTTGGAACAGGTCATATTTTCAGTTTAATTTAAAATGAATTGAAGAAATTTACTATGGAAGTAATAGACAAATGTAACTTAAAACCTCAAATGACATTCTCATGAGGTTGAAAACAGATGGCACAGGAGGTAGATTTTGCAGTTAAAAAACTTGGACTAGATCTTTTTGGTGAATAGTGGCATGTTAATGATGCAGACCATCGTTAATATCCAAATTGGCTAGCAAGTTTAGAAGATTGAGAGACGAGTTGTGAATCTCTAGAACTTGCCAAACGATTTATGCCATTCCACTGTTTGCTTCTCACTAACGGTATCTCACCCTTTGCTTCCCCATTATAATCCAGAAGTTGCTGAGTCTGGTAACTAAGATCAAAGCTATCCTTTTAATGTGTGATTGTTAATACGCTACCCATCAAGCTGTCCGGCCCAGAAAGCCAACCATTTAAACTGTTCAATCTCACCCCGGCATGTTATCAGCGATTTTAGAAAAGCCAATTATTTTCTCTGCCTTTGACTTTTTTTCTGGATACATTCTTTCTTTCCATCTCTTATTTCTTTTCTCCCTGTATCTGATTTGACTTAATTCACTCCCCTTTTGGGTCATCTCGTCCTTTTTTCAATCCCTTAACCCTTTGAGGGAACTGAAGAAAGGAATTAGGAGAGCTAAGAGAGGGCATGAAAAATCTTTGGCAGGTAGGATCAAGGAAAACCCCAAAGCCTTTTACACATATGTGAGAAATATGAGAATGACTAGAGCGAGGGTAGGTCCGATCAAGGACAGTAGCGGGAGATTGTGTATTGAGTCTGAAGAGATAGGAGAGGTCTTGAACAAGTATTTTTCTTCAGTATTTACAAACGAGAGGGGCCATATTGTTGGAGAGGACAGTGTGAAACAGACTGATAAGCTCGAGGAGATACTTGTCAGGAAGGAAGATGTGTTGCGCGTTTTGAAAAACTTGAGGATAGATAAGTCCCCCGGGCCTGACGGAATATATCCAAGGATTCTATGGGAAGCAAGAAATGAAATTGCAGAGCCGTTGGCAATGATCTTTTCGTCCTCGCTGTCAACAGGGGTGGTACCAGAGGATTGGAGAGTGGCGAATGTCGTGCCCCTGTTCAAAAAGGGAATAGGGATAACCCTGGGAATTACAGGCCTGTTAGTCTTACTTTGGTGGTAGGCAAAGTAATGGAAAGGGTACTGAGGGATAGGATTTCTGAGCATCTGGAAAGGCACTGCTTGATTAGGGATAGTCAGCACGGATTTGTGAGGGGTAGGTCTTGCCTTACAAGTCTTATTGACTTCTTTGAGGAGGTGACCAAGCATGTGGATGAAGGTAAAGCAGTGGATTTTAGTAAGGCATTTGATAAGGTTCCCCATTGTAGACTTGTGCAGAAAGTACGGAGGCATGGGATAGTGGGAAATTTGGCCAGTTGGATAACAAACTGGCTAACCGATAGAAGACAGAGAGTGGTGGTGGATGGCAAATATTCAGCCTGGAGCCCAGTTATCAGTGGTGTACCGCAGGGATCAGTTCTGGGTCCTCTGCTGTTTGTGATTTTCATTAACGACTTGGAAGAGGGAGTTGAAGGGTGGGTCAGTAAATTTGCAGATGATACGAAGATTGGTGGAGTTGTGGATAGTGAGGAGGGCTGTTGTCGGCTTCAAAGAGATATAGATAGAATGCAGAGCTGGGCTGAGAAGTGGCAGATGGAGTTTAACCCTGACAAGTGTGAGGTTGTCCATTTTGGAAGGACAAATATGAATGCGGAATACAGGGTTAATGGTAGGGTCTTGGCAATGTGGAGGAGCAGAGAGATCTTGGGGTCTATGTTCATAGATCTTTGAAAGTTGCCACTCAAGTGGATAGAGCTGTGAAGAAGGCCTATGGTGTGCTAGCGTTCATTAGCAGAGGGATTGAATTTAAGAGCCGTGAGGTGATGATGCAGCTGTACAAAACCTTGTTCAGGCCACATTTGGAGTACTGTGTGCAGTTCTGGTCGCCTCATTTTAGGAAGGATGTGGAAGCTTTGGAAAAGGTGCAAAGGAGATTTACCAGGATGTTGCCTGGAATGGAGAGTAGGTCATACAAGGAAAGGTTGAGGGTGCTAGGCCTTTTCTCATTAGAACGGAGAAGGATGAGGGGCGACTTGATAGAGGTTTATAAGATGATTAGGGGAATAGATAGAGTAGACAGTCAGAGACTTTTTCCCCGGGTGGAACACACCATTACAAGGGGACATAAATTTAAGATAAATGGTGGAAGATATAGAGGGGATGTCAGAGGTAGGTTCTTTACCCAGAGAGTAGTGGGGGCATGGAACGCACTGCCTGTGGAAGTATTTGAGTCGGAAACGTTAGGGACCTTCAAGCGGCTATTGGATAGGTACATGGATTAGGGTAGAATAATGGAGTGTAGGTTAACTTCTTAAGGGCAGCATGGTAGCATTGTGGATAGCACAATTGCTTCACAGCTCCAGGGTCCCAAATTCGATTTCGACTTGGGTCACTGTCTGTGTGGAGTCTGCACATCCTCCCCGTGACTGCGTGGGTTTCCTCCGGGTGCTCCGGTTTCCTCCCACAGTCCAAAGATGTGCAGGTTGGGTGGATTGGCCATGACAAATTGTCCAAAATTCTATGATTAACCTAGGACAAAAGTTCGGCACAACATCGTGGGCCGAAGGGCCTGTTCTGTGCTGTATTTCTCTATCTATCAACCCGTAACCTTGGTTAAGGGATAAACTGTTGGTTCCGCGATTCATTATGGTGTCAGAAACTTCAATGTCTTCCCTTGTGCCACTATCAGCCCACACTTTCAGCAGTTATCTTGTTGAGCTTAAGTCTAATGGCACTCTGCTGAATGCCCCGCTTCAACAACATGCAGTCCATTAATTCCATGGCTGTGGACAATAGTGTTGTGAAGCAATTTGCATATTTAAATTAACTTCTTAATAATCCAACACATGTGCAAAATTAAATGGAGTATCAGGACCTATGCACAGATCAGTGGCAAAATGACAATGTTCATGCTTCCAAACAAGCACCTGTGATATTGCTAGAAACCTTAATCCAGAATAGATGCGTTAGTGTGTAACCTGCCAATATGTGGTGTCGTTAAAATTTTCCATAGAGATATGCTAGCCAAATATCTGTTATCTGTTTGGATATGTCGTTCTCATTATCCTAATGCCACTATGTTCATTCTCATCTGTCCCTTTTGACAATCCCATCTGTTGATGAAAACAAGTGCTTTGCAATTACGCCTTTGGATGATGACACACAAAACACCTCTCTGCTATTTCAGAGATGCACTCCCCATTTATTTCCAAAAAGTGAAAGAGGGACTATAAATGGTATTGTCACACAGGAAAGGGCAAGATTTGAAATTCTTAAAGCTCATGGTTCAGTTGTCAGGAGAGTTAATTTATCCATTTATGGATAACCATTTATGTGAAAATCTGAAGATGCAAAACCAGGCAGGAACAAAAGCCAGAGAAGAAAGGAAATTCCCCCCGAGCAACTACAGAAAATTTCACTTCCCTTGTACCTACACAGAAGTGTACGGATCATGGCTTGGACTGAGACCATTGACAACAGTCAAGCCTCATTCGCAGTGTAAAGTTCTAAGTCCTTGATGCTGTTCAAGGGGAACATTGTAGCATTTGATGAAAGATTTAAGTAAAGCAACCATTTTCTTACTGGTGTTAAACCTATGAAAAAGGACAAAAAAAAAACCCGGCTATTCCATCCATCTGTCTCACACTGGCATGATGTAATTGCTAGGTACCATCACTTCCTTATCGATGATCTCCTGGAAGAGGAGGGAAACATGTTCACAATTTAACCCTGGCAGGTAATGATACTCTGCAAATCAAAAAGTACATGCCAGTGTGATAATCATAAGTTCTTACATGGGGCAGAATGGAGCCACTGCATTAACACAGGCCTTTATATCATTATATTATCTGTTCTTGCTAACTGGGCTGTGACATATTATTGTCATCCTATCTACCTTTCCAAACTTGCGAGTCCCTGTGTGGCGTATTTCCCTTCAAGGGCAACTCAGCAGAGTGAAGGTCAATCATCACACACTGCGAGACAGTTGTGCCAGAACTTAGTATCTTGTGCCTTATATTTCAGATATTTCAATGTCTATCATGAACTAAATTTACTCTCCAGTAGCTACATCAGTTGGTCTATCTACCAGTAAGCTGGACCTTAGGGCGTCACATGATGTGAGTGCGGGAGCGGCTGTGTTTTTGCAAACTTCGGTTCTGCTCAACTTTGAGCCTTTTTAAAAACCTGTATGCACATTTCTTTTGGGTTTTTTTGGTGTACATAGTTTTTACTATGTTCCGAGGTTTGTCAGTCAGTGTTTCAGCATTATTGTGTCAGGACAAAATGCTTAAATCTTAAATCCTCATTGATCAGTTGTGGCTGGCTGGAGTTGGCGTGGGGCCTTGTCTTTAGTGGCTACTTTTGGGAGGGCTCCCGCCCTGACGGTGCGGTGTATACCGATGGATGATGGCTGCTTACGATGATATTAACCCATCTGAATGTCTCGGCTCTACGGTGCAGGTCATTAAAGCCCAATTTCAAGAGTTACGAGGTGTGTTTATGGAGGCGTTCGAGCCGCATGAGGAGTTTCTTCTTGTTGCAGAATGAGTGCTATCAATTGAGCACATTTAAACCTGTCTTCAGGGCCGGATGCGGGATTGGCCTCCTGACCCCTGGTCCTGTGTCGTCTGATTCCTGATGTTGGTCAAGAGGGGCTGGAGATGGCTGAGCTGGCCAGGTCGGGATCGCCCGGCTGGAGCCTGGGATGTTAACCACCAGGGTTAGGCGGCATGTTGGGAGCAATGAGGTTCTATGCTTCGATCGCTGGAATCCAAAGATTACTGACTGTTTTTGATCCTGTTTTGCCCTTGATTCTACTTTAGTGAAGTCTTTATCCTGATAATGGCCTCGCATCTCACTTCTTATCCTAGCTATTGCTTTCTGATTAGTATGTGTTGTCCGTTGATGTTAAGGTATTTGCTTGCAGGGAAGTGAATAATTTGGGTGTGATGTCCTGCACCGTTGGTTATCCCGATTTAATAAGTTTATATATTGTTAAGCTGAATTCGGGATTTGTGCACAGTCTCCTTATCCTAAATGTATCCTTGGTAGTAGTATGAGCAGAACCGGAGCAGGATGAGGGGTGGAGGGGAGGGGCTGGTAGGATTAGGAAAGTGTCTTTTTTTTTTGTGCCCTTCCTTTTACAGGTCCAGGCAGACGCTCTGTTACCTTGTTGAGCACCCGGACTTGTGTGGCACCCCTTTGGACACGGGTCAGTCATTTCTTCTGATATGGGTCCCGCTCTTTGACTGCTGGGTGTCATGGTAATCTTTGGGGCTTAATTCTTCTGAGCTTTTCTTTGGTGACAGTGCCGGGTTAGGTCAAACTCGGGATCAGCTCCCATTCTTGCAATAACTATTATTGTGTGTTGTACCTGTTGCTATCATTTTTGTTTTGTCTGGTAGGATTTCTGTAAAAATTGAAAACTCCAATAAAAAGGCTTTTTTTCCAAACTGGCCCATGTTTCAGCTCATGCTTACTCCATTAGGTGTGTTTGTTTTCATTAGTGTTGATCTTATTGGACATTTTGGAAAGACAGTTCCAGGTAATTTATTCGATTGAGGTCCGGCATAACCAAGACTAGTGGAAGAGCATTGCAGTTCCCATCGTCTTTTTTTCATCCTTACAGTAAAATAAAGTTCCAGTCCTATTGGAGACTAACTGGTAATGTTCTGCATCACCCACCAATAATGAGTAGAGTGAAGCCTTCTACCCTGCCTTTGCAAAGGTCGTGAAATAATTGCGTTTATCACTGAATTTAATTGTTCATTTAGCTTGCTATGTCTCTTCAAAATCATTTTTTATATGTTTGACCAGTTTCTCATTCAGGTAGAAACAAGGACACAGTCTCTTGCCTTTTTGACAATGAAACAATAGGCAAAAGGCTTCCCGTGTGTCAGACTGGTGTTGGAATCTATATGCGCATGTCGGAATTGTAGGTTGAATATTTCTTACAGCCTATGATTCCAGATGATATACATACAAATTTAAATGCAGGAACATTTCAGCTGCCAGCATATTTTTCCTCAGTATATACTGGCGGCGGTGCTGAAAAATTAAGCTCCATAACTAACTAAGCCTCGAGCCACACTGTTCCAATGCAGTTGAAATACTGGCATTCACCCAACTCATGGAAAGTTGCCCAGATACAGCTTGTCCACAGAAAGCAGGATAAATCCAGTGTGGCTAATTACTAAACCATCAGTCTACTCTCAATCATCGGCAAAGTCAGCAGTACTTTCAACAGGCAGTTACTCAGCTCATTGACACTCAGTTTAATTTTTGCCTGAACTGCTCAGCACCAGACCTTATTACAGCCTTGGCCAAAATATCAATGAAATAGCTGAATTCCTGAGGTGAGCTGAGATGGGAGTAACTGCCCTGGCCATCAAAGCAGCATTTGACAAAGTGTGGCACCAAAGAGCCCTTGGAAATTTGAAGCCAATGGAAATTTGTGATAAAACTCTGCATTGGTTCGAATCATACCTGGTTATGGTTATTAAAACCTACTCATCTCAGTGTTCAGTTGTATTTTCTTTCTTCTCCAGGAAGTGGAGCAGTCAGTGTCTGCACGTCGCAAGACCTGAACAACATTAGGGTTTGCGTACCACAGAAGTGCCAAGCAATAACCATCCCCAACAAGAGAGAATTATGGTGGTCAGGAGGCCACAATGGGGGATGTCAAGAGATCGGGGTGGCATTGAGAAAAAAAGGAAATGAATGTATGTGCAGCTGGGCGGGGCATTCCCGGAGAGGCACCCCCCCCCCCCCCCCCCCCCCCCAAAAAAAACCAAAGTCCTGTTTGATAGGGTCATTCTCAGTGCGGCAGGTTCAGAGAAACACCCCACCAATCACGCCGAAAATTAAAGTCTAGTTTATTTTTGTTAAATTGCATCCTGGAGGGCACGGTGGCGCAATGGTTATCATTGCTGCCCCACAGCGCTGAGGACCCAGGATCAATCCCAGCTCAGTGTCACTGTCCGTGTGGAGTTTGCACGTTCTCCCTGTGTCTGTGTGGGTTGCACCCCCACAACCCAAAGATGCAGTGTAGGTGAATTGGCCACGCTAAATTGCCCCTTAATTGGGAAAAAAAATTGGGTACTTTAAATTTACATGAAAAGAATTACGACCCTGATCACCATTACTTCATCTTGGATGTGTGTGTATGCGCGTGTGTGTGAACAAATCCCGGCCTAGCCAGTATACCCACATTCTGTGAAAGATGCCTTCATCGGACGGGGCATTAAGTGTAAAAATTGGCAAATTATGCTGCAGCTGTATAGAACCTGAGTTAGGCCACACTTGTAATATAGTGTTCAATTCTGGTCGCCACACTACCAGAAGGATGTGTAGGCTTTAGAGAGTGTGCAGAAGAGGTTTACCAAGATGTTGCCTGGTATGAAGGGCATTAGCTATGAGGAGAGGTTGGATAAACTTGGTTTGTTCTCACTGGAACGATGGAGGTTGAGGGGCGACCTGATAGAGGTCTACAAAATAATGAGGGCTTTTTCCCAGGATGGAAGAGTCAATTACTAGGGGACATAGGTTTAAGGTGCGAGGGGCAAAGTTCAGAGGACATGTGCGAGATAAGTTGTTTTACACAGAGGGTAGTGGGTGCCTGGAGCTTGCTGCAAGAGGAGATGGTGGAAGCAGGGACGATAGTGACGTTTAAGAGGTGTCTTGGCAAATACATGAATAGCATGGGAATAGAGGGAAATGGGGCCCAGAAGTGTAAAAGGTTTTAGGTTAGATGGGCAGCATGGTCGGCGCAGGCTTGGAGGGCTGAAGGGCCTGTTCCTGTGCTGTTCTTTTCTTTGTTCTTTGCAACGGTGAGGTGGAGGCCCCCTTGAGGGAAGTGCAAGTGGGAATTGTGCAGGAACTGGCTGTCATTTTGCTGTCTTCCTTAGACACAAGGTGGTTCCAGAAGACTGGTAAATTGCAAAAATTACACCCACGTTCTCCATCACATCTGTCTGATGATGCAAGCTTCCACACCAGTGTTTCCACACCACATGGGCGGCACAGTAGTACAGTGGTTAGCACTGTTGTTTCACAGCGCCAGGGTCTCGGGTTTGATTTCTGGCTTGGATCACAGTCTGTGTGGAGTCTGCATGTTCTCCCTGTGTCTGCGTGGGTTTCCTCCAGGTGCTCCCACAGTCCAAAGACGTGCGAGTTCGGTGGATTGGGCTTGCTAAACTGCCCTTAGTGTCCAAGAAGGTAGGGTGGGGTTACTGGGTTACGGGGATAGGGTATGTGCTTGAGTAGAGTGCTCTTTCCAAGGGCCAGTGCACACCCAATGGGCCAAATGGCCTCCTGCACTGTAAATTCTATGATTCTATACACATGGACACACTGACACTATTCTCCTAGGATTGAGTGAAACTGAGGTGCTGGTCCCTGTCTGCCGAGCTAAAGAGGCTGACACTAGGACCCTTGCACTTAAACACGTTCGCGAACCCTCAGTATTATCCTGGGCTCCGGCTCACGCACTGGCACCGTCATTACACCTGCCAGGCAAACATAACTACCTCACTCTCCAACATTGGCCAACACTCTCCACCTCCAATTTATTCCCTCCTCTGTGCTTTCACTGGTCTAAAACAAAGCCAATTCTGTCAAGGCCAAACTGTAATTTGCCCTTTCGTTGGTCAGTTTCTTGCTAATGGACAGGAATTCTGTCCACTAATCATGGGCCTTGTTAATTGGTTGGCCACTTGAGTCCTTGAGTATGTGGGCAGTTTTATGCAAGCTGGATAACTGGAGCTTACTCAAATAAAAGGGCAGTTAGCTAGGATATTCAAGGGTGAGTTTTGTCAACCAGGGACTGTCCTCGGAGCATGGGGGCTGACAGTCTCTCTACTGTCACTGTGCAAGGATAGCCTGTCCTTAGGTGTGAAATAGTTTGTGCATTTGGGTCAGCATTTTTGCTCATCAAACTATATCTGTTAATAGCTTCTTAGACAAGAGCGAACTGAGTAACGCTGTGGTAAGTCAGAGCTGTGTGCATCTATCATCTTCCTAATCCCTTCCTATCGAAATTAGGAAAGTTGAAATAAAAGATGTACCTCTGAACCAGTGGACATGATTTATTTAGATTTCCAGAAGGCCTTTGACAAGGTGCCGCATAGGAGATTGTTAAATAAGTTAAGAGCCCATGGTGTTAAGGGTAAGATCCTGGCATGGATAGAGGATTGGCTGACTGGCAGAAGGCAGAGAGTGGGGATAAAGAGGTCCTTTTTCAGGATGGCAGCTGGTGACTAGTGGTGTACCTCAGGGACCACAACTTTTCACAATATACATTAATGATCTGGAAGAAGGAACTGAAGGCACTGTTGCTAAGTTTGCAGATGATACAAAGATCTGTAGAGGGACAGGTCGTACTGAGGAAGCATGGGGGGTACAGAAGGATTTGGATAGGCTAGGAGAGTGAACAATGAAGTGACAAATGAAGTACAATGTGGAAAAACGTGAGGTTATGCACTTTGGAAGGAGGAATTTAGGCATAGACTATTTTCGAAATGGGGAAATGCGCAGGTAATCAGAAGCACAAAGGGACTTGGGAGTCCTTGTTCACAATTCGCTTAACGTTAACGTGCAGGTTTAGTTGGCAGTTAAAAAGGCAAATGCAATGTTAGCATTCATGTTGAGAGGGTTAGAATGCAAGACCAAGGATGTACTTCTGAGGCTATATAAGGCTCTGGTCAGACCCCATTTGGAGTATTGTGAGCAGTTTTGGGACCTGTATCTAAGGAAAGATGTGCTGGCCTTGGAAAGGGTCCAGAGGAGGTTCAGAAGAATGATCCCTGGAATGAAGAGCTTGTCATATGAGGAATGGTTGAGGACTCTGGGTCTGTGCTCATTGGAGTTTAGAAGGATGGGGGGGGGGATCTTATTGAAACTTACAGGACACTGCAAGGCCTGGATAGAGTAGACGTGGAGAGGATGTTTCCACTTGTACGATAAACTAGAACCAGAGGGCACAATCTCAGACTAAGGCAATGATCCTTTAAAACAGAGATGAGGAGGAATTTCTTCAGCCAGAGGGTGGTGAATCTGTGGAACTCTTTGCCACAGAAGGCTGTGGAGGCCAAATCATTGAGTGTCTTTAAGACAGAGATAGATAGGTTCTTGAATAATAAGGGGATCGGGGGTTATGGGGCGAAGGCAAGAGAATGGAGATGAGAAAAATATTAGCCTTGATTGAATGGTGGAGCAGACCCGATGGGCCAAGTGGCCTAATTCTGCTCCTATGTATTATGGTCTTATGGCCATTTAGTTAAAATCATTTTGGCTGCATTTGCGTGTTATGTTTCTCTTTTGCTCGAGGTTCTTTTCCTTTTCACAGTTTCTCGTTGATCTGTTCTACTTTGATTGCCTGTCCCCATGTTGCTCTTACCACAGCTTCTCTGAACTCATGGAACTGGAACAAATTGATTTCCTTTTTATCTTCTGACCCCCTGGGAAGACCCCTCAGCTTAATATACCATTCCAGAGAGCTCAATGAAGGTCCCAGCCTGATATTGGATGCATGTGCTTTAATGCTCCATGGTGCAGTGCAACAGTGCCTCAAGGTGACCTCAGGGTGGGCCTCCCTTACTTTCAATTTACCTTTTTACAGCTGCTAATCTGTAGACTCATTACGGGGCGCTTGATTGGTGCGGAACCAAAGGGAAATAACGTTTGGACCAGTAATCTCATTTCCCCATTTTACTGGTGTTCCATTTCAAAGTATACAAGACCAGTTGAGACCAGTGTTCTTATTTCACCAATTCAACACCAACTCTGCATAGTAACTAAGAATGTTTTTTTTTATTATTGTGAGAATGTTCAAGTAAAACTTAACAAACTCCAGCTTTTCAGAAAGATTGGTTCTACCATGGTTAACTCTTGGATTTTCAGTGTGAGCAGTGTAGGTGGATAATTG
Source organism: Scyliorhinus canicula (assembly GCF_902713615.1). NCBI lineage: Eukaryota > Metazoa > Chordata > Chondrichthyes > Carcharhiniformes > Scyliorhinidae > Scyliorhinus > Scyliorhinus canicula. Next base: position 46,593,516 of record NC_052146.1, on the reverse strand, counting down.
TTGAACCTTCTGATGATAGATTAACGTATCACAGGAGTTGATGAATGTGTTTATTTGCTTCGAATGTTTTCTTTAGCTAATTGACTGCTTGCAACATTGACAGATGATTCTTATTCATGTGGAATTACTAACTTTGGAAGGTGACCCGTGAGCATTAAATGTATTTTTACTTTGTTTCTTTAAGCTCTAAATTCCTGCAGTTGTGTTTTGTTCTTTACCCTTGTTTGCTGAGATTACAAAGGATTTAAAAAAACTATACTCTTGTATCTTCATAGAATGCACAACGACCCAACTAAAGCTTTAATCATAGAATTCATAGAATTTACAGTGCAGAAGGAGGCCATTCGGCCCATCGAGTCTGCACCGGCTCTTGGAAAGAGCACCCTACCCCCTACCCAAGGTCAACACCTCCACCCTATCCCCATAACTCAGTAACCCCACCCAACACTAAGGGCAATTTTGGACACTAAGGGCAATTTATCATGGCCAATCCACCTAACCCGCACATCTTTGGACTTTACTTACCACGATCCTGATGCCGAGCTGAGTCGCAGCTTGGGAACCTGGAACTGTTGTCGGCAGGACCTTGGAGGCAATTTTTGAGGAGGAGGCCAGTTAAATGGCCACTGTGAGGATAAATTATGGACATCGAACTAAGGACAAGGGCAGGCTCTTCAGACAAGAAGGCTAGTAGGAGGCAGCAGAAAGATTGCCAGTCGCACCATTAGGGGGTGGGCCTACATGCTGACTGAATTGTCAGCATTAGAAGGATGGCACCAGTTAAGGGGGGTGGGATTCTCTCACCCCGAGGCCGGGCCAGCGAATCGCCAGGACCGGCGTGAATTGCGCCATGCCGCCACAACGCTGATTCTCCGGAGAGTGGAGAATCAGCGGCATTGCCGCCGATGCGGTTGGCGCGGCACCGGTCGGGGGCCCCCCCGGCAATTCTCGGCCCAGGATGGGCCGAGCGGTCACGCTAAAAAAACACGAGTCTCACCGGCGCCGTCCACACCTGCTCTTACCTGGCGGGATCTCGGCGTAGATGCATCTAGGGGCAGCCTGGTGGGGGGTGGGCCTCTGCTGTGGCCTGGCCCGCGATCGGGGCCTACCGATCGGCGGGCCAGCCTCTCAGGCTGGGAGCCTCTTTTGTTCTGCGCCTGCCCCTGTAGCCCTATGCCATTGTCCGTCAGGGCAGGCGCGGGGAAGGGAGCCACTGCGCATGCATGCATTGGAGCCAGTCCCACTGTGCATGTGTGCATTGGTGCTGGCCCCACTGTGCATGCGCAGACCCGTGGCGCCCATCTGACACCAGGGATCGGTAGCTGGGGCGGCGTGGGTTGCTCCAGTGCCGTGCTGGCCCCCTGTAGGGGTCAGAATCGCTGATTCTGAGACCATGTTGACGCCGTCGAGAAAGGCGATGGCGTTTACGACTGTATCAACACTTAGCCTCAGGATCAGAGAATCCCGCCCACGATGTCTAATTGACTGCCTGTCGTTCGTTGTAGCTGTTCTCACCCCCCCCCCCCCCCATCTCCTCTCACCCCGCCCCCACAAAGGAATGTACAAAAATGGCATGTAAATTTGGTCTCTTCTTTCAGTAATGAGGAAGAATTTCCCTTTTGCAGTGCTCCAACTTCCAGAGGCTCCACCCCAGGCAAAGGAAGACCAGGAGTGAGCTGTTGGCCACGGTGGCTACCAATGTCATACCACCTTCAGTCAAACTTCTGTTCACAATTGTTTTTGTGGATTATTGTTCAGTAAATCTTTCGGTAGAAACACTGGACATTTCAGATGAGCAATTACTGCTGGGAATCTTTATGTTCAAGTCACAATTGCTAAAAAGAAGAAACTGTTGTAAGAAGGGATGAGCTGTAACAGGTGTGTAGATAATGTTCTCCATTGTTCCTCGGGGTTTGTGTAACAATGATAAATGGGACCTTATCCCTCTGACTTACATCCATTATTCTATGTTCAATCTGAAGGGCATTCTCAATGAGAATGAATGGAAGCTGCCTTAGGACAATGAAAACATGTGGCTAACATGGATATTAACACAGTAATTATGCAGTGGCATGCAACTGGCCATATTTTAATTAGATTACAGGAGTGAGTTTCTCCCCATGTACCAGTGGTACCTATTAAACAGCTGTAAAGGGCCTGGGCAAAAATCCATTGAATTAAGGACAGCATGGAGCGCAGCTTTCTGTTATGGAAAGCTTCAGTGAGGAACTAATCAATGCTTTGCTAATGTTAGTTTTCTACGCCTTGCATCACCAAGACCTATCGATCTGGGAGACAGAAAGTGATGAGAAGCATCCTTCCCTGGAGTTTGATTGATTTATTTACAAGCAACACTACTGCAGCCCTTTACATTAGTTTAATTTTATTTGCAATGTTACGTCAGTACCCAAAAGTTGTTGATCCGGACGAGACCCATCGATTTGACACCATCGAAAAGTGTTTAAAAACCCAGATGAGGAGGGTTGGATGGCTCCGTGTCTTCATTCAACCCCCTCTGCTGGTAGCAACCAGGCTTAATATAACAAAGTTCCATTTCCCTTGGATACCTTTTCTTAACCCAATAGTTATGTTTAAATAGGAGACAATTTAACCAGGCTTTATTGAGTCAAGATATAGTAAATTATTGTTCAGTCAATCTTTCGGTATAAACAGTGGATATTTTAACGATTAAAAAGGTAAGGAGAGATGGTAAAACACATACATCTACATTCGTACAGATTATGATAAGAGTTGAGTCCAATTGTAAGTAAATATCAATAAAAGGTCGTTCAGAATGTTCCTTGAGTTCTGAAGAGTACATAGTGAACATTGTGGTCAATACAGGTTGATTCCTGTAGTTGACTTCTGCTGGCGAATGGTTGATTCCTTGGCCCAGATTTTCTGTGGTTTGATCGGGGGATTTCAGTCCTTTTTCCAACTGCAACCCTTCTGCTGGCTGATCAACTTCCACAGTCGGAGAGAGAGTTTTAGATGTTCCTATAAAAGCTGGCTATTTTGCAGAGCCCCTGCCTTCGTTACTGTAATAATAATAATAATCGCTTATTTTCAGAAGTAGGTTTCAATTAACTTACTGTGGAAAGCCCCTAGTCACCACATTCCGGTGCCTGTTCGGGGAGGCTGGTACGGGAATTGAACCCGTGCTGCTGGCCTTGTTCTGCATTACAAGCCAGCTGTTTAGCCCACTGTGCTAAACCAGCCAATTCACCTTTAAACATCCAGCTGCTTTCCTCACATAGCACACACACATACTTATGACAGACAGACACTGGGTAGCTGTCTGGGGCAACTTTTAACCCCCATCTTTGTGTATTCGCACTGGAGTCCACTGGTCGGTCTAGGAAATTATACCCAGGGACTTTGGATGAAAGAGCCATAATGTTCATTTGTCTTTACCAGAGATGGTAATCGGCCGTTTGATTATTTTAGAATGATTTTGTTTGGGAGTACAGGGCAGGGTTGCATTGTTCCTTAGAGCAACCCTCTGCAGCCAATCCAGCTGAACATTCTCAACCATCTTCAGGGTCTGTATCTCATGGAAAAATATAAAACTCAGATCTATTTTAAAGTCCAATATTTCCATGTATAATTCCATTTTTTTTCTCCATCATCATAACAAACCTCAAATTGAAGTTAGTCACTCCAACCATTCTGGGATTATTTCAGATTTTAAGCAGCTTTCATGTTGACCAGTTCTAGTTTTACACTTATACCTATTCCCCATCCACTCCACCCCAAATGTTGGGTTGAATTTTACCAAGTAAGCGGGGACCCCGACTTTGGGGTGAAAAGCAGGTCCATAGACTGTGCTACCGGTAGAGGGACCTGCTCGGCAGCTTTAGCATGAGCCTTCTCTTAATTGGCCCTCTGTGGACCCACTGTCCAATTAAGTACACTGGCTGGGCTCTCCACCTGGGTGGCCCAGTCATAATACCAGCAGCACTGAGGAGTTAGCAGAGATGGCCGCTGGCGAGTTATGTAGGGGATCGGGAGCCAGAGGTAAATAAGATTTTTTTTCAATTCACAAAGCTGAGGGTGGGCAAAACCCCTGCGGGGAAGTAGTTGGGGCTCCGGGTGTTGTCTTCTCTTCCCATGGGCCCACGAGGGCTTCTCCTATAGGCTGATGCTGGGAGGCCATCTTCATTTAGCTTGGTGAGAAGTTCCCTGCTATCGGCAAAATGTTGAGAACAACTTAAAATCGGCACTAATTTGATCTTTGATTATGGAAAGTGGCCATCCATCTTCTTGGAATGGCAACCTCTCTGCTTCTGGTCTCAATGTTGGTAAAATGCTCTGATTGTGGAACAGTGCCACGGAGCCAGTCGACACATCTCTGTGTCATCTTACTGGCTAGCCTGCTGCCCAGCCTACCGCCTCATGGCCGGTTATGGTCAGTCCATAGTTTCTGGTTGTCTGTCATCTGTACCATTTGCTCCAAGCAATTAAATATTTCCACACAGCAATATACTTTTTTTGCATGTTTGTTTGGAATATGTGTATGGTGTGTGCCCATGAAATGGGGTTACGGGAGCTAGGTCATGATAAAAGGATTCCATAAAAAACACCATGATGTACGCAATCCTGGAAGTTTTGCTCTGTATTCGGGAGCAGTAACTTTTTCTGATTCATTGCCTCATCCTTTAGCAGGCAGCATGAATTAATTGCGTTTGTATATTGCCTATAACATAACACACCCCAAGGCATAAATCAGGAATGCTTGGAGACAAAATTTGACCCATCAAATTTAATAGCTCACTCTTTGGGGGAGATGGTGGCATAGTGGTAATGTCATTGGACTAGTAACCCAGAGGCCCGGGCTGTTATTCTGGGTGCGCGTGTGGGGGGATGGGGGAGAGGCCCTCGGAAAGAGCACCCTACCTAAGCCCATGCCGCCTATCCCGGGCACCCAATAACCCCTCCTAATCTTTTTGGACACTAAAGGCAATTTAGCTTGGCCAATCCACCTAACCTACACATCTTTGGACTGTGGGAGGAAACCGGAGCACCGGGTGGAAACCCACGCACACACGGGGAGAACATGCAGACTCCGCACAGACAGTGACCCAAGCCGGGGATCGAACCTGGGACCCAGGAGCTGTGAAGTAACTGTGCTAACCACTGTGCAACCATGGGGGAAGGGAAGGGATGGGATATCCCAGCAGGAAGGGCCAGAGAATCCTATCCTGGCCATGGCTTATGAATGTGCAATCCTTCCGCTGTCTAGTTTGCTTGTGATTCCAAACCCACAGTGGTTGACTTCCGCTTCTCGGGAATGCAAGCTACTCGGGAATAAGCGACTAATGCTGGCCTTGCCAGTGACAAAATCCCATGATAGGAATTTAAAATCTGTGCGCAGTGAAATCAGATCGGAAAAAAATAATAATTTTTAATTATTTTGCAGGGTGTGGGTGTCCCTGGCTAGGCCATCATTTATTGCCCATTCCTAATTACCCTTGTGAAGGCAACGGTGAGCCACATTCCTGAACCGCTGCCGTCAGTGTGGTGTAAGTACATCCACTGTGCTGTTGGAGCAGGAGTTCCAGGATTCTGACAGTGTAGGAACAGCAATATAGTGTTATTACTCACCTTGTGGCTTTGTTTTTAAAATGTCTGCATTCATTAAAGATCCTAAATAACAACCTTTAAAAATAAAATTAACCGCTGCCAATATACAACAGGCAAATTAGTATCTGGAAAAGAAATGTTTAATATGACCTGTCACCAGGACTGCTATTGTCAGCCTTCAGTCTTCCAGCATGTTGATAGCTTTTCCACACAAAAGAGATCACCTCATTTCTGTTTTCTTTCATGTAAAATGATCCATTGACAAGTCACACAGATGTTGTCCAGTGTGTCCGTATGTAAAGAATATTGCAAGTCTTCTGGAACAGTCGCAAAGATAATAGTCTCATGCAGCAATATATTGCGTGGGCGGAATCTCACAAAAACCGAGTGTGATTTCTGAGTTCAGAGCAATATTTTTAATGTTTTCACTTCTGCTTTCTTCATGGTATTGTCCTACTGTTGTCCTGTACAATCCAAAATCCCTCTAGATAATTCACAGAATGAATGCATCCAATTACTTCCAAGTCTACCCGTCCCCAGTTTTGGGTCCACTGGCTGCATTAACATGGCAAAAATTTAAATCATCCAATCTGATGCTCGTGGCGTGATATGGGACTAACGTGTTTTAGACATGCAAATAAGCTACTTAAGTCATACAAGTGAAGGGACAGAATGAATGATTTTAATAATCTTTGTTGTCACAAGTAGGCTTACATTAACACTGCAATCAAGTTACTGTGAAAATCCCCAAGTCACCACATTCCGGGGCCTGTTCGGATGGAGAATTCAGAATGTCCAAATTACCTAACAGCACATCTTTTGGAACTTGTGGGAGGAAACCGGAGCACCCGGAGGAAACCCACGCAGACACGTGGGGAACATGCAGACTCCGCACAGAATGATCCAAGCTGGGAATCGAACCTGGGTCCCTGGAGCTGAGAAGCAACAGTGCTAACCACTGTGCTACCATGCCGCCCATAAATGAACATCCAATCAGAGAAATTGCCGGTGGTAAATGTATAAACTGGCAAATTAATTGGGAGAGATAAAAGATGGCCTGGGTTCTGTGTTCTGGAGACTTAAGTGTGTCCCCCCCCCCCCCCCCCCCCCCCAGCAGAGAATCGCTACTGGTCTCTGCTGACGCTAGGAGCAACACCCAGGTGCGAGTCTCTCTCCTTCCCCAAGATAATTTATTCATGGAGAGAGCTTGCCGGATTCTATCAGAATCCCAGTATCAGGTCACCATTTTGAATGCCCCCCTCACCACACAGTGAACAAATACTGTCCCCGCTGCCAAACCTGGTCATAATGGAGCTGTATAGAACTTTGGTGAGACCACAGCTGAGGTACTGTGTGCAGTTCTGGTCACCAAATTATATTCTGTTCTCCTCTTCTTGGACAGTCCCTCAGGGTCGAGGATGACTTGTTTTCACATCGGGGAGGTGGGGTCAGTGGTGGCTTGGTAGTCCAATCCTGGGTCCGCAGCGGACTCTGCCACAGGTTTGGCAGGTGGTGTTTGATGAGGTGGGTAGGTGGGATGCTCTGGTTTCTGCGCTCTCTTTCCACTGGTTACACTTGGCCTGTGGCACAACACCAACAACACAACCCAGAATCAGCACTCGGTTGAAGATCCCACGTTGGAAATCTGAGCTTTGACTTCCTGTGCGGCAAATAGGTCAAACCGAACAGATTTTGCACTGGAGCCGGACCCTGCTGCAACAGTCTCTTCTGTTGGGGACACTGTGACTCACTCCAGTGCAACTGCGTTGAAGTGCCAACAATGGTGCACATAATCGACAAGTGCCCCGAACTGTGCTTCACCAAGCTGATGAGGACGCTGAGAATTTAAAATTTGACATCTGGCTGTTCATTAATGCCTACGATAATGGTAGTAGTATTCAATCCACTTATCCATTCACGCTGGACATCTCAACACACCATACAGCGGCTGGTAATGTGGGCATGTCTGCTGCACTGATTCCCAATGTAGGCCTCTGTGTGGATCTCTGCACTGAGCAGGTTTCTCTGCCGGCTGCACCGAAAGTCAGGAGCTTTTCACCGTAAGCAGGTAAGTGCGCCATTTTCTGACTGACCCGCGCATCTCACATGATTCCGCCGCTGATCGGAAGATTTGGGCCATTAATAGCAAAATGCATCATTGCACGTGGGGCGTTAAGATTAATTATGTAATTTGGGTGAAGTGGAGCGAATGCCCTGGAGACTGTACAGATAAAAATCAGTTCTCATTTTAAAGTCTTAAGTGATTTTTAAAAACATGTATTTTCGTTATAAATTGCTGCTAGTGGTGAACCATTACTTCGTTTTCTACAACTTGCCTCGTGTGTAATTGATGGTGCATCAGGTACCACAAACGGAACTTCAGTGCCTCTACTGGAACAACAGTGCAATTGCACCAATCCGAGTTTACCATAATAAATATGGACATAACAATGAAAAAGGTTGACAGAGCGGTAGTATGATTATATTTGGCTAATACAATTCTAACCTTCGACAGCATTCCTGGTTACATTTATCGTGATATTTCTGACAGGCAGTAATGTGGGGAACAACACTGGAAATGGATGTTGCTGACTGAAGTCAGGGCTATTTAGTTAAAGGATCTGCCCTTCAGGGTTGTAATGGCACCCCTGAGGATTGTTATATGCTGTTTGTATTTCAACCTATTGTGCTGAAGGCTGTAGAATAAGGATAGGAAAGTACAGTGCTTGTGTTTGGTGCTTCCTGGCAGGAATGCAAGCTAAACTGTAAATACAGTGAGTTTTGAAGCCTGACCCAGTTGGTGAAATCTACTTTTCGTTCGGCTGAACATGGAGAGATGGTTTCTTTGTCAGGAGGAAAGCGTGTTGCAGGTCAGTAATTAGGTCTGCATCAAATTTGCTCAGAGGTTCTGAAGCTGTGCGCGCGGAAGGCTTTGATGTTCTCGAGACAGATGGATTGAGAAATTGGTCGGAGAGAAAAAGCATGATCAGGGGGAGTGGAAGGAAAACAAGGCTTCAATCCTGACCTGAGGATCAAAACCATCTGAGGGAAAGAAAGCTTTTAAATGTTGAAATTCGGTCACAATGCTGCCAGTGATGGAGCATTAAGATGCTCACTTCATGTCCCTCTTATTACAATATGAGAGGCGCCTAAACTTTGATGTCATACGTAACTGGAGCAATTCAGATGGATGGAGCAGTGCCCTAAGTAACAACAGCACTCAGAACTTGTCCGAGTGCCCTCTGAAGATATTGGAAAGCAAGAAAATGGCGCCCAACATAAAGACATATTTGTCTGTGTGCTTCATAAAGCAACATTTTGTATGTATTTTCCCGAGCAAGTGAAAGATTTAATTGGAATGAATGATTTTTTTCTTTCTGAGGATGGACACTTAGACACATTCTCATTTCGTACTCAGACAGTGCTCCATTTAGCTGACTAGCTCCAGTTGCATATCACATTGAATTGTGTGCCTCCTCTCAAATCACAATCAGAGGGTCATGAAGGAAATGTCTTCAAGCTGCATTACTGGTAGAATTAAAACAAAGCTTAAGTAGCTTTCTTTCCTTTTGATTTGATTTGATTTATTATTGTCACGTGTATTAGTATACAGTGAAAAGTATTGTTTCTTGCATGCTGTACAAACAATGCATACCATACATAGGGAAGGAAGGAGAGACTGCAGAATATAATGTTACAGTTATAGCAAGGTGTAGAGAAAAGATCAACTTAATACGAGGTGGGTCTATTCAAAAGTCTGATGGCAGGAGGGAAGAAGTTGTTCTTGAGTTGGTTGGTACGTGACCTCAAACTTTGGTATCTTTTTCCTGATGGAATGAGGTGGAAGAGAATATGTCCGGGGTGCGTGGGGTCCTTAATTATGCTGGCTGCCTTTCTGAGGCAGCGGGAATTATAGATAGAGTCAATGGATGGGAGGCTGGTTTGTGTGATGGACTGGGCTACATTCACAACCATTTGTAGTTTCCTGTGGCCTTGGGCAGAGCAGGCATACCAGTGATACAACCAGAAAGAATGCTTTCTATGGTGCATCTTCAGATGGTGTGTGTACCCAGGTCATGACTGAAACCAAGTTTTCTTTTAATTGGCCCTGATTTAATTGTAAATAGCTCAGGGAGAAATCTTCCCCACCTACTAACTTAGTCACAAGCACCTAGTGGTGTGAAAGTCCTTTCTGAAATCCAGGGTTTATATTTCAGCCGTTCTAAAAACACAATAAAAAGTGTTATCGCTGACCGACAAAAGGGCCACCATTTCAACCAAAGAGATAATGGAGTTTAAAAATCATTTCCCTTTCCCTTTAGTGTTATATTGAAAGAGGCCCTGATTTAGGACAAAGTGGTATGATTAAAAGAATAATGGGGAAAATAATTTAATTTCCAGTTACAAAATAATTTGAAACTGATGCTCTTGCTCTTGGTAAAATGGACCTCATTGTTGCTGCTGTTTCAGCTGATTCTGAACAAACACCAACTGGATGTGCGAATAATGTTTTGCTATTTTAAAACAATGTGTTTTATCAGTGAGAATGACTTTGAAGCTTTGAAATGAGCCGATCATATATGTGCGTGTTATTGAATCTCCACAGCTAAGATGGACCAAATCCCAACAAAAAGGGGCCCAAGCAAATTAGAAAAGAGTTTTCTTGAAAGCTGAAAAGTGGGAGTTTTGCGACAATTTAGAATGTCTTCTGTAGTGATATTCAGATATCAATATACATGATTAATGTATGTAAATGTATTACAGTCATTTCAGCACTAGATGGCTCACAGTCAGATACTATAAGAACTGGTTTCCCACCTTTTCTAAGTCAGTTCATTCAGATGATGATCATGATGATGTGATTCAGAACAGTGAACAAGCAAGACATAGAATAGCTAGAGTGAGAGAAGTTAAAACCAATCTGTTATAATAGTGTACAGTTATGTAGTTATCTGTATTGCACTTTAATACTTCATTGTTAGTTTAGTATTAAGTAAAAGGACTCACAGTTTATTATTTTATGACTCATTAAATAGTTCATCTTTCAACAAGAAGACTATTCGTCATTTTATCATCCTGGTGGATTCAAGAGTAATATATATATTTTAGATAAGTCATTATTCAAAATATAACATTTCCTATTTCCTCCGTCCAGATACTGGGTTGTGCCCAGCTACCTGCAGCTTAGGAATACCTTTTTAGAACATCTTACTGGAACCCGGATAGCTAACACTGATGCGTTGAGTCGCCTCCCTCTGTCCACAAGCCTGGCTGTTTGTCAGCATTGAAAGTGGCCGTGATGACCCTATAGACTTAGTTAGTGTCTGCAAGGAAAATTCAGCCCTGGCGCAAAAAGATCCAACCCTAAAATACATGATTGTGAATGGTGGATTCCAAGTACAACCCTCGGAAGAAATGAAACCTTATCTGACAAGAAAGAGGATCTCCGTGTTGAGGATGGGATCGTTCTCTGAGGGTCCCAAGTAGTTGATCCTCACCCAGGGTGGCAATCAATACTTATGGAACTACATAATGTCCACCCTGGGGTATCGAAAATGAAAATTCTTGTCAGGAGCTATGTCTAAGGCCTGGCCTCAACTCAGACTTCACAGACCCAATGAGACATTGCAATCTATGAAAGTCAAAAACTCCCTCCTTCAGCCTCCCTATGTCCATGCAAGTGGCGTAGCAGGCCATGGGTACGAGTATGCATGGACTTTGCAGGGCTTTTTTTGGGTTCCATATTTTTGATTCTGGTAGGTGCGCACTCCAAATGGCTAGATACACATCACATGAATTCCACGACCTCCCACATTACAATCGAGAAATTATACTACAGTTTTTGCTCACATGGAATACCAGAGATCCTGGCTTGCAATCACAGCATTGCCTTCACCAGGAGTGAATTCCAAAACTTCATGCAATCCAATGGCATCGGTCACAGCGCAGCACCTTATCACCCATCATCATATGGGCTGGTGGAATGGGCGGGCAGACTTTTAAAACTGGCACGATGAAATAACCTGCAGCATCCATTGGGATCAAATTGGCATGATTTTTATTCGGCTGTAGGACCACAATGACAGGAATCGCCCCAGGGGAACTGTTAATGGGACGGCAGCTTCTTACGAGACTAAGCCTACGTACAAATCTGGCGGGGAGGGTGGAGTCCCAACAAGACAACCAGAAAAGAAATTGTAACTCTGCGACAACCGAAAGAATATTCAAGAACGGGTGATCTGGTTTACGTGAGGAACTTTGGTGATGGTTCCAGCTGGGGCCAAAATGGAGAAAACGGGGCCAGTGCCAATGCAATGTGAAGGTCCCAGGGTAAGGTCATAAGGAAACACCTGGACCACCTCAGGCCGCGGGAGGTGTAGATGGAGTCAATGGATGGGAGGCAGGTTTGTGTGATGGACTGGGCAGTGATCACGACTCTCTGACTTTTCTTGTGATCTTGGACAGGTAGTTGCCATACCAGGCTGTGATGCAGCCAGATAGGATGCTTTCTATGGTGCATCTGTAAAAGCTGGTAAGAGTCAGTGTGGTCATGCCAAATTTCCCTAGTTTCCTGAGGAAGTATAGGCGTTGCTGTGCTTTCTTGGTGGTAGCATCAACATGGGTGGACCAGGACAGATTTTTGGTGATGTGCACACCTATGAATTTGAAGCTGTCAACTATCTCCATCTCGGCCCCATTGATGCAAACAGGGGTGTGGACAGTACTTTGCTTCCTGAAGACAATGACCAGCTCTTTAGTTTTGCAGACATTGAGGGAGAGATTGTTGTTGTTACACCACTCCACTAGGTTCTCTATCTCCCTCCTGTAAACTGACTTTTCGTTGTTCGAGATCCGACCCACTATGGTCATGTTGTCAGCAAACCTGTAGATGGAGCTGGAACCAAATTTTGCCACACAGTCGTGTATGTACAGGGAGTAGAGTAGGGGGCTCAGTACGCAGCCATGTGGGGCCCCGGTGTTGAGGACTATGTGGAGGAGGTGTTGTTGTTTGTTCTCACTGATTGTGGTCTATGGGTCAAAACGTCAAGGTCCAGTTGCAGAGTGAGGAGCCAAGTCCTAGGTTTTGGAGCTCTGATATGAGCTTATGGATTATGGTGTTGAAGGTGAAGCTGTAGTCAATAAATAGATGTCTGATGTAGGAGTCCTTATTGTCGAGATGCTCGAGGGATGAGTGTAGGATCAGGGAGATGGCATCTGCTGTGGGCCAGTTGTGGCGGTATGCGAATTGCAGTGGATCAAGGCAAACTGGGAGTATGTTGATGTGCTTCATGACCAATCTCTTGATTACTTCATTACGATTGATGCCAGGGTCACCAGATGGTCATCATTGAGGCACGTTGCTGATTCTTCTTTAGAACCGGTATGATTGTGGTCTACTTGGGGACCTTGGAGCGGAGTAGAGACAGGTGGAAGATGCCCGCGAACACATCTCCCAGCTGGTCTGCGCAGGCTCTGAGTGCGCACAACCAGGGATCCCGTCCGGACCTGTCACCATCCGAGGGTTCACTTTCAGAAAGGTCGACCTGACTTCGGAAGCTGTGGCAGTGGGTACGGGGCAGTCGACAGCGCATTGATGGTTTCCTGCTTGAAACAAGCATGGAATGCATTGAGTTCATTGGGGAGGGGTCCCTGAAACAGCCCCCGAAGAGTAACCTGCATCAAGGTTTGAGACCTTAAATCTGTTACTCTCTCCACAGATGTTGCCAGACCTGCTTAGCTTGTACAACCTTTTCTATTTTTTAAATTTCAGATTTCCAGCCTCCGCATTACTTCACTTTTAGATCAAAGTTTCAAGGGTTGGTTTGCTCAGGAAAGAATATTTAAAGGTGAACAGGATAACAACTGAAGGGAAAGCATAGTTAACAATAACAATGAACATGAGGACCAGAAGGGGAAATTCTGTAGTCAACAGTTGAGAGTGGGAAAAAGGGGCGGGATTCTCCAAACCCGCGACAGAGTGTCCATGCCGGCATACGCGCCGTCGTGTTTTACGACGGCGTGAACGGGTCGCTCCCACGTCACATTCTGGCCCCTACAGGAGGCCAGCACGGCGCTGGAGCGGTTCGCGCCGCTCCAGCTGCAGATCCCGGTGCGAACTGTGTGCCGCGGGATCCACACATGCGCAGTTGCACTGGCGGCAACGAGGACATGCGCAGTGGCGCCGGTGCACAATGCGCCTCCTTCAACGCACCGCCCCGACGCAACATGGCGCAGGGCTACAGAGACCGGCCCACCGATTGGTGGGCCCCGATCACGGGCTAGGCCACCTCGGAGGCCCCCGCCGGTGTCGGACCCCCCATCCCCCCCACAGACCGCCACCTGACCCTTACACGCCAAGGTCCCGCCGGCCCAGAGCAGGTTAGAACGGTGCCGGCGGGACTCGGCTCTTTTCCAATGGCCGCTCGGCCCATTCCACCTGGAGAATTGGCGGGCCGGCCGCGTAGAGCAGCCCACGACCGGCACGTGCCAACCACACCGGCGCCAATGGCGCCGATTCTCCGCACTGCGGAGAATTGCGTGCCAGCGTCGGGGCGGCTTGGCCCGTCCGCGGGGATTCTCCGGCCCGGCGCGGGGCTCGTAGAATCCCGCTCAAGGTCTGGGGAGCAGGAAGTGAGACTCATGGACAAATGAGCTTGGAGAGGGCATGAGGAGAAAAACTATTCGGTGTTTTATGATTAAATTGTACTGATTCCACTTTTGTCTGATGTAAATGAGGTTATAAGTCATCGTGCTGTGCTGTACAGATCAAGTTACATTATCTCACTGGGGGAGTATGGGGCCCATGATATTTGACTTGTATGTTCGTGAAAAATCAGCTCCTGATGTCTCCTGCTGCAAATTGTATATGGGTAAATGTGAGGGGAACGCATGGTAATCTTACCATTTCCCGTGCTCAGATCGCTAGCTGAAACACTTCACATATGGAGAATGGGTACTTGAGTGAGGGCTGACAACTCCGATAGAAACAACCCATAAGATGAATCGGTGTTTTCAGCAGAGGAGGGGAGAAAATAGGAAAAAAGAAATCTAATTACAGGTGGCCTACTTATCATAGAATTCTGTACTTTACTGTGAAGTATCACTGGTAGCCAATGAACTGTAAAAGACTGCGCATTAAGCTTGCCTATTATGGGAACCTAATAATGAAAATCCATAATGAAGCCATGAAATAGCATGCCAGATGACTAGAATTGACCTCTAAACTGATTATAAAGCGAGTTACAGTCCCCTTAATTAACATGGAGGTAACGCTTAACAGCACTGAGTCCAAATCATATTTTAACATTGTCATTCTGGGCAGAAAAGTAATTTCCATACATGACATCTGGTTACTGCATTGATGTACTTGGGGTCAGTGGTGCAGATCTTACAGGTCTTCTGTTATAGAAATGCTTGGGTCACATCTGTGGGCCATTTAATTAGTTCCACTGTTGTAGATTTTTGAATTGTAGATATTTCCCAGTGAGGGAAGTGGGAGTCGCTGTTTCCTGGAATGGGATTTAGTTTGTTGGTGAAATTATTTGAACAGCAATAGGATAAATTGTTCATGCTGTGCTGTTCATGATTTCAGATATTCTTGAGCTATATTTAGATGATGTAGGAACCTTGTTGTAAAGGAGGGGAAAGCATTTATTTTGCTTCGCAAAAATACCTGAAACAAATGCACTTAAGTTCTGACCCCTCGTCTGTGCTGAGCTGCCTGATCGTTGCAGGAGGCCTGATAAAGCTTCAGGAATTCTGAAAAATCAACTCAGGTTTTTGTGTGTCTTTTGTCGAAAAGTGTCGGTTGTTGATTCCAATAACTGGAATGGTGAATTTGAAACGAGCATGTAACTTAAAAGAGGTTTCTTTTCAGGTCAGCAAAGTAACAGGCTCTCCTAGTTCCCCCTCACCTCAGGGTCCCAGTGCTCACCGTTGATACACTTTTGAGCAAAATTGTGTTTCGATTTATCGGGTGAACAAACACCCTGTTTAACGATGCTATTGCCTTAACAATGTGGATGCCATTTAATAAAGTGCTTGCCATTGGACCTTCGTATTGTGTGGTTGGTAAGACAATGACAGAGACGTGGGACGGAATTCTTCGTCTGTTCATGCCGCGGGATTCTCCGTTCCCAGTGCATAGAACATAGAACATTACAGCGCAGTACAGGCCCTTCGGCCCTCGATGTTGCGCTGACCTGTGAAACCACTCTAAAGCCCATCTACACTAGAACATAGAACGATACAGCGCAGTACAGGCCCTTCGGCCCTCGATGTTGCGCTGACCTGTGAAACCACTCTAAAGCCCATCTACACTATTCCTTTATCATCCATATGCCTATCCAATGACCATTTAAATGCCCTCAATGTTGGCGAGTCCACTACTGTTGCAGGCAGGGCATTCCACGCCCTTACTAATCTCTGAGTAAAGCACCTACCTCTGAAATTTGTCCTATATCTATCTCCCCTCAATTTAAAGCTATGTCCCCTCGTGCTAGACATCACCATCCGAGGAAAAAGGCTCTCACTGTCCACCCTATCTAATCCTCTGATCGTCTTGTGATCATCTTGCAGTGAATGAAGTTTAGACGAAGCGCCAAATTCTCTGTTCTCACTGGCAGTGGTGGCGGGGCGAACTCCGATCGGAGAATCCTGGCCATGGATGAACTAGGGTGAAAATGGAATTGGCCTCTACTGTCTGTGGTTAATGAGCCTGTCAACTCTCATCTTCAACGCTGAAGGATAAAGAATACAAAATAGGAGCAGGAGTAGGCCATTTGGCCTCCGAGCCTGCTCCATTTAATTAGATCAAATCTGCGTCTCCCGCCGACCTCTGGCCATTCCAGTCACGAATCAAAGTGTGTTCCCTGCCTCTGTTGTCCATATCCCATCACAACTCGGGATAGAGGCCAGGTAAATGGAGGGCAAAGGGGAAAAAATTCATTCTAATTTGAAACCCAATCATCTGCTGATAATTGGCCCTCATATTCCAGGGCGGTGTGTGGTGTGCTATCAATTACGACGAGACGGGAGTAGAGTGTAATCGAGGCTTTATTACGCAGAGAAGTGTAGCCTCCCGCAGCTGCTGCCGAAATGGCTGCAGCTCGGTGAGCCCACACATTTATACTCCGTCTACTGGGCGGAGCCAGCAGGCAGGAATCTACCTCCGTACCTGTAGTACAGGAGCCTTACTGTAATACACCTCATCTGCGATATATATACAAGTGGTGACTATTACATTCACCCCCTGTTAAAAAAGAGTCCAGTGGGGGAGGTGGAAGACGAGTTGCAGGTATAGGTTAACATTTTCGGAAAAGTTTACAAATTTAGCCGGTCAGGTGCCTTGATCCTCCGTTGTGAGTGCCGCAGTCCCGGCGGTGATGCAGGCGTCGGATTGGTCGCCGGTGACTCCGGGAGCGTGTCGACCTCATCTTCATCCCCGGGTGGGACCAAGGGGAGGATGGATCGTCCTGGAGCGGGGGCTGTGGTGAGGTGCGCTGGGGGGAGGAAGAGTGGCGCCGGGGCGGGGGGGGGGGGGGTGTGTGGGGACCCAGCTGGCGCCAGGTGCCTGAGGGAGACTGTGTCTTGGCGGCCGTCGGGGTACAGGCGTACTGCGGGTTCGCATGGAGTAGCTGTACCCTCTCAACCAACGGGTCCGCCTTGTGGAGCCGCACATGCTTGCGGAGGAGAACGGGTCCTGGAGCTTCCAGCCACGTTGGGAGTGAAACCCCGGAGGTGGACTTCCTGGGGAAGGCAAAGAGACGTTCATGGGGGGTTTCATTAGTTGCCGTGCTCAGGAGCGACCGAATGGAGTGAAGAGCGTCAGGGAGGACCACTTGCCAGCTGGAGGCCGGGAGAGTCTTGGACCGTAGGGCCAGCTGGACGGCCTTCCAGACCGTCCCATTATCCCGCTCCACCTGCCCGTTTCCCCTGGGGTTGTAGCTGGTCGTCCTGCTCGAGGCAATGCCCTTGCTGAGCAGCTACTGGCGCAACTCATCGCTCATAAATGAGGATCCCCGGTTGCTGTGGATGTTGGCGGGGAAACCGAACAGAGCGAAGATGGTGTTGAGGGCTTTGATGACGGTGGCAGACGTCATATCGGGGCATGGGACAACGAAGGGGAATCTGGAGTAGTCGTCGACCACGTTAAGAAAGTACGTGTTTCGGTCGATGGAGGGGACGGGCCCTTTGTAATCCACGCTGAGACGTTCAAAGGGGAGGGAGGCCTTCACTAGGTGCGCTCGGTCTGGCCGGTAGAAGTGCGGTTTACACTCCACGTAGACCTGGCAGTTTCGAGTGATAGCCCTGACCTCCTCGATGGAGTAGGGCAGATTGAGGGCCTTGATGAATTGAAAAAACCGGGTGACCCCTGGGCGACCGAGATCGTCGTGCAGGGTCCGGAGTCAGTCCACTTGTGCACTGGCACATGTACCTCGGGATAGGGCATCGGGGGCCTCGTTGAGCTTCCCGGGGCGATACAAAATCTCATAATTGTAGGTGGAGAGCTCGATCCTCCACCTCAAGATCTTATCATTTTTGATCTTGGCCTGCTGTGTGTTGTTGAACATGAAGGCAACCGACCGTTGGTCAGTGAGGAGAGTGAATCTCCTGCCGGCCAGGTAATGCCTCAAATGTCGCACAGCTTCTACGATGGCTTGGGCCTCCTTCTCGACAGAGGAGTGCTGAATTCCGGAGGCATGGAGGGTGCGTGAAAAGAATGCCACGGGTCTGCCTGCC